>NW_019174266.1:2461737-2546251 GCF_002260705.1 Seriola dumerili
AGTGTTGCAGCAATGTGAAAAACACTCAGCAGGAAAATAAACACTAATGTGGTTTTGGTCCAAATGAATATGGATTTGGGCTCATCTGAATAATGTCCCAACAGGGAAAGGATAAGATAAGAAAATCTCTGCTCTCAGGGAAGTCATCTATGATGATTGACGACCAAAGAAGAATAAACCCCAAGTCTGAGGTTTTCATCAAGGCTTTTTTTTAAATTTTTTTTTTAGGTCATTAAGATGTGACCAGAAATGACAGACTCCTTTCCTTCACATTGGGTATTCAACTGATAAATGTAGTCTTTCTTTTACAATATCCTATCTGCTGGTGAGGATTTGCAGAGCTATGAACACATTTGAGTGAAAACCATATATCACACATCGTAAAAAAACAATACCGAGGGAAGTCTAGGGCAGAGCGCTGTAGGTGACCGTTGTCAGATATGTGAGGTAAAACACTGACCCCAGGCTTTGTTTTCCTACCATTTCTCCCCCCACTGAGGAAGAGAGGCACTCTATCAATCTCAGGAGCGCACTTGTAGTGGCAATGATGCAGAACTAATAGCTTTTAATCCTGACGCAGCTGACAACTTGGAGGCCAGCTCTCCGAGACAAAGAAGGCCGAATCAATGCGGAGAGAGGAAAGAGGGAAAGAGAGGGCAGATGAGAGGAAAAGAAGAGGTAAAAAAAACAAAACAGGAAAACAGACAGAAAGAAGACACAGGGAAAGTTGAAAGGGAGCAAGGAACAGGAGAAGGAAGGAGCTGTAGCATTATATAAAAGCTGGGAGGAGGTTTTTTCTAAATTTGTTTGTATCACTTGGAGAAGCATCAGCACATTCTGTTCAAGCTTCTGTAAAAGTCTCCAAATTGTATTTAAATCATTTTTCCTGGTGAAACTGGATAAAAGAAACCTTTTTTTTTTTTTTTTTTCATAGTGCAGCTACATACAGTGCACACACAAAGATACCACATGCAGACTTGGTAATCATGATCCGTCAGAAGCCGTGTTCAACACACTCCACACAGAGGCTTCAATCAGCCTTTATCGACTCCGACAGGCGGGGCGGCACCGCTAGCTCACAGCTAAACCGCCAGAAAAGAACCGAAAGAGGATAAAAGAGCATGTCACCCCAATGCAATTATGGCTTTTAATGAACGCTACAGAGACGCTTGGTGCTGAGGTAATTAGGAAATTAGCCATAATTACTCATCAGGCAGAGCGGATTCACCTCTCTCAGCCGAGAGGCAGAGATTCATCCTCATCGTTCCTCGCCGATGACAAACGCTCGTAAGCGAGATTGATTGTCACTTCTGCCTTGTGCAACTTTCACACGCGGTGAATGAGCAATTAAAATTTAGGCACAGAGTGAAACTTACAAATACAAAACGGTGGAGAAGATGGCGCCATTAAAATCACATTTGAAAGAAAAAAAAACAAAACAGGAATGTAATAGCCTCATACATAAACACAAAAGATGTGAGTGTTCGGATAGACAAAGACCTTGATGACCTGATATCTACTGTACCAGAGGCTTTTAATATCTTCTGATTCAAACTGTGCTGGGGGAAGGAGTTTTTCAAACTTCTTGAGGCCTTTGAAAGGACTTAATGATAGTTTTTACAACAGCCAATAAAACGGTACAGCTAGATCAAACTTAAACTCCCAGATGGAGACTGAAGGATTTCTGTTTATGTTCATCTTCACTTGATAAGAATTAAACACCGTTAAAAAGTTATGTTGTTGTCTATTTACGCATACAGCACAACATTATCATCTATCAGTCGTGTTTCTGTCCAACTGATGAATTTAAGTCCAATAATGAATCTTCTTTTTAGCTCTGTTTTGGTCTCCATCACCTGCTGAGACAAACATCTGTGCTCTTTAGCTGCTACATGTTCTACTTTCTTTACAATCTAGTTGCCAACTCAGTCCAACTGAGTGTTAAGCAGGTGTACAGTGGCTTCATCAGAGCTTTGTTTACCTAACTTCTAGCAAAAGAGTCGCCGCCTGTTTTGCTAGAAAGTAGGTTGATAAAAGTTCTTCTTAGACCGAACAAAACGAAAATCATCTCAATATAGTTCTACACATCTATCCGCTTCTCCCTGCAGCACTAGCAAGTACAAGGTGTTTTGTTTCAGTCTAGAGCTCTCCTCTATTAGGCTGACCACAGGTAAAGATCGTAGCCTGGTCAATTTCAGCATTAAAAATGCTCGGGAATTTCAGAAAAACAAAGTATAGCCACTGTTCTCTACCATTACTATCTGTACCATCTGTGCAATGATATATTGGCTTTCCTGACGTCCAACGATTATGCAGCGTTTTCTCCAACATTTTTCTGTCTTGTAGCTTGCCCTCTTAATGACAGAATGACTGCTTGGTGTTGTGTTTTTATATTAAGTTAAAACAACACAAAAACAATGGACGTGTGGGTTGGGGTGGGACAGCGCTGGAGGCATGGAGAGGGCGGTGACTATAGTTTGTGACATCACAAAAGTGACGGAAGTCCTGACGGCTTGTTTTAAGGCTCAGTGTCTTAAACAGGCTGTGTGCATTTTGAAACTTTCAGTATTTATATAGCAACTACATCTGCTTTGTAACAAAAAAAAGGACATGGAATAATATGGGACCTTTCATGTTAATATCAAAAATATTGATTAATGCAGTCTTGATTGTAATATTGATCTTAAATTTAGAATAATCAGAAACTTAAATAAAATCTGTGTTTGATTATTTTAATGGAAACAACCCCCTGCTGTTATGTTGTACTGACAAGTAATTCCTCTGTAATCCCAGTACATGGGGGCAATAATGGGAGGGAGGGTTAAGGAAGTGAGCGAGACGGACAGAGAGACGAGGGCAAGGAAGAGAGGGAAAGTTAAAGCACACAGAGAGAAAGACACAACACACACACACACACACATCACACACAAAAACAGGACAAATCAGAATGAGCGCTTTTCATTTTCATCAGCGTTTAGCCTGGGCCTGGCTCTGTTGTGATAAGTGATTACAGTGGGCTTCTTGACAGCCCACGGAGGAGGCTGCCGCAACAATGCAGCTCTCCGGCCCCCATTCTCCAGGAAGAGCAGTGGAAAATTAATAATTATCATCATGGATAACACCAACAGGGAGCAATTCATCATCGGCTCCCCTTTTCGCTGGCTGTGTGTCAGCGAGCCGCGTGGCCGGCAGATACTATTATACAACAGTGGGGGGACGTACGGAGGGAGGTGGGGTGGGTGTTAAGGGAGGGAATGGGAGGAGCACTGAGGGGGAGGGAGGGTGGGGGAAGAGGGGCTAATGCGCTTTTGATGGGGTTTATCCAGGCGTGGAGGCTTCAAGCACGACCACATTGTGGACGGGTTGGTGTGACCCCCCCACCTCCTGTGGTCTCTCCTCCTGCCTCTTCGTCCGACTGCTGCCTCTCTAGTCAGGTGGAGCACGGATCAGCTTTGGCTGCAGCGCTCCTCTCATGTGGTGTTCCTCACTCATGTTGCGTCTCAGACAAACAACTCTACTGTAACAGTGAGAGGAAGGCCCAGAGACGAGCTGTGCAAAGCTACCTGCAGTTAGCTGCATCACTGAGCTTTGATCAGGTGATGCACACACCAGAGGGAAATTCACTTTTTTGTCAGCCTGGTCTTTATTTTCCTTATTCTATGACCACTGGTCATCGATCATTTTTACTCACTTTTTACTTTCTGTGCAGAGATTTGGGAAATGTAAACATCTGTCGCAGCTGACAAATCATCACAAAAGCTTTGAGTTGGCTCAGTAATGGAAATAGGCCGCCTTTTATAGTCTTATTGACCACTCAAAATGCTTTACGCTACAAGCCACATTCACCATTCGGGGCAATTCATAACTCAGTATGTTGCCCAAGGACTGGAGTAGCCGGGAATTGAACCACCAACCTACCAAATTAGAGGGCTCGACCCCCTGAGCCTCCAAACCTCCATTTTTTGATTTAGTTAGCGTGGATAAAGCTTAACAAAGAGCAGCAAATGCAGAAGCTGGCTTGTGTCTGCAAGTCCTGAAATTGCGAAAATAAAATGAGCAGGTATGCTCTGTGCAATCTTCATCCACTGCCACTAAAAAATAAAGAAAACAAGGTCGATTCTCCAACAGCTGCTGTGCACTTTGCTACTGGAAAGTCCAGGTGATTACTTTCTGTTTACTTTTGTTTGGACTCAAGGAAAAGTTTCAGTTTCTGTTGCACTGAAGTGTTTTTTGGAAAGTTGTTGATGGCTCACGCCCTTTCCCCCAGCTGCTCCATTCTCCACGGTTTTGTTTCTCAATCTCTACAATGGAGTATGACAGAGCGTCACTCATTCCTCACCAGTCAGGTGTAAAGCTTTTATTTTGTTTAGTTTTACATTTGGTATGGTTATGTAAACATATCATTATATTGAGCTTTATTATAGTATGTTCATATTCAAGTATATGTTTCTTTGGTTTCTCACTGTTTTTGATTTAATCACTGTTTTCCTAACTGGAGATGGTGCTCTCATGTATGCATGCACATGGATGCCTCCTCCTCCTCCTCCTCCACCACCAGGTTCTGCAGTGTTTAATAATATGATAACCAATACTCAAAAATATGATAATACCCCCGCTTGACAAGTACCATAATCTCCCTTTAAGAACAGAAGCAGATAAACATTAGAGAAGAGCCAGTCAACCCTCATATGCCTGTGCTATTATAATGTACTATCCCTTTAGTGATTGCCCACATCTGTCACAGTGCTTTGGACAACACTCAGTGTGTCTGGAATTGATGCATCTGGCTCTGTTGGATGAGAGGGTGATAATGAAAGAGTGGAAGTTTTATAGTTGAAAAAAAAAAAAAAAAATTCACCCCCTTGTTAAATATATTAAACATATCTTGTGGCTGCGTGGCATCTGGTCTGTTTCTGTGAGCAGACACTGTTCTGGTCCTATGTCTTTCCTGCAGTGGATTCCTCTGTGTATGGCCAAAAATGCTTTAGTCGTGTAAGCTGCAGTTCATCTACTTGCCACAGGAATTGGCTCCTAAAAGCCCAGGTCTCTGCGGGTTCACCTCCTGGCAGCAGTGCCTTGGCTGGTCTCTGGCATGTTGATAGTAAGGTTACCGTTCGCCAACAGTGTGCCACACAAACCAGCGTCTTAAATAAGCCTCTACCTTACTCACTTATTTTCTTGACCTGGACCTGATAAAGCTGAACCAAAGCAGTCTGTTTATAAAGATTTAGAAAGTGGACTTGACCAATTAAAAAGTTCCAATTTATCACTGCACTTCTATTACACTGTTGGACTCATGACGGACGGTTATCAATGCACAGTTAAATGTGCCAAAAGGCTAGGCGAGAACTCCTATGAGGCCCAGCATTCATGTTAAATGGATGTTTTGAACCATCACTAGGCTCATCACTGGGACTTCTGGCTTATCGTCATTATAAGGCTGGGCCTCATGACTGGCAAAGCATTCTCTACTCTGAATGCTCTTAAACCTAACTCACCTTTAAGCTGCTTTAATCCCTTCGCTCAGCCAGGCCAAGAGCAGCGACTCCGCAGCTTGAACCAGTGTCACAACCACTCTTTGCGACTTAAGCTGCCGTGGCCGACCCACTGGCTTGATATGGAGTTTCATCTGAATGCCATGATTGCTCAGTGGTCCAGTCATCATCCCACCACTAGTCCTTACTATCAGTTACTAGTTATATCAGAACATTTTACCACTCTGACGTAGTGCACTTTATAGCCTTATGTTACTTATTATAATCAGGTTAGGCAACTTCATTTGCCAGGCCCCCGTGCGCTCACAAATCCACACAGATTTTTATATTTCTAGTCTTGTGGACAAAAGGGTTTTGTACAACTTTTTTCAATAAACCTTATTTAATAAGCACGTCTCAATGTTACCAATGTGCTTTTCAAAGAAAAAACTAATCTAAAACAAATCCAGCACCATTAAATATAATACAAAAAGAACCAATCATCACAGTAGTACTCTCCAAGACCTGTAAACAGACTGCTGAGTAAAATCAATGCACTTCCCCTTTAATACTGACATAAATAACATAGATCAATATGTCGAACATCTGTTAGTGGTTAAACTGGAAGTAGTCTAAAGCAGTTTGTGCAGTCAGCTGATACTCCAACTCTGAACGCTATGTACTGATCACTGTTGAGAGTTAAATTCGTGAGAGTGGATTTTTCCATTAACAATTCCTTTCCTAATGTGCTGAAAATCGCCCTTGAAGTTGACGAGTGTCTACTCCGCAGTCCGGAAGGCCATCGCACCCCACACGATTTAAATTGATGGAAAGCAGGTTAAAGATGGATTGCAGAGACTGTAGCGCTACAGTAGCTACGTCAGCAGCAGTGACAAGAGGTGTTAAAAATTAATTACAGACAGAAACTTATTCTCTCCTGCACGCTTCAGTCAATACATCATGTTCAGCCTTTAGGAGCGGTTGAGGGCATTTTGCTACCTGATCTAGACAGTTGAGTAAATGGATCATGGAGCTGGGGAAATAGATGCCCTGAGAGAATTTCTGATCCAATTATTTAAAAAAGATACTGTCATGTGGCTTCGTTTGAATTGCAGACACAATGCAGCCAAGGTGCAGAGCATGTGAAATGTAAAAGGGAGGCAGGAGGGATAAAATAAAGCAAGAGCAAGAGGATTGTCTTGTGCGTGAACGGCGAAGACGCAGGGGTTTGTGCTGTTCATTTAATGCAAGGTTAGGCAGGCTGAGCTGATGATAGACTGTCGACAAGAGAACAAAAGCAGGCGCTCCATCACAGGACGGGAGCAGCGGCTGCCTTCCTCACCGATCCCGAGCACTGGTCAGGAGCGTTTACCTTCACACATCCTAACCTAACTACTGAGGAGCTGCAGCCAACACTGACTACAGATCAGTAATCTTTATGGTAACCTCTCCCTACTCTGCCGGGTCAATAATCATCTGTAAATCCTAGGACAAAAGACTGGTTGTGGAGGCGAAGTGATCTTATACACAAAATACTGCATTTAAAAGCCAGAAACCACAAGTCTGAGAGCATGACTGAATATGACCGCTCCCACCACCATGAATCTATTTTGCTGCGGCGTACCCCTAACATGACTGGCCTTACGTCCTAGATATAGAAACTGGTTGCTTCAATTACAGAGCAGAAAAAAGACAGGAAAAATGAGTGGATGTTTACAACAGCCCATTAAGTCACCAGCAAAGCAGGCCAGAAAATAACCACTATTGATTATCCATATAAACCAATACACCAGACAGTGCAGTAACACTGCAGCACAACACAAAGCTGCTCCAACACAATGGCTTTTTCTTTTTCTTTTTTTTTTTTCCTCTTACAGACAGATCACTTTCTCACAGCGCACAGCGTCAGTGCTCAGTGGTGTGCTGCTCTGTGGTCGGCAGGTCGCTGCTGTTAGAGAGAAATGTGGCTGGAAAAACTGGAGGAAGCTCAGGGGGAGGGGTGGGTGGGAGGTGGGGGTGGGGGGGGGGGGGGGGGGGGGGGCGTTGATGGCGGCTGCCAGCACCTCACCAAATAAACTCATAAACCATTCTCCATGCTTTGGTGCCTACAGCTACTGAGGACACACACTTCAGTTTTGTGCTGCGTTGTCATTGGTCAGGCTGACCTACACACCACAGCTTAACACAACCTCGGCCAGGTTTCAGATGAGTCCTGTGACGTCTTTCATTGGACTTTCGTAAAAAGGTCGTAAATGATCAGCATTTATTTTCAGTGATGAAATTAAATGAGTCGGCTGTTGTTTCATTTTGATTCTGGGCAGAAATACAGTATATGGAGGGAGTGCTGCCGGTTAATAGGGTTAAATTACTTTTGAAAACCGTAAACATGCAAGTACGGCTGCAGGATATGCAAAAAAATAAAAAATAAAAAAATCATAATGAATTTATTTGGCAGATACTGCGATTTCAGTTAGAATGGTCATTTTTGCATTTCATTTAACTGAATTTTTTATTTTTTTTTTAAATGATGATGATGTGCTATTTGTTGGATCTTGTATTGTAATTGTGCAGCCCTACATATAAGTATGTTAAAATGCTGTTAAATATTGTTTTGACATGTGGGAAAAGCATGTACAAGAGGTTGGAAGGAAATTCAAACATAAGGAATAACCAGGACAGGCATCTACAAACACGGCAAGCGTTTACGGCTCCAAGTTGAGAGGTGGGTTGTGACTGTGTAAGCAAGTGTGTTTTGGCGTTTGAGAGAATGACAGGGCAAACAGGCTGTGAACATTCACTATGACACGTAATTCAAAGTCACATTAGCCTCACTGCTCTGATTCGATTTGAAACTCTATTAACTATCAACTGACAGACATCCTCTCAAATACAGAAACATAATCCATCAACATGACCTGACTGATGTCTTTGCTGTTTGTACTGCCTTGTTCCCTTCGCACAACATCTCTGATAAATGACAGACGATACCAGTGGATGTTCAAACTTTTGTCTCAGGTCTTTTTTTTTTTTTTTTGGGTGTAGTCCTTTATGTTTAACACTCGGACTAAACTAGAACTGAAACAAATTCACCTGGGAAAGATAAAGAATGTCTTGCACTACTTTTTATTCATAAATAAATTTTGCAGTATAAAAAGTGACATGCTAATTAAATATTTCTCATTCACACAGCTAAGACCTAATGCCACAAAGGTAGACTCGATTTCTGCAGAGGAAATGAATGTTATTAGCAAAACACTTCAAATCATTTATTTCTAATATAATTTTAAATGTTAACTTTACAAACTCTTCTCATAGCAAAAGCATCATGGATATCTCAGTCCTACGCTGCCCACTCAGTATGCAAGTGGGTAGTGTCAACATGTGTGTGTATGTGTGTGTGTGTTACTTACAGTGCAGTCTGTAGTGTTTGTTATCTTCAAGCAGAAATCTGATGCGAACTCCAGCTCAGACAGGCACACTCTGTTACAGTCAATCGTCTGTTCAAAGTAAAAAACACACATTTTATGATGCACACCATAAAAAAAGATAAACACTGATGACAGTATGAATTGTGATTAAGCAATACAAAAAAATAGAGATAAAAAAACATGAAACAATAAGCACAAAGCTTCAAAATAAGTACACATACTGAAAAAAAGCTGGTTTCTCGAGTAGACAACTAAACGTGCTAAACAGGATGTACAGTTCATTCAGAAAGTATTCAGATGCATTTTTTCACATGTTCTGTTGCAGCCTTATGCTAAAATAAAAAAACAACAACACAGTCTTAGAATAATGAACAAACATTTCAAAGTCAAAATAATGGATGTTTTTCCTGTTTCCTCTGTCAACATTGCCTAAATGAAGCATTAGTGTCTATTATATAGGCAGTAGTGAACAAGTGAAGGGGTGGTGGGGGTGGGGTGGGAGGTGGGGATGGTTTGGACAGTAAATATAGTGCAATATATTGTAAATACGGAGTGATTTACGGCACAGCCATTCTGCTGGTGGCCGAGTTTTACTTATAGATGAATAAAACTCACTGACATCAGCACAACAACCAGTATTAAAACCATGACTGAGCATGAAACGCATTGTGTTATTAAGCAGGTTGAAAGCAGCTTCAATTGCAAGTTAAATATTCCTCTAGTTTAACATTCCTATCTGTTCTCACTGAGAAAAAACTCATCTGTTTTGCAGGAATTTATAATTCCACGAAAGGGCTCTCAATTTTACGGAATAGCAGCCAGCCTTAATGGAATGTTATTGGATCGTATCAACGGGAGGCAATAGATGAGAGTCCATGTAATTTGGGCAGAGGGGCTGTCTATTTGTCACTGGAGGGGAGAAACTATCGATTAGAGGATTCAAATTCCATTATATCAAGTTCTCCCCTCATTCATCACATCCACAGATGGGTGGAGGACATGCTACTTAGCAAATAGGCCAACCGGCAAAGAAACACACGGCGGTATGAGAGACAAGGGGGAAGAGCAGTCCTGCACAGAAAGATTCAGAAGAGGCATCTATGTTCTTAGACGTTGGACTGTGTGTGTGTTTGTTTTATCTTTGCGTAATGTGTGTGTGTGCTCTCCCATCAGCTCAGTGAAAACTGCTCTATCCACAGGGGGCTGAGAGTAATGAAGTTTCCTTAAGAGGAACTTAAACAAGGATTAGATAGATCAATCACCCAGCGCTACAGCATCACTACACGTGCACACACGCACACACACACACATGCACACACACATACACACACACCTACCTATCTTCAGGGCCCTATCTCTCTCTTTCTCTACAGCTAACTCCTGCTCTCCTTCTCTGTCTATGCCCTAACAGCTTGGGCCCCACAAACTCTATTTCCCCTGTTTGTGATGTGTGTGTGTGTGTGTTGTCGCACACACACACACACGATTGGACTGACAAACTGTTTTACCAATAAATCCGTCCAATACAGGTTTTAATTACCAGATATTGGGCAGTTAGTGTCATCCACAGATGACACAACTGACGACTCACAGTGAATTTGTACTTTTGAGACAAAGGCTTAAACTTAATTTAAAAACCGTTCTATTATGTTTCTAAATTTCCTAAACTGTTTCATAAATCACAGATGTTTTCTTTCTTTTTTCAACTTCACCTGGGATCCTTTGATTTGTGAGCACTGGTTTCCTCTCATTGTTTGATCTAAATATTTTCACAGACCTGAAGCGGTAAAATTATACTACTATTATACTACTGACACACTAGTATTAGGTAATGCAAGTTAAACTTCTTTTTTCTTTTCCTCTATTTCATACAAATGCAGAAAACAGCATAAAACAGCAAACAACCAGTAATATGTCAAATTATGAAGACAAGTCGCCCTCTTGCACTTTATTGTAATTTTAGAAACACTTAATACTTTTGCTACTTGCAATTTAAACTCTGTAATGTTACAATCTTCCAAAGCAATGACACCTTAGGTTGTGGCAGTAACCTATAAGCATGTTTACCTGTATGACAGTCGGCTCAGAGATGAGAGTATCTGCTTTCACCACTTCGACCATAGCCTCAGGCACCACAGCCTTCTTCATGCATGCCATGTTGAAGCCATACACGTCGTCCCAGAATGCAATGCGGTCTTGGTGCTTCTGTGTGTCACCCAGTGCTGCCAGGCTGATATTACAAAGGTCTGGATAGACTGTGGAGAAACGAAAAGAGCAGGGAGTCAACTTTTCAACTTAATAAGCTGTGTGTGTGTGTGTGTGTGTGTGTGTGTGTGTGTGTGTGTGTGTGTGTGGATTCACTATGAGTGAATCTGTTCAGGAATTTATTTTGCTCAAAATAAAAGTCCATTAATGATAACTAAAAGGAATAGGTGGTGAGATGTGCTTAATATCAACAAATGTAATGGCTTACAAACCATTCGACAAATTTAATCAAAAGGCCTTAATATCTTGTGGGTGTGGAGCTTTGCATCAATTTCATGAAGCTGCTGTAATGACTGTATCCATCACATGTGCACAAAACAAGCCCTGATGACCATTGTGTCCTACTTTCATACTTTACACTCTGATATATGAGATATGATATATATATATATATATATAGGCAGCGATTATTGTCGCTCCTCATATTACATAACATTGTCTACTGAGTGAACATTATCCAAGACTGAAAATGAGCATTAAACATGAGCCTTAATGTCTTTTCATTGCATTTTCACATCTGAATAGATTTCTTTGGTTAATACGCTTGGTGATTAACCAGAGCTGAGATGCTTGAAGCCATTGGTATTCCTACTGTGAAGTAACATTAGCCAACACAGAGGCCTAGGGCCTAAGCTCGAGTTTAGACTACACCCATACAGATTTATCATAACAGGAGAGTCAGAAACAAATATCTGTATACGTGGCAGATAGAAAATAGGAAAGAATTAGCAGAAGCAACAGCAGTCGGTCTTAAACAGTTAGCAGCATCGATACGACATAGACACAGTAAGAAGTAAGCAGTAGCAATAATGCTTAAAAGAAAATGATATCAAATAATCTGGAGCCAACAGGCATGAAGCAACAGCAATTAGCAATGTGCATTAGCTTACCAGATGCTACGTTCATCTATATCTAACAAGCTGATTAGTTTCCTCTCACACACACAGCACAGACATGAACCTGAGCTTTCAAATAGAGCCAGTGTATCTATATCTTATGGCTACCCACATTTTAGGAACGCGTGTTATGAATGGCAGAGAAACTGATTATAAAGCAGGAGCGGTTTGAGACGTTTCCGTGAACATTTTGATACTTTTCAGCCATAAAAACCTCAGGCTAACAAACTTCAATTATATAGCACTTTAAAAAATGTATAAAATGCTTTACAGACAGAAGAAAGGAGGAAAGAGGGGGTTAGAAGAAGCAAAAAAAATCATCCGAGAGTTAGAATCTGTTGTAAATGTTGTGAAACCAACCTGCCCCCAGACTTGATTCTCCATAAAGGAGCAAACCACAAACTTTTTATTCTTTAAAAAATTCAAGCCTTCCAATGAGGAAAATTTATATTTTTTGCCTGGCATGCGTGTTAGTGCGAAGTCTCATATAACACACTGGACCATAAAATGTGTGAATGGATGGTGACAGCTCAGTGATGGGCAACTCATGGCCTCTCATTATTAGCTGAAGCCTACTTGTGACCCTGTGAGTGTCACAATACCTAATGACTGTGCACACACATATTGACACACACATTGACACGCAAACAGCAGATTTGTCACTTCATTTTACTCTGATTACTGAACCGAGTGAGTAATTATGAGGGCCAGGTGAGGGGGGGGGGCTGCTGATTGGGCAGAATTGGGACAGGCCCGTCTGCGAGACACACTGAAAAAGAAATAGAGACAGAGAGACGAATAGGCAAGCGGGGGGGTGCTGTGGTGTGGATGGAGAGGGAGAAAGACGAAGGGGAAGAAGGAGGAGGGGGGGGTACACGGGCGTCCCCAGATTCATGGCTTTGACATCTGCGTCCTTCTCGACTCGCTGCTCACAGCCCGTTTGTCATGCACCCCCCCCTTCCACCCTCTTCTCTTGCTCTCTCCATCTCCCCCATTGGTCGGCTGTGAAAGAGGGAAAGACGGTGTGGGAGGGGGCATGGGACAAAACCGATCCCTTTTCCCTGGACGCTGTGCTGTGCCAGGCATGCAGGGACACATTTAAGGATGGAGGGGAGGTTAATGTAGTGGGGAGAATGAGGGAGCCGCTGTAACTCTCTTCTAATGTAGCTTAAACACACATACAGCAGCAGTACTGCAGGGCTGGACTAATAACTCAGCACAGCCACGTGCACACGCACACTGAAATATACTTAAGAACAGAAGTTGATAAATGTAATGTGACACAATTACTGTATTAAGATCAACATTAGATAAATTAAGTTCAGGTACGTGCCTTTGTTGTGGCTGTTACATTAAGGTGCAGTCTGGCTGTGCAGAAATGCAGGAATATTCTGCTTCGCAGATTTGCACATAAATACTGCCTGGGGCATGTTTACCTCTGAACAAAAATAATAATATGGAGGAGGCTCCACTCACAGTACAGACACAGGTAACTAACCTCTTTTTAGTTCCTGGCACCATGCACGCATGCATGCTGAATTAGCCATGAGAAGTAAACAGAATTTATCAAATTAGTGAAATTCGCAGCCTCTCACAGTGCTTTCACACGTTGCAATGCAACCCTGAACCTATCTCGACATTACCCTGAGGAGCCGTATGTGAGAACGCAAGTGTCCGAATTAGTTGGACAGGACATTGAATGGACTTTACCCTGCCAGCTCCCTAGTAGTAGTCTGGAGAATTCACAACGAGCGAGTGGGCCTGCCGATGACGCTTCTATCCTGCCTCCTGCACGCTCTATCCAGGCGCCACCCCTCGCCTTAAGCAAACACAGTATTTCCAGTAGGTGACAATGCAACACTGGCCAATGCCCAGACCTGAATCCCTGGACACTGCTATAACAACAACAGCTATACTGACCTTAAAACTAATTTCAATTCAAAATAATAAAAAAACAACAACCAAAAAAACAACAAAATGCTTATATATGTTATTCTAGAAGTCACTTCAACAATAGTACAGCAGCAGGGGCAGGACCAGAGAGGATCCACCTCTATTACTGTGTCAGAAATAACATGAAACAACCTGAGAGTCCTGCCTCCAAGTAAGTTTTCCGGGAAATAACACACAATGAGATGTGCAGTTACAGAAAAATAACACAATTATTTCCTTACACCGCTGTAAATGCAAATAATTAAAATACAGCCCCTCGGACTATATGCTATTTAAATAGACATAGTGTAAGGACTATGTTTTAGGCTGTCAAGCTTAAAAAGATTTCCTGGTTCCATATTAAACCATGATTAGAGCCCAGTGCTCCACTTGTTCAAGTCGATGGTGCTGCTGGACTACTTTTCTGTGTTTTCATAATACTTCCCACAATGCTCCCTGGCAGTAGATCCAGTGAGAGAAGCCCGTGTTGGGAGCGTCAAGGTTAAAGGCTCATGACGAACCATATGGTGTCCTCTGACCTGTCACTTTCTGACTCGCTCAGGTCGCACCTTCGCCTGTCCAATCTCCCTCGCTAACAGATCTGTCTCCATAGGTGAGTGTGACCTCTCCCTCACGTCCCAAGGAGCGACTAAAGGCAATGTGGTGGAACCGTTCCTTAGTTGGGTCACATTTGGCAAAAGCCATTAAATCTGGTCAGTGGCAGCGGTGGGATGACACCGGAGACTGACATGCACACAAACACGCACAAAGGAAAATCCCTGAAGAACAAGGGTCTTTCCATACGTGTCAAGCTGTAGTCTTAGTGCACCATAGGGTTTCATTATTGTGACTCAAAAACCTCATTTCAAATATAAAATATCCATCTTCTATCTTTTGCTTCTAATATCTTATCTCTATTGTCTTTTTCTTTTATGGTTACACAACACATCAAATGAGACAAAATAAGACAGGAGCACAACAACATGTCAAGCAGCATGAGGTCAAACCAACACTGCCAGGTTGCCACTGAGGCAAAGTGTGAAAGCTCAGAGGACAAACTCAGCTTCTGTATCCATGTCTCTCCTCTTCGCCCATCCTTCATGCCAGCCGTACAGGAGACATGTTGTCTTTAAAACAGCTGTGTGTCAGCTTGAGGTGAGCTGCTGAGCCTCCCCACTGACTGAACCATTCCCACTCAGCTGTTTGTTGCACCACCTCTGAGCACTGCGTCTTTCAAGTGAAGATAATGAACAAAAATCCTTCATACATTTCCGGCTTTGCTTGGATTGGATTGTATAAATCAAGGGAAGTACTGCAATGTTTGCTGCTTGTATAGACCTGTGTGCAATTTGACACAGCCAGTGGGAAATAGAGGAAAACACCCCATTAATTCCCATGTGTTACTTTTAATAACCAAGGGATTATTACAAGGTGTCTCCCTGCTGGCAGGTTAAATTTCGGGTAAATCTGACCTCAGTATCACTCCGCGCTGCCCCACCAAATATTCCTTTGTTGAGTTGCTAACACATACATATACACAACATGTGGATTCATTTCATCAATAGTACAAATATTATAAGATTTGCAGAGAAAAACCTTTTTGGGGTTGAAAACTAGAGTTAGACAAATTACCTCCTTTGTAAATTTAATGTTTGCCGAAAAGCTGACCTGTCCCATTTGATCATACATTTTCACAAGCTGTTCTCCATTTGGTTGCGTCGGCAAGTCCAGGGAAACTCGCTTAAAATGGAGAACAGGCAGCACATAAGGTCTGAGGTTGAATCGCTATCAGCTGATGATTAAACAGCAGCAGGCAGTGGAAATGCTGTGGTAAATCTTAGTTTAGTCTTTTGACTTCTCTTTATTGTTGGCAGAGACACTACCTGTTCCATTTGAATCAGCACATTGCATATGTATTTATTAATCTGTATTGTTTACAATGCTGTTTGTACATGCGGCATGGAGCTCTTGATTCAGGTGTGCTGAGGTGGAACAGAGTGCAAACCATGGCCAGTTGGCACAAAGCTGCTCTGTACTGGTCAGGTTTTGGAGCACACCCAAGAGAGTCTGTATTTACTGTAAATTTTCACACTGGTGGGAAGGTGAGTTTGGCTCTCAGTGACACTATAGCAGAAACACACCCCTTGACACCCACCCCTCCCACCTCCCACATGCCACTTTGGTTGATCGCCAGTGTTTCATCACTCTTAAAATTAAAAATGATTTTACTGAAAACAAATTTTCTGTAGAGAAGGGAGTTTCTGTGAGATCTGATGTAGGTGTAAAAGGTGTATTTATATGAGAAAATGAATATATGAGTATCTAAAGATAATTCTGACCAACACATAGATTCTAATCTAACCAAACTACCCTTTGCGTGATCTGGATTCGGTGGTGAGGACAGGAGAAAGAATATGTGACCTACCTGAGCCACCGTCAGCCAAGTAGAGGTCTCTGGCGTACAGGACTGAGTCCAACATGGACTCAAACAGCAGGAAGTAACCCTGGAAGAGAGGAAATACAAGTTACTATCTCAGCTTCTTATGGAAAAAGTTCACTGAACAAAAGACAAAAGCAGCTTCTCATTCAGCATCACCTGCTGCCTTCGACAGTTCCAGGCATGTAATAAATGCAGGCCAGGAGACGGCTACAGAACTGCTGGACAATTCAATTATTTTTTAATCCAACATCACCAGGGTGAAAATGTGAATTAGCAGTGACTGTGAATTGAGTGATGTGCCCACGTGGTCTGCCGCCCAGCATCCAAAGGTTTGACCCTGGGCTGACCTCGTGTTCTGCTCCAGTAAACGGCACATTAACCGTGGTATTATTTCATTAATGCTGAAATTGAGTTTTGTCCACATCTTGTTGGCTTCGACCTGAGTGGCAGATACCGCTGACAAATGGCTTTTTCCACCTACCAGCCCTTCAACCAGAAAACCCGACCAATCGTGTGAGCTCGAGCCGCAACGCCGGCCCCTTCAATATGTTATTTGTGAGCACAACATCTGGGCTGGTTCAAACATATGGGACGGCACATCTCCATCAGGGACAAGGAGGTGGAGCAAAATCCCTACATGCGCATTTTACTCTAACTTCTGACCCATATCAGTCCTTCCAGAGCTGTGACACTGACTGCCTCCTTCAGGAGCAAAAACACCCAACAGTGCTTTCAGATCTGTGCTTCAGGATGAAAACACAAGCATAAGGAAACGCAACATATTCAGTTTTCAATTTTAGTGCTATTATGGTGTATTTCATATTTGTAAGTTTGGGAATATTTGGGAAATGGCTCACTACCACTGTATTTGGAGAGCTGCACCCATCTGAGCAAGATAATAAGCAGCTATACAGTGATACAACTGATGATATTTGTAGTGTGAACTCATTCATGATAGCTTAGTTATGTTTAAGAATCAAATATGTCTGATTTTACTTCAGTGAAGGGAAAGAGGGACAAGGAGAGGTGAGGGCCAGGGCAGAAGATTAAGAGTGAGTGAGTGTGTGTGTGTGTGTGTGTGTGTGCATTCGTATGATGAAGACAAAGTGGAAAGCAGGAGAGAGGAAGAGCACGACAGAGTGATAGAGAGAATGCAGTGGCCAGCTGAATAGCAATTCAGCGAGATAAGAGCCTTATTATTCAAATACAGAGCTGGAGAGAGGAGAGGAGGGCGAGCAGCAGACAAACAGCGGAAACAGCCCTGATTTATAACTCCAGAATCGTCACCATCGCTGTCATATGCCTGAGCTGATAATGATGACGGCGATGAAGCTGATATAACCAACTCAACCTCTGTGAGGCGATAAGGGGAAACATCCTCTCCGTTTATTGATAGTGGACTGGTCTCGAACCAAAGTCAGACTGGCCACTCGTCCGCTGCCGACTGACGTGGTCCAGCCGATGTCCTTAGCAACAGAGCAGGTCATTTTTAAAACCCCCTCACACAGAGTACACCGGCCTCGTAATTTAGAGCCCAATTTCACAGGACACTGATTCGCTTGAAGGAAAGAGGATATGAGAGAGAGAGAGAGAGAGAGAGAGAGAGAGAGAGATGCCTGAAAGCAGAGTCACACCTTACTTTTATTGTCAACAATGCTCCAGGATTACTCCCCCCCCCGCCGCCTTCCATGTCCTGCCAGCAAGCAGCACGTACCACACCTCCCTAATTCATGCATCTGCAATATTAATTACCAAAAACACAGATCAAATTCTGTGTCTGTATGCTGTTTCACTCACACCAACTGTCTGGTATCACAAGAAGGTGCTACAAAGTTGGGCTTTTAATGATGCAAACGTATCCTTCGAGGCAGGCAGTGTATTGATAAGTTTAATTATGGGAATATAGTATCTAAATTGATTTCTGACAGTTTCGTCAAATTCTGACCAACAGTGTTTCAGGAATGATTTAAGACTTAAAACCTTTCATTAAAAAGCCAACTATGTTTTTGATTCAAGTTAATTTTCTTGGATTAATTGTTTGAAATGCTGGAAGAGAATGAAGATCAATTTGGTAGAGGCTGCAAAGGTTTGCAAGAGGGGCCCATCATTTATGAGAAATTACCACAACCTGAGTGTAAACAACTGAGCTTTTTACGCCACAAATTATACTGATATGTTGCGTTGAGTCCGAAAAATACTCTGACATTTTGGGACCTTTGCTGATTTGCAAGCTTTCTGAAAGTTAGATGAGAAGGTTAATTCAAGCTCTGTGCGATTAAAACAGAGATAGCAACATGTTTAGCTTAGCTTAGCACAAAGAGTGGAGGCAGGTAGAAACAGTTAGCCTCTGTTGAAAGAGCAAAAAAAATAAAAATAAATTCAAGAAACTAACTTCAAAACTGTCTTAATCCCGATGTGTCGGCAATGAAGCTAACCGCTACTGTAAAAAAAAGTTAAAGTATCCCTCTAGGAGTTAAGGCCTTTCCCGATTTACTGGCGTGTCTCACAAAACAATCTTGATGTACCTGCAATCACTGACATGTTAGTGACATGTTCAATACCAGTGAATCAAAGAAGAGTGATCGACCTGGTTTAAAAAATTAGTTAAATGTAAATTGTCAGTTAAAAACTGCACCAAGGAAAAAAAAAAAAAAAAAAAAAAAAAAAAAAAAAGCTTTATCTGCCTCACGTTCTCTTTTATCTCACTTCACTTTATCTTCATTGACTTGTGTTGAGAGAAACAAGATTAAATCTCAACTAGACTTATTTGCTAACTTTTTTGATACCATTTCCACCAATCGATCCGTGTGTCTGCGGGCTCAGTGATACAGACAGGTGGAGGTGTTAGCGTGAGGAAACAGCTCCGTTTACTGTCAGGCTGGAGCAGGCGATGCTCTGCAGTATAGTCACTGTGCATTTCCATAAAAGAGACTAATGAAAACCTAATGAGAATGGGCTGGAGCAGCTTATACACATTAACAAAATTAGCATATAAAACACATTCCCCTGAGTGGGCTACCGCACGCACTCACATACACATCTGGAAATGCAGCAACACACACACAAACACACACACACACACAAACACACACACAAACACACAAAAGAAGAATGGCAAACACACTTTTACAGTTGTGTTACCTTTGTACTTGTTTTATTGAGTTATCAGTGCCCTTAATTTTATACTAAAAGCTGTTATGTATTACAGATGGAGAACTTTTATAATTACTGCTGCAATGTTTTCCTGTCTTTAGTTGCTGGAGGCAGAGTAGAATTTTTTTTTTTTTACAATTTACAGAACCCTTGTCCATCAACCCTTGGGAGACTGATTGGCTGTCAATTATAGGTACCAAGAGACACGTTGGTACAAAATCTGCATCAGCAGTTTACACTTTCCTCCTCCCTCCAGTTCCTCCTCCTCTCCTTCTGCATTCAACACACGTGTTCCTCAATTACTGCAGATCATCATCACTTCCAGTCCCGGGAGGGCCAAGGCAAAATAAAGGAGATGGTGTGCATGCATGAATGTGTGTGTTCCTGGATGTGTGTGTGTGTGTGTGGGTGGGAGTACTTTCATGCTTCACTGAATACTGAAGGCAGCACCTCCACGTCAACATGCCTCCTCTATACTAGTCTATGGTCAGATTACACCAAATTAGCATAAACATATCACAAACATCGCTGTAATAGATTTTCATGTGTTATTGCTTCAAGTGTATATGGTGCAGGTTTCAATATCAGCCTGATTTCCATTTTAAAGCCATGCAAATGAAAGGTAGTGCAACAGCAAAGTAATTTGCAGTATAGCTACAAGGTTATTAGAAGCAGCGGCTCCTCAGAAACCAAGGACATCCTGTGTTTTTAGATGTTACAGCGATTTCCATTGCCTGTAAAATACAATCAAAATAAGGATTCAAGGATGTGCATGTACCTATTATCTTTATCTTCTATTTAATTTCATGGTGCAAAATTTCTACCACTTTTTGTATTACGTCTTTACTAAGACAAAACAAACCCTCACAGACATCAAAGATGTACAGACATAAGGTATGCAGTCTCTATCCTTTTAAGTCCTGTCTCTACACATTCATGAATTGGGAGTCACTGAGTCTTTGATTTGATTTGTCTCTGCCTCAATTTGTGCCAACCAGAAATTTGTGCATATTGCCATCCACTGCTATCACTGCAGTGGCTTTATATGAATCATGCTTCATCTAAAACCCGTTTCATGTTCAGTCTGAACACATCTTTCCCCCATGGGGAAATAAAGCATATTTTATCTCATCTTACCTATGTTGTATTTGTCCTTTACTCTCTCTCTCTTTCTGTTCTATAAATTGTTAACCTAAATACTGTTGAACAAATGAATGAAGGGAGCACGACATAATTAAACCTCGTTAGGTTTTACAGGCTGCGTCTAGCTGTAATGAGAGAAGAAGAACCTCCATCATGTCACCAGTAGACGTCATTACTAGATAATCTGATATGTAACACAGGCCAAAGCATGAATTTACTGTTTGGATTTTGGGAAAGGCACCTATAGATGAAAACCCATTTGGTTTTAAGGTCAAAGTCTTACTCAGCAGCCTAAGAAATAAAGCAGTATTTGCCTTTGAGTGCCTTTGTGTGAAATAAAACGTTATAGCTGTGAATTCACACATACACTATAAAAATCCTAATACACTTGTATTCGGCGGTGTACTTGTCCAAGCATTCATGGGCCGTTATTAAATTCATCATTTTGAAGGAACAAGGGGGCCATTTCTCTCCACAAAAAACAATGTCAGCTGAGTGATGCAGGATTATGGGTTTGGGTTTATGAGGATGTCTGTTTGAGGGATACATCAGGTCGTCAGGTTCACGTTCTGCATGCAGCAATGCTCCTAAAACCAGGGAGTAGCTACCCCTTTACTTTGGTTGTTTGGAGAACTGCAATGTTGCATTTTGGATATAAAGAGTAGTTATTACTGTATTGAATTGCACAATTAGTCTTATTAATATACCACCCTGCTTCACTAGACACTAAGAGGAAGAAAAAGAGTTGCATGCTGTGCTAATATGCAACACAGATATGTCTTTCTGATGGATTGTGTGGATTGACATACTTATGACATCATACGCCTATGTGGCATGAGTGATGGACGACTGACGAATGAATAGCAATATTTTAGGAATCGCTCTCCGGCAGGAGGAAACATGTTTTCTGTGCAAGTGTCAAAGTATAAAATCTAGGTGAAAATCAGTCTAAACAAATCTGCATGATTATCCGTAGACTCCACATATCCAATTACCTGGATTACCTAATATTAACAACTGGGATGAGTTAAATGCATTAGAAGTTTTGTTACACAGGCAGCTGGCTGAAAACCACTTCCTGGAGTGTTTGAAGGTCTTAGAGAAGTAAGTACAGCCAATAAATCCTCATTAGAACATGGACACACCTGTGGCGCCATCACTGTGTGTGTGTGTGTGTGTGTGTGTGTGTGTGTGTGTGTGTGTGTGTGTGTGTGTGTGTGTGTGTGTGTGTGTGTGTGTACGCGTGCACATATTTTGCTTCATTTGAGTCTTTGTCTATCTGTGTGCGTCTATTTGAGTGTGTGTGTGTGTGTGTGTGTGTGTGACTGACAGTCAGTCAGACTGAAGGACAGGATGACTGATGACTACCACCTTCTTCTAGGGCAGGTGAAGCTCCCAGCACTGATAATGAGGCTAAAGAGGAAGGGCTGCCATTAATTTGAGTTCACAACACTACCACACGCATTGATTCGGACTGTGTGTGTGTTTGTGTGTGTGTGTGTGTATATATATTTCTGTGCCACTGACACTTGTTTTGTAGTCGAACTATGTTCACCTCAGGGTAAAATATCGGAGACGTGGGCACAAAGAAATCCTCCACAGGGGAGAAGTTGAACACAGCTCTTTGATATTTTTCTTGTTCAGGGATCCTTTCACATTTTAATGAAACAAACTGAACACCCACCCACCCACCCAAGGTGAGTTACAACACACCTCAATAAGAGCCGTTC
Source organism: Seriola dumerili (assembly GCF_002260705.1). NCBI lineage: Eukaryota > Metazoa > Chordata > Actinopteri > Carangiformes > Carangidae > Seriola > Seriola dumerili. The sequence continues at coordinate 2,484,199 of NW_019174266.1, forward strand.
AAGGATCCTGGCCATTGTCTCTGTCCACAAACTGTTATCAAAAACATGATATATGATGCAGGGTCAGCATTCATGGTGAAAGACTAAATATTCTTTCAAGGAAATGTCAATACTTCATTTCTATCATCATATCAGATTGTTGAACGTGTGAGACCTAAGGAACTGGTAATGTGATGCATTGGCATCAACATCAGACACTTATATGTAACAAAAATCGGCCTGTGCTGCTTTTCTGCAGAGTTGAAATGTGACGTTAGAAAACAGGACAATGACTCGCCATGGCACCTGTCAGTGTGCAGACTTGCATACGAAACACTGCTGAAATATTTCTTTCTATCTTATCATTACAGCTGCTGGACTGATCTAACAGATGTCATGTTATCTTTATTATTACAGTTGTCCACATTTGGAAATTAAATTCTGCAAAAACAGAGTCTGATATACAGATTATATCAGTGTGAGCTGACTGTGTCCAAGTTAATGTATTCAGGGTGGACTTTTCCATTGAATGCAGATAACAAGTAAAGTTATTGTCTTGTTTGTGGTTTGTCTCTAGAGATTTTCAGAGCTCATTTTAAGGCTTCAGTTCTTAATGCAGAGTCCAGTATTATGTAACAAAAGTTTGTTAAAGCCAACTCTCGCCTGACAGTCTACTCTCATGTCCGTTTTTGTATGACCGTGCCATTAAACACTATCAAGCTAGCAGGCCCATCACCTGTGATTGATCTTAGAGTGACAATCTTTATTTAGCCTTTAGGGAACCCAGCCCCCCCCCCCCCAGTCTCTTATCTGCTCTGGACTGTTTGTTTTTTGGTGTGCTGAGAGAGAGGACCGATCAATGTTGTGAGTTATGAAATGACAGTGGTTCTGCTAAAGGCAGTCTCTCAAACACTGCCACAGCAGACACTCATTTGCCCCCTTCTCCTCCTCCTCCACCAACACCACCACGGATACACCACATTCATCACCCAACTCTGTCTATTAGCCCTGTAACCACCGTCTGTCTGCTCGATCCAACAACTCTGACAGCTGAACATCACTGATATAATCCTTTGTTTCTCTTCCATAACAGCCTTTAATTATCAGGTAAGTAACTTATTACTTCATGAAAAAACTTTTGCAACTTTACAAGGTTCTGGTATATGAATAGTTCCAGCTCTTTTTTAAACTCCAAACTCCAACGCTTTTTAATCATCATTTCTGACATCTGTTGTTAATGATAGGATCTCATGACATAATATAATAATAATAACTGAAGGTCAATTACACAGCACGAATAAAACTCTGAGTAATACAGCTGTCAAAATAATAACTTAATGATGTAAAGTATCCACAGCAATGAGAGTGAAAAACAGCATTTGAAAAGATGGCTGTTGAATTAATGAAAATGTAATTAAGTGAATACTCTTGACATTTTGTGAAATGTGCTTATGTCTTGTTTTACAGAGAGTTAGATGAGTTAATCAACCAATTCAGTTCAGCTTTATATTACTTCAGAGAATGTCTTTGAGATCAAGATCGTGTTTGTAGGACAGTTTACATCTCTATGCATCCAACCCCAGGGGTAACACTAGCTCTGCGACATGTCAGCCTAGCTTAACATGAAGATGCAAAGGAGTGGGGGAAATTATGAGCCGAGCTTAAAAGTAAAAAAAATAATATCCCTTCCAACAACTTCAAGACCGTCTTATTTAAACACTGTTTTTTTTTGCTTTCAAACCGCTTTCTGAAACGCCGCGTGCAGTCACTGAGTTAGGCTCTTACACAAACACAAACAGTGTCGATGTTTTCCAATTGAACACTCAACAACCAATTTAACATGTTAAATTCACATATACACGTGTAAATAAGACAGTTTTGGAGGTTGTTGGAGGACTCCTTTGATGGGTCTTAAAGCTAACAGTTTCCCCTTTGACCACTAGTAGCACTATGGAGCCATGTTGGTAAATGTGTCCATCCCCAAGTTAAACACTTCAGTTGGAGCGACAAGCAAGATTCTGTTCTTTAGTTATACTGAATTAATTTACAGTCCTAAACATTTTTCACTGGATGCCTTCCACTCAATACAGAGCACTTTCCAGGCCACAGAACAACACTTCCAATCACTATTCATCTGATGAGAGATGAACGTAGTTATTGCTTTGATTTTTTTTTAAGGAGTGCTTTTCTTTGCCAGTAAGCCCAAGGCTCTCTCACTTGATCCACAGAGCATGGATTTGTAGGCATATTAATTCTACAAATTTCAGATTAATTACACTGTTCAGTGACAGACTCACTAGACTGTTACACTACACTTTCTACCTACTAACTAACCTGAGTGTAGCTATGCGAAAAGTAGCCAGGTTTCAGTTCCGGTTCTCTTTCCCTTTTTATTTTAAATCAATCCTATATTCCTTGCAACAACAAAGCATGTGGCTTCTATGCACAGAAGAAATGCTGGATGTTAATCTATTCTTAGTTACACAATTCCCCCTATGCATCCCTGCCATTGCTTTGACCCAATTAGGCCATTCTCTGGCGGCCTTAGCAAGCCTCCAATCTGTGTTAGTGTGTGTGTTTGAGTGTATTTGGAGCAGGGTCAGATGAGACCAGAGGCATGCATTACAGCCATGTCAGGCCAAGGTATTAAACCTTGATCAAAGTCACAAAGATGCAGCGTTTTGACGTCGTTTCGCAAATTTACAGTTGAAAGTGACCAGGATGTTTGGGCATAAGGCAGAGAGGAACTACACCAACTAGGCCAGGATTAATTGAAATGACTTTGAAGTTGGTTACCGTGGTAACGGAAAGCAAACACTTCTTGAGCAGTTATTTTATCAGTAATATAACAGAAGAGAAACTGTGTTTATCTTATTACAGAGCAGCCAAACAAACTCACAGTTTTTTAATAAAAATGTAATTGAGCTTTTTCCATCTTGTCATAAGCAACCACGATATGCTGAATACTGCGCAGCTAGTTTTCCACATCACAGCATGGCACAGTAATCAAAGTTGTTTACCATGCGTAGGAGACGCCTGTAGCTCTTCCATCTAACAGCTCACTGTGGCTGCTCCTTCTCGTTCCATTACTCCCAGTAATATTTAAAACTGATCTACTGCTTTGTTGACCCATTTTAAACAAACAGCCACTGTCAGTGCTAACCTCAGTGACGAATACGTTGCCCTTCCTGCGACTGCTTCACAATAAAAGCCGGCTGAGCGCTTTCAATGTGAACTATCTGCAGTAGGTGATGATGTTCAAATTGCATTTGCAGTAATTGAAACAGCTGTGATACGGCTGTAAGCAAGTTACCAGTGAACACTGAGGCTGATATCAATAAAATGAAATTACAAATCTTAAACCTAGATTATATGCAAGCATCATTCCCTGTGACTCCTCAATTGGCAAAGAAAACCAATATATAGAGTTAATTACAGAATTTAAATTCATTGAATGGCTAAATGTTTGGCATGTCAAATAGTTTTTTAGTAATTCCATGAATGGTTTTATCTGTGGAGTTGTTAACTTTGAAAATTCAAATGGATGGAAATTTAACAAGAGACGTTAAATTATATTTCTGTAAAGCACATTTAAAAATCAGACTGTGTTTTTTTAAAAAATATTTTGTAATAAAAAGATTATTTTACAGACTCAGTGGTTAATTAAGGATCGATCTTATATCTGCTCCCTACACTACCTGTAATTATTAACTGCAAATTAACATTCTATAAAATATTTAGAGGATTTATTTCTAAAATGAATACATTCAGTGATGTGGAAAATTTACAAAGAAGGTGAAATAAAGTCTTTAAAAACAAAACAAAACACAGCAGCAGTGATTTATATGACAAAAAGGAATCCGGAGCAAAGAATAGAAAAAAGTCACATACTAGAGTGATGACATCTCCAGAATCCCTCTGAGGTAATAAGATACTACCTGGGTATAAGACGGAACCATTAAAGTTTAATACAGTCTAACGCCATTTGCACTGGCTGGAAAGTCTACTCCTGTGACAACTGTCATTTTTCCATTTTATACAGGCAGATTGGAGGGCAGCTTTTGAAGTCCTGGCCACTCTGAGAAATGTCTGCCATCTCCACCGTGATGAGAAGTGACTGGAGGATTCTTAGATTTATTAGCGCTCTGTGAGCCGGTGTCATCAGAGATTACGTCCCCTATCCTTCACCGTTCCACCGGCACGTCACCCGCCGAATTTCAATTTCCCTGGTGAGAGGATGGGAAGGCTCTGGCTGGCGACCCCTGCTCATGACCCTGGGGTTTCACGATGGATGGTGGAGGTGGAGGGGGGACAGATATGGGATGCTCATGAATTAAGGATGACTTCAGTGGTGCGTTCAACTTTGGCCGTGCCGCCTGTATCGCCACAGAGAATCTCCCTGATAAATGGGCATCAAGGGGAAGGAAGACTGCTTTTCCTTGTTTGGTATTCACAGGAGCTCATGGTCGAGTTTAGCCGCGTTTAAGCCATGTTTAAAACATGCATCACTGCTGCTGGCACCTTGGATCCTGCACGCTCGTTGGGTGGTAAAGGACCGATTTGAGGTTGAGTTGAACGTCTACATTTTGAGTATATGTGCATATGTGTTCGAAGAGTTCACTGCTGGACAGAAAATAAGCTTCCAAGATATTTTCACACCACACATGTAAGCCAACTTACCGGTCTCAGAATAGGCCGAAAAGTAGATGCATATTAAGGCAAAACCAGTGGTTCCCATTAAGTGCAAATTCTAAACAGTCCAGGAAAAATGAATTAAAAAAACAAACATGTTGAGGTCTAGCCTGGTCTCAATCAACAAGCTTGTTAACTAAAGCATGCAGCAGTGCAGTGCTCCCTTTCACTTGTTTTTGGCCTTGCTATTGTATATTGAGGATCCTCAATGTACTAAATGCATATACATGAAGTCAAAGGGGCTTTGAGCAAATCAAGCTGCCACATGTTTGTAGAGAAGGAGAGAGACTTAATGAAACTTGAAAGACTGACTTGTTAAAAGTTGAGACTGACTTACCACACTATTAAAAAAAATACTTCATCTCTATTCAGAAGCCATTTCAAGTGAAGACCTTGGACTTCAGTTAGAGTTGTAGTGAGTCTGAATGACTTATCACTGTCTGTTAAACAAATCATCGCTGCTATCTTACTTTTCAAATTAGTAGATATTGTTTTGCAACACTAACCTCTAGTTTCTAATGATATAATAATAATATCTAGTGTGTCGATGTAGCCGTTGTATTGGGTATTAGGTATGTTTTGTGTCCATGTTCAGGCTTTAGCTATTTGTCATTACTAGCTTTCCACTATGTACATCTTATTTCAAACACTTTTTATACACTACCCCCTCTTCCAAACCAGTCATATCCACTCATACACCTGTGCTGGTTTAGTTCTGCCCAGTCAATACTCCGACAATCTCATAAAAAGCCGTAAGTGATTAACAGCGGGAAGGTGGTTTGACTGTGACCAGAGCTGTCCACACCAGACTACCAGAAATGCATTTAAACAAGTGACTGTAACAGGTCTGGAAACCAAATGCGTACACGGAGCATCATTCATCTTCATCAACAGAAGATCACAAGTGGATGACATCTGCTGACTGAAGTGAAATTCTACAGAGTGACCATATGTTGCATCTGTGTTTTCCTTCTTCTGTTTGAATACATGGAAATCACACAGGAGCATTTTGGTGAAAGAAATATAAACTGCCATTTACTGATTCACTTTCTCAGCTATCAATATAAATTAACATGCAACGTTTGAGTTAGAACTGAACTTGCATAATTTTTTTAATGATGCCTTAGAAGTAGAGGCCTTCGACTGCGTCTGCATTCCCACAAACTGCTAAATCATGTAGATATGTGTGCACATCCATAAATATGTACTGACCATCCACTCTGAGATGATGATGTCCACCTTCTCCACTGGGAGGTTGATGTCTTCTATGCGGCCTTTGATCAGAGTGATCTTGTCCTCCAGCTGGTTGGACCTGTGGGGAAAGAACAAGAGTCAGAGGACTTAGAAACACAAGTCATGACCCCAGCGTATTCAACTAACCAATGGTGCTTCGTAGTTTAGCTGCTGTGTACTGTCACTGTTCAAAACGCTGGTTACTACAAACCCTGCAAAATCCCAATACCGGCAATTAGATTCTCTCCTACTAAAGGAGATTTAATAGATTTTTTTGCCCACTTGGTGGCAGCGGAACAATGTGTAAACACAACACTTGCATATTACGACCTTATAAAGTTAATATGGTGAACCTGTCAGCAAATGGTTACCCACTTACCCATACAGCAGGCACAGAGCAACATTAGCATTCATTTGAAGTCATCAGTTGATGTTAGGTCCAATATTAACTCACTCTCTTTTAAGCTTTGGTCTGCTCTCTACCAACTCCTGAGGGAAACACATGATTGTTTATCTGCTGAATGCTCTACAGTGTTTACCAGCTGGTTGTCGGCTTCGTCTGTCTGCCGTCTGGTGCTGGGCAGGTATCATACACTGGGTTTATCAGAGCCTTTTCAATAAAAACGGCTGCCTGCTGCTTTTAATGGGGTTGACGAGAGCAGTCGCACTGAATCAAAACAGTAAAGCTGCACGCAGTGAAAACAGAAACAATGAGCTGAAAACACTCGACAGAGCTGAGAGGCACTGCAGACTGGAGTCGAGTGATAATTCTCTGTGGGTTCATCACAATGACCCCTCTCGCATTAAACATCGTCATTTGGCCCCTTATTGATATCAGAGTGGAGATGAGTGCAGCTTTACGTCACTCAAGATAAGATGACAAGTCGACTGACAAGAACATGAGAGTCACATTAACGACACGCAACTTTACAAAATGCGTGATGTAGACTCTATCTCTAGATACGCATCCAAACTGCAACAACCAATTCCTCTGTTTTTAGACAATTTGCAAACTTGTTAAGATCTGGAAATCCGCATCGTCTCTGCTGCGTATATCTTCAGTCTATCCTGAGTTGTGTAGAGAGTGGGGAGGGGGGGGGGACTTTAACTGTAGGCCTGCAGAGGTGTCAGGCACAGGTAGGAACTGTAAGATCATTGCTGCTGTTTAAATGATCCTTCCTTTCAGACCGGCCAGTCTGAGTATCAATCTCTGTGAATATTCCATTATCATGACAGCTAATGTTACTGAGGACAGAACAATTACTCACAGCGGCCCAGAGTGCATTTCTGTAGCAGCGATCCTTATCTTGAACTGTCTCTCCCCTCTCTGCTGCACTGCTAACGCTGCTATCACCTCCTCCCAGAATCCAACAACCGCCCCCCACCCCCCACCCCTTCTCCACCTTTCACAAGAGGGAAACACTGTAATCTCATTATTGGGGTAATTTAGAGGACAATGTCAGGACTCTGGGGAGAGAGTCGGTATCTGTGCGGCTTTGTCTGTCTGTGTGTGTGTGTGTGTGTGTGTGTGTGTGTGTGTGTGTGAGAGAGAGAGAGGTGGGAGGAGAGGTTATACATTTCATCATAGGAAATGAGTCTTTGTAAAACACTGGTGTCATTTGATGGTAAATTTAGGCCTTCGTCATACACATTAGGTCTTTTTTTTTCTTCTTCTTAAGTTTCCAGTATCAATTATTATTTTCAATAACCGTCAACATATAAATCTTTTATCGTGACATGGTTTAATTGTGGAAACTCTTTGATTAAGAAAAAAAAACACAACAGAAAAGAAGTTTTAAAAATCTAAGAAAATGAATGAATGAATTATATTGCGTATTAGTGGCTAGTAGACAGACGTTAATCAGCGTACTCTGATAATAGTTCAATATTAATGATATATGATATGTTATCTGTCTTTAGTTCATATTGCCATTAAAAGCTGAATTTGACTCATCTACATAAAATATTCTCTAGTTTTTTTCCACTTCAGTGTCACAATTCAAAGCTTTCTATTGGACAATCCATCAATCTCAGCCAGTTTAAAAAAAAAGAAAGTATTTAGACATTATCCATTAAGGAAGTGACTGTGAAGGAAGGAAGTCACATCCAGCTTTTCATTTAAACTTCGGCGTCGGAGTGGAGACAGGAGATGGATGCTCCTGCCCAACCAACAGGAGCCACTTTAATTACAATCCTGATATTAACATCAAGACGAAGTGACGGACACACACACACACACAACCACACACACACACAGAAATGAGAGCTTTAAAGTCACAACCGGAGACAAAAGTAGATTTAAAAAAGGGACCCAAGAGTGGGAGTTTCTCTGTGCATGGGAGTGTTTGTGTGTGTTAACGTGTGTGTGAGCGTGTAGGAGGGAGGTGGGGGTTACAACATCTCCCTTTAGCTGAATCTTCACCGCTGGCGGACCTGCGACGCAGCCTGCATGCCAACACACACTCCAACAGCGAGTCAGTGGGCTGTAAAATTAAAACGTCCTTTTCCTTCAGCAAACCCCGTTGTTTTGCTTATACAACACTCTCTTACATAACGGTAATAATAGCAGTCATAATGGCCCCTAACTCAAAAATTCATTTTAGAGGGAGGGGAGTGATGGAGGAAGAGGCTGCAGGTAGACGTGGGGACAGCGGAGGCTCTGGTGGAGGTAAATGGACTCCACTGTGGAGAACCAGCTGCTGGAAAACTGGAAACGCACAGTACCTGAAATTGGACTGATGAGTGTATTAAAAGGCACCAATAGGGGGTCATCTACATGTGTGGGTGAGTGTGTGTTTGTGTGAGTGTGTGTGTGTGTGTGACTGCAGGCTTCAGACTGTAGCTACTGCAGGGAAGAAGAAGCGAGGGGTGAACGGGTCAGACCGCAGGTGTAAATTATGTGCATTATGGCCGTGCGACTGACAGCAGCTCTATTGAAGTCAACCAGCTGCAACAAATAAAAAGGTGGCTTGAGGTCACACAGACCTCTACTCCCACAATCCTCTGCTGCACAGGGAAGAAGACCTGTCTAACCCCCGCTATGACAATCACAGCAGGGTTCACATGACTAACAAGTGTAGCCAAGCTAGCGCTTTTGCTAGGAAGTAATTCTGCAAGCATGTTAACTGCCAACCGACAGACTGCTGCTTTAAAGTATTTGGGTGAAGGAAACCAGGCAGACTTAGAGTACGTACGTATCAGAGAAACAGGTTTTAAGGGAAACGTGACTGACTGCAGCGGGAATGTGTCTCACCTGACTATGTCCATGGCTTGATAGATGATTTCTGATTGGTCAACTGCTATCACTTTCTTGGCCCCAGCTCTGGCGGCAAACATGGACAGTATGCCAGTCCCGCAGCCCACATCGAGCACCACCTGCAGGACAGGAGGGGAAATTGTTGGGGGGTTGGGAAGTTACCTCAGGGTTCACAACTATGGAAACTTCAGCAGATGCATGTCCAGTTAGAAGGTGTAAAAACGCTCAGGACTGCTGACCCCCATGGGCCACTGTAGCTGGTTTGTCTGAAACTGGGCAGCGAAATGCAGGGGGAGAAAATGGAACCAATTCCATCTGAAATAACTTCACATATGCAAAAGCACAACATTTCAGCCGTGGGTCTTTATCAGATGAGCTACATATTATCTGTACTTTTATTGCATTTATTTATAGCAGTCATGCTCCGTTTGGAAAGTTGTCATATAGTGCAGGACTCTAACGTCAGCTGGTGAATGGCATTATTCAGATGTCACTGTGGGAAGTCTTAAGTCCTCAGCACCTTTACTGATCAAACTGCTTCTAAATTCTCTAACTAAAACTCTTTTCACTCTAGCCAGTTATTGACTGAGTTTTTAATCAGCTCTATTTCAGGTTCCCATAGGTTACAGTTAATTTGTTCATCTTCCCTCCCAGCTGGTGTTAAATGACCGCAGCACAGCTGCAGTGACGATGCACCCATCTATATGTAACACTGTGCTTATCTGCGTCTCTATTTATGGCAACTTTGAATTCCCTGTAAACATCCCGCTGCCTTTATGGGTTCAGAGAAGTTTGCCAACACACTGCTGACACAACACAAGACAACACACAACTCCTCGCTCCTCTCTACGTCTTTCTGTACTGCTCGGGCACATTTGTGCCCCCCCCCCCAACCACCATCTCAACAGTCCTGAAACAAGAATATCCTGTTTCGTTCTTCATCTACCGCTTCCTGTAGAAGGTGACACTTCCCTCTCTGCCGACTGCTTCGGTCTGACAGGGATAATGTACGTTCCCATCAACACAACCTCCCTCCCTCCTCTACAGCCTCATCCCAGCACTAACCAGCAGCCGCCCATGTAATGGATGGTCATGATACAGGCCACTGCTTCCTGCAACTAAAGGCAATGGAAAAGAGGGGGGGAGCGGGTGGTGAGTTGAGGAGGTGGGGGTGGGGGTGGGGGGTGGGGGGTGGGTTATGGGTTTGGTGGTGGATTGCATGTGTCTGTTATCAGTACTCTGCAGTTGACATTCGAGGTGCTAATAAAGTCACACTGTGTTTTAAATCAGACACAATCTCCTTATTAATGTCTTTCCTGCAAAATGCACACAGCTATTCTTGCTCGACATCCAACCAGGTAACTCGCACATATACACACATCAATGCACGCGCACACACATACACATAATATTGTCTGTTTGCATTCGTGTAGCCAGCTCACCTTGTCTTTGAACACCTCAGGGTTGCGGTACATGAAGTCACGGTAACTCTCTGTGCGCACTTTATCCTGTGGAAGAGAACATTCAAAAATAAGAACAAAGCACAAGAGCAACTCTGCTGGAATAAAGGGGAAGGGCTATAAATCGACACTCTGCAGATCGTTTGCTTTCTGCAAGTTGCACAGCTGCTTTTGTTAGGATGCTTATGTTGTGATATAAGGTTGAAACAACACAGGACTTCTCACCTCCCCTGGAGGAAAAAAAAAATCTCAGAGCATGGTATGTAAAGCTTTTTGTATGCGCAGGTTCAGATAACTGCAGATCATAACGGACTGTGTGGGATTCTTGGAAATCCAAGAGCAAATTTATCGGATAAGTACGTCTGGAAGGTATTTTCCAAGTGGAGGTCAGGTCAGGACTCGCTAATTAACCTGCCAATCAAATCTGCCCAGAAACGCCAGCCCCTCCTCTCTGATGGAAAAGCTACTGAATCAGTTGAAATGACAGTAATGTGCTTTAGTGCGAGATACAGGGAGGAAGCTCTATTCAAATCTGGGCTTTTGGAAAAAGAAAAAAAACTTTTCAGTAAGAAAAATATTGATAAGTCGCTCAGATAAACTGTCTAATAAAGTCCATGCTGATCATCATAACAAATGCTTATGTTATTATAATTAATACATCCTTGGTTCTAATATCTGTCTGAATTTTTCTATTGTAGGAAAATGTAGAAAAAAAAAAGCATTTAGACTTTGGGTTTAATGATACAAGGAAAATATGAAATCGGTCTTTTCCGACTGTTACTGCTTTTGTGATTTAAATGTTGTCAGAGGTTTGTGGCGTTGCCTCATAAGGCTCTCAAGTGACAGTGTTATGATACAAATCACAGATGAGGAGCTTCTGATTTGTCTGCAGACAGTTCTCATATGTTTGGCTTGAATTTCACCTTTTAAGACTTATTACAGGACAGGCTCAATGTTTTAATACTGACACGCCCATATGTACACTGAAAGATTTATTAGTCTGAACCTGTCCGTTAAGACAATATTGTGTAAAATAATAGCTGTGCTTAGACAAAAATGATTTCTTTCAAATCCCAATTTCAGTATGAAATAAGGAACTATTTAACCTCGTTTTGATCATGATGGGACACTAAGTGAGACTCAGGCTGATAAAATTTGATTCATTTGATTGACTTCAATCGGAAGTGACACGTGTCTAACTCAGAGAACATGACACTCCGTTTCATACGGCCTCTCGCGCCAACTTGTGAAAGAGTTGATCACATTCTACTGCAAAGCCCCCCCACAACCCCCCGTCACGTGTTCTCGGCCCCTCCTGAGGTTATGATGGAGTTTACAGCCTGAAGCACACACACATGACGCAAAACTTAACAGTGCTTAGCACCAATCAGGACAGCCAATAGGAATATGTGTAAGCACTGCAGTAAGTAGAACAGGAAGGGAGGAGACAGACCCCCACACCCACACCCACAAACGCACACACACATACACACACACCCTCCTCAGCTTGCTGACACTTTTCAGGTTTCAGCGCTTAAGGAGTGTAAAAATTAATTTCCACATTTCCAGTATTCGCCGTGCAGCAGTGTCTCACATGAGAGCTCAGCTCTTATTGCTGATGTGTCACTTTGGAGAAACTGTCTTGTCTTCAGTATCAATGTGTGCATAAAGATGATCATTTTCATTTATGTGCTACATCGAAATCTTTCAGCCAAGACGTATGCTGATGAGCCCACTTTTGCTCTGCAGAGACTGCTGCGCCCGGAGGGAAGTGACTCACAAGACTGTCAAGAGACCTGCAGGCCTGGTCAGTGTGTGTGTGTTTTTGCAGAACTCAGACCTTCAGCATCTCCTCGTGGATGCTATAATGGCCGTAGGAACTGAAGTAGGCCTCGTCCTCGTCTTCTCGAAGCTCGGCCACGGTGCCCAGGTTTCCAGATCTGCTGGTTTCTGCATTCAGCACCAAACCCTGAGCCAGCAGCCTGAAACAGAACAGATCTGCGTTTAACTTCTTGTATTAGGACATGGGACAAAAGCAGTGACCAGAAAGCAGAAAGCACACACAACCTTCATGCAGGACGAAGCAGTAAATGGAGGAAATGAGAGGCATTCATCTTTCTAACCGTCTTCTACCCCCCCCCCCAACCTCACTTTCTGTAATTTTCCCTTATTGCCCCCCTTCCTACCTCCCCTCCACACTTTCACCTCCATGCTGCAGTGGAATTTTCCCTTCCCTTTTTTATCTTTCCCCTTCCTCCAAACTTCTCCCACAAGGTATTCAAGGTATTCTGTTGATGTTTCTGCAATACTGAGTTCACTGTGGCCCCCTGCTGGCCCCAGGAGTGTACTGCAGCAGTGAAGCAACACGCTGAGGATACAGCAAGCTCTCAAGAATATAAAAAAGAAAACAACTTACCCATGACTAACAAGAAATAAACTAAAAGGAACAACCTCAACTCAAACAGTGGTTATAAGACCATGAAAATGCAGAAACGTCACTAACTTGAGTTTGTGCAGGTCATCCATGGCTCTCGACAGCGCCTCCTCTGAGAGACGGGATCTCTCCTCAGCGGCCTGTGCCCTCTGCAGCAGTGCATCATGGGACCCAGCTCCGGACAATGGGCACACTGACATACTTGACTCCTCGATGCCACAGAGCTCCTCGGGGTCTGCCAGAAACACAGAGAGGGGGAGACAAACAGAAGATCAGAGCTGTGTTAACCCCTATGTTTTTTATACATCCAATTAATTGTTTGCCGTTTTTTATTTTTTGTGTTTGTTCATTTTGTTTTGTTTCTTTTCTGTTGTACGTGATATTGCTGCTGCACAGAAAGTCTTCCTTGAAGAGACATTGAAGCAAAGTGTAGTGAACGGAAGTGAAGTGCATGTGAAATCAGACTCAACTTATCCAGGTCAAGTCTAAAAATTAATCTGCCTAAATTCTGATTTTCAAACCATCCAGAGGTTTTAAAGACCTCTTATAAAAACAAAACTACATTTTCATTTTACTGACACACAAAGTGTCCAGTGGGTTTTACCAAAGTGGGGGGCTATAACCAAGAATTGAAGCAACTTTTTAAAAACCAATAATCCCACAAACACATACCTCATACAACGAGCCAGTAGGTGAAACGGTATGAAGGATTTAAATTCCGCTTTCAAGCTCCTGAGTGCAACAACATGATTGCCCTCCAGGAGAGATTGTGCGTCCTTATACCCATTTCTTGAATTCAGCACCTCTCTGCCTCTCTATGACAGGCTTTTCTTTTTCACCTTCCTGCAGCCATTTGGAACAAATATCAACACTTTTCTCGTTTGATGTGTTTGACGACACTTTGTGTAGACAGGTTTGTTTGAAGCGTATTGAACCCTTTACACCCCTGTCCTCTGGATCAGAGCTGAGACCTGGGACAAACTGCAAAGTAACAGCCTGTGAATGTGAGTGTGTGAATTTGTGTTTATGAGACAGTTCTATGAGGTTTTTTGAACATCTGCCAAAAAAGGTTTCTAATATATTTATTGAGTAACTGCAGTAAGTTAATCAACAATAAAGACTATGTCACCAAATTTAATGGAGCTACTATACCTGTCTGCAGCAGGGGGTCGTCCTGTTGGACCGGCCGCAGGAAGTCTTCGCTCTCCCAGGGTAAGGGAGCGTCTGGCAGCCCCGTCAGACAGGATGCATCACATTTCTAGAAACAAAGATTTTTTTTAGGAAATAACTATCATCATTATTTGTTCCATTGTGCTGACTATCTTTAAGCCAAAGTTTTCTGAAATTTTTAAGACTTTAAAATGTGAAGGGTGTAAATAGAGCTCTAGAGTCCAGCATTAAATCATATCTGAGACCAGCCATTTAACAGAGAGATGAATGTACTTACTGTTGACCGTACAAAGTTGATCATCTTTATGTATCCATAGTCATCTAAACCTAGGAAGAACAAAGACGGTGAATCATTTTAACAAAACCAAATAATCCTCTGACTCCTGAGTGAGGCACAGATCATCAGCGTCTACTTACTGTGTTTTCTTATCACGTCTACAAGGTTGACCTGATGCTCCGCTCTGCAGTGCTGCAAGGTGGCAGTTACTGAGTTCAGCAACCTGAGAAACAATAATAACCAGGGAGGCAAATCTGTTTAATTACATTATATATGCTGAATCATAAAACCCACTGTAGCATACAGAATCAAACCTTGATTTTTTGAATAATTACATCCGTATAAAATACTTGTGGTGGTTCTTGAGTTTGGATTTCCAGTTATTAAACCTGATTTATGAGATTTAACAAAAATACTCTCCCCTGGACGGATTTTCAGCTACGTGTGAAGGTGAAGAAAGTCGGGATATTCTGTCCAATAACTGACACTTGTCAATCAGAATTCAGCTTCAGATGAGCTTCCTTCCTAACCAATAACTAACCTAACCACAGTAGAAGTAGCAGTAGAAACAGCAAATACTCAAACCCCACAAAAAGGATTGAGCATCCAACTGTGAGCACAATCCACTGCTGCAGCAATCTAACTTATAGATGTATAGCATCTCCCAACAGTCACCAATCATATCATTTATAACTAATGTTTACTGTTTACGAAAGGCAAGCCAGAAAATATACATGACCTCTTTGAATATGAGATTCAAGACTTTAATACTTTATAAGTAGTTTCCTTTTTATGAGACAAGTGAACTCAATTCTTTTTAAGATTTTTCAAGACCTGCAAAAAACCTGACTCAACATAGGGATGATAGGGAACACCACAAACCAAGGTAGGAGACCTCTCACCTTTTTCTTGCGTGCACCTCTGATACAAGGTTGTGGCATGTGCAAACCTGTGACTTCAGTGTATTTTAGTGGCTTTTTTACCTCATGTTCCTGGCTCCTTAATAGGAACAATTTGTCACTTTTATTTCTGCCCACAAGACTATTATCAGCTTAGTGATATAGTACTCTGAACTTTTGGCCATAGCTACTAATAACAGTGTCATCATCTATCTATCTATTGAAGGTTACAAAACAAAATGACTACTGGTCTCAAAATTGTCACCTGTATGAAAAGCCCTTGGCTCTGACATCAACCTCAGAATGCTTAGTCATAATGTAACGGTCTAATTACTATTTATAACTGAAATGAATGAAAGTGGATGTTGTAATAGGCCGAGATGGTTGGAAACAGAATCTTCTAAGAAAAGAACTTCACATGGATTCCTACAATTCAGTTTCCTCTAAGGAAAGGGAATCACTGAAGTGCATTTTAAATGACATGAGTGAAAAGAAGTAAATGCAACACCTGTGAACAGACACTCAAAAATGCAAATATCTGCAGGAGGCTGAAAATTCAGAAACAAGAACAGAAAGACTCTTAGCCGCAACAAAGTGTTTGCAAACTGAGACATCTGCCCAAAGGAGAGTTCATAAGCTGCCTAAACTTTTGTCCATGCCATAATTACACATTTTTTTCAATCTTGTAAATTAATGTAATTGAAAAGTAAGAGTGCATAAACATTTGAAGAAACACAATGTCTGTTTGTATTTAATTCTCCTCCATTCAAAAATCAACAAAATATGCCATTTGCCCAGGGGTGCCTGAACGTTTGTATACACCTGTATACAGCTGTGTTTGAAGAAAAACAAAAACCATCTCACCTGTCACAGAACAGACAGGTAACTGGTTGACTATCCTCCTCCTCCAGCCACTGCCACTGCTCTTCATCATCTTCAATGTCATCGTCATCACCGTCAGAGAGCTCAGGCATCTCCTCATCAGCTCTATCACCGTCTGTCAAAGTAAAACCTCGTTACAGCTGCATGTTAGTGCCACGAAGCCCCACATTTACTTCGGCAGTGTTGCAGTAAGCTAACTACTTTCCTCGGCTAAAGCTAAACAAAATGCTGCTAACGCCTCGTCTAACGCAACAAAACACACAATTCATTAACTATATACGCAATAGAAATGATCGCTAGCTAAAATAAGCGCTTGCATTATTAACAGCTACAGTTTCGGGGGTTTATATTTGTTATTTACAATACTCACGTGGGTCTGTGTATTCTGCCATGTTGTCGCCGTGGTTTCACTGGACTTCCTGGTTACGTCTGATGACGTGAAGAAGACACAGGCAAAGTCAGAACGGGCACTTCGTGTGCACCACAAGATGTCGCCAAAGTATTTCATCTAACAAAAAAATCACAGACCAGGCAAGTCATCCATGATGCTCAAAGTCCTGGGCATGAGAGAAAGAAAATCTAAAATTAAATAAAGTAAAAATCATAAATTGGAAATTTATTAAAAAATTAGAGAAACTTGTAAGCAGAAGACAGCACATAGTGTGTGAAGAATACCAGCAAGCGGACAGACATTCCAGAGAAGCGGAAAAAAAGGCGGAAAGATACGAATCACAACTTCCGGTTACGACTTTCACAATAAAACTCAGAGCGGAAATATGATTAAAATCTTGATTCTGATCGTGGATTGTGATTCTGCTCAAAAACATGATATTTAGGCCAGATTGCCCAACCCTACATACAATATTGATATTTGTTTTTAATGTAAGAACTAAGCGAAAAAAAGAGATCCTCATCTATCTGTGCTTGCATAACGAAAACAGCTCTGGCTTTCCCATTGTCGATAAGCTCATATAGAACCTATATGAAAATATTTTAATGTATATGTAACAGTGGAATACAACAGAAATACCTCATGTTTGCAAGTTGAGGATAAGCATGACTTACCATCTTGCTGATTGTGGGTGACCATAAGGTGTGGTACTGTCCTGAAGTGGAATATGGCATCCCTATGAAAACATGTAATTATATCAAATAAAATGACTTTCAATTGCAGGGTAAACAAGGATATTTTAAGCAGCTCTTTACAATACAGTTTGAAAAACATCAACTTTTACTGAAAATTTGTTAAAGCACAACCACCAAACCTGACATTTGGTAAAGTTGTAAAGCTGTGTATTCTTTTCCCACATTGCACATTAACTTACCCACTGACATTAACACATTTGATGAACAGAAAACATATTTTGATTTGCTTTTACAGTAATTTCTACAAATATATGCTTAGAATATACACGGCATTTCTTCATTCAAAGAGGAAATAACAGCCAGTTTTTTACTCACCGACTGTTGCACCTATTGACCGCGGACTGTACACAGACCCAGGTTTGAGTTCACTGCCGCCATGATAGTTTTTGGCGCGCTTTCTTTCAAGTCCCCGTATGTGGGCGGTCCTTAAAAGCAGCTATCGCGCTCAGTTCGGGTTCTTCTCTGCACGTCACGTTTCCTGTTCACCTGACTTCCGATGTTGCCACAGGTATGAAAAGTTTCTGTGTTTGTTTGTTTGTTCCGCAGTTTACTTTTCTCATGCAGCTGTTATTCATGTTATCCTGTTAAAGACGAGGCCGGGTCTGGGTCGAGAGATCCGGCTGAAGTGCAGTCTGACTGGTGGCCCGAGAAGAGTCCAACAACCCACAACCAGGCCTGAAATACACCACGCGCGCCAGACTCGGCCCATTACCAGTTCTGCCATCCAGGATGACTTTTATTCCTTTCCTGCTATTTTCCCAATGCCAACCCTTCCCTGAGATGCAGGATTGAAACGGATTACATGACTGCTCTTTTATTAAATGGTACCTTTACACAACATGAGTACTCGCACACAAACAGACTAGCTGTGTGTAGTGTCCTCCCACAATGGGCCTCATCCAGATTTTGAATTGGATATAAAGTTTAACATTTTAACACTGAACAACACTTGTTTTGGTGTAAGAGTTCAGAGTCAGAGCCCCATTCATTGTTAGAAAGCAAATTTGGATGATATTGCACATTTAAAGGTTATCCCTTTGGTTTCTAACTCTATAGGAGAGTGCTGCTTGTTCATAAATATTCACTAATCTGTTGTAGGGCACAGGAATAAGAAATGTGAAGTCTTAAAAAGGGTTGGATTCTCCTTTAAATGCACATTATATGATTATAATGTTATTATAATGTCCCATCCTCAAAGCATCTGGAGCAGAAAAAAACAGGCTAAAATTACAAATATAAGTCATTGTAGAAGCCTATTGTGGACTTTATTCAAATCATGTAAAATGAAAAATGAAAATGTAATTCCATGATTGCGATGTAATTTTTCACAAATTTATGTGTTGTAGGATTACACTGGACTTTGAGTATGATCAAAGTAGGAGAAGCAGTCAGGTTCCATTTGAAAGTATTTAATCTTTTGCTTGCAGTCAGTCAGGTGTTAGTATTTACAGCTGAGTGGTTATATTTGTGCAGATGAAAGAACGCGTATACTTAGATTTCTATGGGGGTAGATTTGTCTCAATTTTATTTGTGTGATTTGTGAGATTGACAATCTGTGTGTAAATGTGTAATCTGTAATAAAATACCTTCCACAAGCGGACTGTATGATTACAATAAATTCAATGGTAAAGAAGTGACACCAATGATCTCTTTACATGGTGGGTGGGTACGAAATGTGGTCTATTTACAACGTATCTTCATCACCAGTGTAGAAAATCATTTACATGAACGCTTACTGTCGCCAAGGCAACGGGTGCCGGTTTAGTAGTTAACGTTAGCTTAGCCTTTAACAATGAACAATAAAATTGCAAAACGTAATTAACATGACACCAACAGCCATACTATCAAAAAAAACTTAACCAGGGTCCTGTCACTTCATATCTTAGAGCCGTTAACGTGGTGCACGTTACTTGTCGCCGATTATTTCGGGGAAAATAACAGCTCATAGAAGATTGCGTGGTCTTACTCTGAAAAGCGGAAATGGCGTCATCAGCATGCGATCACGTTTCACAAAAGTGGACGAGTGGTACAAGTCAATTTTCGTCCAGACTGGCAGAAAGTTTGTTTCAAAACTGTACAAATGCATTTTCGCTTCATAGTTTGTGGAAGGTGTTTTATATGTACAGATTACACATTTGCTGATTGTCAATTTGCTCACAAATAACGTCGATTAGCCCCCACCACCACCCCGTGATTTGAACCCTGCTAAAGTGGGATTTAAACAATTTCAAAGGTTTAATTAGGGACAGCTTTACACAACAATAAGTACTACAAAAACGGAGAATCGCCCTTACCCCTGTCTTAAAGTCCCCCTACCTGCCGAATCAGAAGAGAACTTCAGCGCCTTTCTTCCTCCAGGACAGGTGGCAGGTGAACACAGCATGTAGCTAGTAGCAGCTAAAGAGCCGGACATTTCTCACAGGAGTTGGCGGAGACCAAACCCGAGGTAGAGAGAGTGTGAGTGGACTTACATTTATCATGGCACGAAAAACATGACTCCAAATGAGCCTATGCTACTCAGGTAGCAAAAGCAATCTGAAACCGTTTTGTTAACAGTTAGCCAATGTATCAATTATGATGATAAGTGTAAATATTAGCCTATGTTTCAAATGTTAACACTGCGACTGTCTCAATGTGAAAGGCTCAAAGACCGAGGCTACTTCTATCAGCTGCTACAATGACAGTTTTAAAAGCAAAGCAAAGAAAATAATCAGTTTTTATAAAAGGTATTTATTCGAAGTTAGACATTTTCTGGACAAGCAGCAGAGCTCTGAGTAGGACTGGAACCTGGGGGAAAACCAAGGGTCGACAGTTTAATTCACCATTGTGACATTGACAATTTTGGTATTTACAGTCTGGCAGACAGGCCAACAAATACAGATAAATTGCTAAAAAATGAATTTGTGTAATCACAAAGGGCGTACCTCTTACTGGTGTTGCCACCATACAGCATCTGGTGGTTCACTTTAAACTCCATATACTGATCCGTTTCTAGAGGACGTGTCATTTTGTCCTTCTGTTCCTGCTGGTTGTAGCTTTGAGAAGAAACTGTAAAATGATTTGTTTTGGTCCATGGAAAGTCCAGCGACTGCTGAGCTGTTAGACTGGACCTCAAGGTTTGATGCTTGAGAGAGAGTCTTAGCATCTTTGCCGTCTGTCTGCATGGGTGAAGAGGACTTGGTGCTCGTTTCTCCAGAGACTAAATGAACAACTGTTGAAGTGATACCTGTTGAGTTCAAACTAGGGAGAAGGGTTGTCCCTGCAAATGTCAGATTTAGAGCCGTTTCATCGTCTGATGAATGGGCGTGAGCAGAGAGATCATAATTAGTAGGAAGTCTCTGGAAAGGTTTGAATTTGCCTTGGACAGGGATTTGTGTTCTATCTGATGGTCTTCCTCTGACATTGTTATTATTATTATTATTATGATTTACAGATGGAAAACCTGTTTCCAAGAACTTTCTACCTGCAGCAGAACTAGCTTGGGGCTGTGTTTTCTCAAAACCAGGCTTGAGGTGCCAGACATGGGCGTATCCTCTTGGTTCAGGCGGCACATCACTGCTATAGGCCCTGGGCCTCCATGCTAGGTAAGGCCTCTGTGTTTTAACTTTTCCTGCTGAATTGCTTCCAGGAGAATGTCCCTTCATGATGGAGTCTGTCGTCTTCTCAGTGGGTTTCAAAACTTTTGGTAGAGAGTTTGTGCTGTTGTGATTAAAGCTGTTGGACAAAATATAAGCAGAGTGATACCCACCCAACTCAGGCCTTGTTTTGAGACGCAACTTCTGTGTGTGTAGAGGACGCATGTTGGGTCTGGAGGAGCTTACATGAATCTTATGAGACTCAGACTTCAGACTAGACTTGATGGCTTTAATTGGACCTCCTTGACTGCTGTGTGAATAAATGAGGCCCTTTCTGTTGTTTGGACCAAAGCCTACTGGAGCTCTGTCTGCATTAACAGGTGAAAAACCTGCTTTTGACTTAGTTCTGGCACGATGAATACGAGACGGAAACTGAACTGAACCGGTGGAGAATACAGAATCAGAGTTTGCTTGATGAATCCTCTCCTCACTAGGAAAAGTGACTGCTTTGTTTCCAGAGCGGTTGTACAGCACAGCACTTTGTCCTCGTGTAACTGATCCTGAGCTGAAGCCAAAATCAAAATGGTTGACTCTGGTTTTTGGAACATTGCTGTTTTGTAATTCAGGAACAACAGGATAAGGATAATAGCTATGAATTTGTGACGATTTAGAGTCAGTGGTGTGATCGTTCTGAGCAGGGTAAATATTGCGACTTTGACCTTTGTCCACGTTTGATGTCTTATAACCAACTGTGGGGATTCTGAGAACAGGGCGTTTGATCCATCTTTCATCATCTCTGTTGTCATTGTGGACTCCCATTGGGTAATGTCCTGCCTGGACACGTAGGACGAAACCTATTGAAACAAAAGAGATTTTCTATACAACAGACAACTCATCTACCGTTATGTTAAAACTTTATCAATACTTAATGGCTGTCAAAATTGCAGATTGACAGATCATTCAGTACCTCTCCGGGGATTCTCACAATTTACATCACAAGCCAGTAGCCAAAGGCAAAACACAGACAGCCTGCAGATGAAAGGGAAACACAGGTTGAGTTCACAAGTTCCCAAAGTGTATTTTGATCAACTCAAGTATTCAAATAACTACTGTCAAAAAGGAACATTGAACAGGACAATTTACCTCAAAAAGTCCACAGGGCTCATTGTTCAGCTTTGCTCAGAAGAACCATACCCAACAGTAAATCAGGCTACAACTAATCTGTTAGAACAGGAAGCATAGGCCCAGACCTGTATTAACTCAAAGCAGGGAGTGGCAGATCAACTCAGCTGTTCCACATGTTGGACTAATTGCTGCATGGCCATGATGGCAACACACAAAGCTGCAGGAAGAACATGCTGAGGATTTCCCAGACAATTTCAGAGGTAAATTATCCTGCTCAATGTCACTTTATGGAGAATTTATTTTGTTGTTTCGGTGTTTTGATAAAAATGTGCATTAGCTGTAATACTTGTTTATGGTGACATGTGGGAGGAGGAAGGTTGCAGATATGTGGGGCAAAAATGTAAACAAAAAGGGAAAAAATAGTCTCTAATATGACCTGATCACTATGGAAGATACTTTATCAAGGCGATTTATAGTATAAGATGTTATTTGTCTAATTCAGCTTTTTTTTTCTTTTCCCTGAAAGAAAAACTAGTCTTCACTTTAAAAAAAGGATGTAAAATATAAGGACTTCTCTATAGACTATCTCCTAGCTGAAATTATCATATTTGTGTACCCACAGCCAGTTTTTGTTTTTTTAAGGGAATAAATTTAATTCTATTTGAACACTTAAGTCACAACCTGAAATTTACCTTAACTTTTTTTAACTGTCTTGGTCTAACAGGACTTTTTCAGAGCTGGCATGTGGAAAAGTACAGGTGTTACTAATAACATTAAGGATGGCTCCATTATGTTCAAGTGTGTGTGACTGCATGCACAAGCAAAGCTACTCAAATGTAATTAATTTTTATCATTTACACTTGTGCTTTTCATACTGTGACATGTCAGAATTATCAGAGACCATCATCATGTTTTACATGTTAAATACCGTACCAGACAGCATGATGTCCACAACACAAGTGCTGTTTGTTTTCCATTTATTTAGGGAAAAAATACCTATATCAGTAAATTTAACAGCATCATGAGTAACCTTTTTCCATTTTGCAGTAGCATAGGTCTGTAGAAATGGACCTTTAATCTTATTACCTAGTCTCAAGAAAACCCACTGGAGAAAGACTCCAAGTCATTTAGACCTTAGCACAATGTGTGTAACCACATTTAGTCACAAGGGGGGGCTGCTAGATCAAGCAGAGAAAATGCAAGTTTATTTGAATATCATCTCTCAAACACAAAGGCAATGTGAAGTGCTTTACTTAGAGCAATGACATACATCAAAACAAAAATAATGGGTACATAAAATTAAGGTAGAAAATTGAAAACAAATAAAAGAAAAACTCCTTCTTTTTCATTAAACACGTGTTCACATCATATTCTGATATTTGACATTATTACCACATTTATAGTTTGGTAAGTAGATGATTTTGTCTTGTTAATTAACCCAACAAAAATAAATGAAGAATAAACAAATGAATAAGGGATCATATGTTCAAATTCATCATTGCTGTTATTAATCATCTACATTCCAGTTAAGGCCTCTAACTGGTAACTTAGATTGTAGGACCACAGTGTGGCTTCAGACACATGTAGACAAAATTCAGTATCAACAAAGCTTATTCAAAATTGTTCCATTGCTGTTATCATAAAAACTCATAAAATAAATGGCGTCTGCATGTTAAAGAATCTAAAATTAAAAAATATAAATTGTACAGGTGTAGTATAGATATAGTCATCAGATATTCTTTATATTATCTTTTTTATATTCGATATTTTAATCTAGAGCAGAATAAACACAAGGATTTATGATAAGGCAGTGGTTCAATCTGTTGTCTCAGAGCACAAATGGTGAACATGAAAAAGCCTGGCAATAGTTTCCTGATGAAAATATTACAATGTTAATAAAGACCAGAGAAAAAGAAACCCATATATAATTTCAAGATTAAATATTTTGCTTCACAGGTTGAAAAACAGTCAAGTGCTTTCACAGAAACACCCTTTGGTTTCCTGAGAGTAGAAAAACTCACAAATAAATAAAGTTCTGTGAAACTCCTGATGATGATGTGATGAGTGTTTGCAGTATGTAGTCATCTCCGTATATCTGCCGAGAAGAGAAAATTAGTTTGGTGCTATAGGTCACTCAGAGGGTCACAGTGAAATTACTAAAAGAATTAATTTTGCACAGGTACAGTTTTAGAGCAAAAGGAATATGATTTAATGAATTTTCCATTCTTTTGGGGAGTTCATCTTCTAAATCTTTACTACAGCCATTTGAATGCTGCGCCAGAACATGAATTCGGATCATGATATGTTTTCTTGAAATGAAAGCTAGAATCTTTTGTTGTGGCAGCTGCTTAAAAGTGATCAGAAAATTTTTAGATCTGACTTTAAATTGAGGCCCAGAATTTACTAACCAACAATTTTAAGAGTTTAAGTTATGGAAATTAAATAAATATACTTATCGGTCATGAATAATGTTTATTTGTTCTGTTTGTATGTAGTCTAAGAGTGCAAGCTGTCATTTAAATCTCTTAAGCATACAGGACTAGGGCATTAACATTAAGATGGAGACAGCATCTTGTGTCTAATTTAAACAGTATACATGGATAATATTTTTCTTACCTCTGTCTATTTCCTGCTCTCTCTTATTTCCCTGTCCTCTTTCCCAGACTGGTGATGTCTTTGTTCTCCAGGATCTCCATCTTCTGCTCAGGTTGAAGCAGAGTGTTTGACACCATCGCTTTTGCCACCGCTTGGATTGGGATGGCCATGGACGTAGAATACACAGCAGAAAAGGCACCAAAGAACTTCCTGGCCAGCCACTCGCCAGGCCGACTCTCCTGCCTGTCCACCAACAAAACGCTGTTGGAGAAAAAGGTATTGATGATTTTGAGATTGTGTCGAGTTGTTTAATTGTAAACAAGCAGTTCATAGACTAGATTTGAAATCTTTTTTTTTTTTTTTTTTTTCTCCACTGGGGTGATTAACAATATTGATTCTCAATATGTCACACTAGAATGGGGAACTTGTGCAGAGTAGTACAATTAACACTTTGTGTCATGTAAAAGGGTGAAATCACATGTTGTATGGTCTGCACCACACTGACTTTGTTGTATTGAATTTGGTACATTAAAATTTCCTACCACACTATTATGTTTCATGCATGGTTTTAAACAAAAGTCACATGGTGTCACAAGTGCCCTGTTTACTGAATGATGTTTTGGTAACCTGTCAAAGTGCCAGATTTTTAGAAATTGCAAGAGAATGCATATATCTGCAAATATTTGGTACTGACCCAGTCATTTTACACAATACTTGTACATGTTGTACATAATGTATTTATGTATATTTTGGTTTTGGTACAGTTTTCCTTAGCTTAAATGGTGAATATTGGTGTCTGTTTCACAAAAGTACTGAATTGAGTAAATGAGATCACGCACCCTGGTCTGTAAATGGCATATCTGTCAAAACCCAGCGCCTCAATATCTGCTTCCACTTGTCCCTGGAAGAAAAATCCATTCATGTTGGTCTGTCAGTGATTGTTTTATGTCATTGTTTATTGAAAGACACACAGAGAAGCTTTAGTTGAGAGAAAAAAAAAGACTGAAGTGTGTGGAATGCAGTAGAATGAGGGAAATAAAGTACCTTGACTTTGAGGTAGAGGAAGTTGCTGTTTTTATCAGCTCCTCTGGAGGACTCCAGGTGGAACTGTGTGCAGCCTCCTGCTTTGGCGAGCTCAGCTGATTTTAGAACATAGTCATGATCAACACGGATGAATCCTTCCTGAAATAAAAGAGAGAAGTAATAGAAAATATATTAATTTATTTTGACATTTTGATGACAGCTTACCTCCAGTAGTAAATTCAAATCTTTATATTACAATAAGTAAAGTAGCAGATTAGAACAAAGTATCAATGAAATCATGATTGAATAAGAAATGTATCATAGTTATGGCTGGACATTAATTCAAAAATATTGCTTGCTGTCTTTCTGTATAATATTGTGATAAAGTGATCATATTGCAATATCTCAACAAGTTACAAACGTTTGTCACAATCATGACACATTTGACTAAATGAGGCAAATGAGTTCAACATTTTACCTTGTGATTTTTGAATTCCCTCAAATAACATCACTCTTGAAGCAACACTTATTAGTTTTTTTCTCTCCATACTGCCAGACACTTGAATAACACAGCTACTTTGTATTGATTTATGGACTGACAATAAAATATGCTGCAGTAACAATTGCTCATTCAAAATAAAGCATGTGCACAAGTATGTATATACTCAAATATTATTGCCCAACCTGGATTTTGGAGGGTAATGCTATATTGATATTTGAGTGACCAGTTTTTTTTTATGTAAACATGTAATATAGATAGGCATTTTTGATTAGAATCCATTTTTAAAGAGTTGTGACAAACATGTTGAGAGCAGGACATTTTACAGTTGACAGTACTTGTCCTGGCTCTCATGAACAAACTATGTAATAGCTTTGTTGTTTCTAAATAACCTCAAACTCAATCTTTAGCATTCTGTCCTACAATTACTGTTACTTACTGGCCTTTATAGTGGAAATGTTAGTTTTGCAATGAAATTGCTTAGTCATTGTTTCAGCCCAGATTGCTTAGTTATGCTATTGACCAATAAACCCATCGCACCTCAAGAGATAAACAATGCAACACTAAAATCTTAATGAATTCACTAGTGAAGTGCTCGCACTTGATTTAGTAAGTTTAACTTACAACCCCTGCTTTTGCTCTGGTTGTTCCCAGACAGCAATAGCCCACATCATGGCCCTGGAAGGCAACAGCATGATCATCAAGCTTCTCAAAGTCCACCACCTCTTGTACCTGGAGGCACAGAAAACACAGTGTCAAGCAAAATGTAACACTCAACATGATGAATCTTTGATAATGGAGTTTCTTATTGAAATAAAAAGCTGTCAAGTGACCAGAGCATCAGTCCACTAACCAGGTTTTCATATGCTTTGCCCTCAAAGGTGAGCTGTCTCCTTCCAATGAGGGTAATCTTGGAGAAGACGTTGCGCTCCAGCAGCTCTTGAAGCAACACCTTGCCCGTTTCCCCAGAAGCACCGAGGATGAAACAGCTTTTATTTTGCTGCTTGAAGTTTTCCTCCAGGGTCTTCATGTCATCAGCCATGCTGTGTGCCACAACAAATCGACCACTCTGTCAGCAACGTGCATGAGTGCAGGACAGGTAATATTAAAATTAAACAAACTGTCATGTGTTTTATGCAGGTGATGTGTGCAAATGTGAAACAAGCTGTGTGAACACTGTTTATCATCTTGATAGACGGCAATAATCAAGTGTAAAAAATATATATTAAAAACTGGGATGTAGAGGATGCAGTTTGTGACGAATTTATTAGATGATGCAAACAATCCATAAACCAGTCCTAGTTGTGTTTTACATGGTGAGTACATTTGCCCAACAGAAAGGGAACTTCAAATTGACAGATTTCTTAGAGGAGTTTGGTTTGACGGTCACTATATGATTACACAAGGAGACACGGAGGAACGTTCCTCGGTTAAATCAATGTTTGTTCTCTATGATGTTTACACTGGTGGTCCACATGTCTGGGACCATTATAGCTCTTCGCTTAATTATTAGCTTAATTATATTCGCATTTACGTTACGTGTATCTTGAGTTTTATATAGCGGCTACATTCATTCATGAATGCTAACAGAGACCCCCGCTATACGTTACCTGGTGTATTTACCCGGAACAGAGTCGTCGAAATAATTCAAAACCGCCGCAATGACAATAACTATGAGAGTTAAGAACCCGGTTGCTTTTCCAAGGGAGGTGACCAACAGTTTCATAACAGGCATTGCCAAGAGCAACGATTAAATTGCTGGAGCACTTCCTGGTTGCTTCATGTTTACGGACGGTGCTGTCCTCCCGCTTGCCTTGATAGGCTGAGGGAAAAACGGATATTATCGTCACCGTCGCATGTGTCTTGGTGGAGGGTACGGGTTCACTGCAAGAATGTTAATCATATGTTTTATTTCTTGGGTATGATATTTTAGTGCACCCCATAGAAAGTGGGAGAAGCTCGAAATTTCACGTGCTCCGTTCCCATCCTCATTTTCCACAATAGACAGCGCGGCGGACAGCGCATGCGCACTTGCATTTTGAAAGTCCCCACGAAGAAAAGTTTCAATATCCAATAATTATTTTTCACCCAATCTGATACGCATACCATAGGACCATTCATACACATATAGTGTCCATCTGTGGTGCTCAACCTTTATACTGAACTTGGTACCACTTTATGATGTCACCATATATAAAGGGTTTATAATCCATTATTAATGAATTTATTTTTTGTTGAATCAATTCAATTAATCAAGTTAGAGACACAGAGGAGATGAATGAATAATCAATAATAAATAGAAATTATAAATAGAAAAAAGAAATATAATAATAATCTTAAATGCTTAGTTCTGGCATAGTTTTTATAAGTAGTGCCCTTCTCTCCATACACACATTTAAGATTATTTCAGCTCATTCCGTTACAGAGATGAAGTTACCAGAGATTCAGAGTTTCATAAATGTTTTGGTTCAGCTGCTGTAGTGCAGGGTACGGTCATGGGAATAAACAATGGAGGTTCCTTGGTTAACCACACCACAAGGCTTTGCTTTTCTAGTTACAGTGAAGTAACTTAAGATGTAAGTTATGGGCATTTCAGACTCTAACAACTCTTTCCTCTACATCTAAATCTCTTAGTTTATGTAGCAGAGAAGGCAATTAAAGCCAGGCCTTTTTAAAGAGTGGCTACCTGGCTGTCAAGAGTTTGCCCCCTTCTTTTGAAGATGCACCATTTGCACTAACCTCATTAGACTGAGCTAACTCTAATAGAGCAGTGTTTGATCTAACAACGCCCAGGTTAAAATACAAATTTATCTTCTTTTACATGCATTTCTCTTAAAGCAGGTGAGGGAGATTTAAACCTCCAAAAGAAAAAAATATTAGCCTGTGTCATTTCTATCCAATTAAACAGGTCATATTCTCAAAAATGCTTGGTGGAACATAAGAGCTCCTGTTTTATAAGAAATAAACTTTGAAAAATATAATGTGGTTATAATATAAAGAAGCTGAAAAGATGAGAAGAATAGCATCTGATGTTAAATATGGTACAGTTTCTAGCTGCACAGAAAACAGGGTCTTGCAGGTAATTGTGTTTTCTTACAGTGATGAAAGCTATTTATACATAAAGCACTGTATAAAAAATGATAATGAAAAGCATTTAACTAATTTAAAATACATTGGGTCTTTTCTTTCCAAATAAGTTGAAAAGTTGTCCAGGATGGCAGCACTTGTGTGTTATTCGGTCAGGAAATCCAGCCTGGACCCGGAGTGCGAACCAAACCCTGAAAAATGTCTTTGCCTTTTGTCAGACCTTCAGGGGTTTTCATTAGTCAAAACCTCCACACAAAGAAAGCAAGTACAGTCACATGCAATGAATTCATCAACACCCCATGTTTTTAACACCCCTGCCACTTCGAACACAAGGCATCGATCCAATCTAATAGAATATGATGGAGCCAGGGATGATCCTTTAAAGATGTCAGCAGTAAAAGACAGAAAGAAAAGAGGCTGAGGTTGAGAGAAGAGGCCTTAAACTGGCACTCTGCTGAAATGAAATGTCGCCTCTTTGTTCCTTAGCCACGGGTGCTAATTGGGCCTAGCTGCAGGGAGGAAAGCTGCCGCTGGGCTCCTGTCTGTCGCACCTGTTGAGTCATTGTCTCTCACATTGATTAGACAGGAAGTTGGAGTAAGAAGGCTTATGCCTCAGTGGGTGCGTGGCAGAAACGTGGTTCAATTTCCTTTTAGAGCTCCACTGCTGGAGGTGGAAATACCAATGGTGGTCAGTGGTCAATTGCGTTTGACCATTGATTACCTTGCACTAAAGGACATATGGATCATAAAGAGTTGGTTTTCATTGGCCTGTTCACTTTCTTTATACTTCAGTCACAGTCTGTCCTACATTTCCTCAACATTGCGTAAGTTTGATGTCTCTGTCACCGCGGTTCTGCCACACTTCACCCGAAGTACTGTTCAAACAGGATTAGCTTTTAGAGCAGTGGATGTGAAATAATTATTGACAAAAGACATACTTACGTCTGAACTAAGTGATGCAGCTCTTTGAAGTTGAGACCAATATCCCATGTTTTCCCTCCTGTACTTGCAAAAAACGATGTTATGTTTTCACTGCAGGTGCAGGTGAAGAACAGTGAGACTGAAACTAATTATACTCTTAAAAGTTGATACTGACTAATGCAGTTAGTAAGCTTATGTATTATGGGATTTGCTAGTATTAATGGATTGTAATGGTTTGTAGCTATTTGTAGATCTTGGTACTGGTGTCTAAAATCATGCAACTTCTGCTGTTGAGGATGAAATGTGCTAACAATAAAACTCCAGCCTGGATGCTAAAGCAAAGAAAAGTCACAGCTGAACCAGATTTGGGATGTGTTTTCATTGTTATTAATCACAGAATTACCAAATGTTTTGCTGTAAAAAAAATGTAAGTGTTGATAAAAAGTAGAGATGACAAAGCAGCTTTTACAAAAACTAAACTGAAAAATGAAAGTGTAGATGAAAATAATCTTTTAAAGCTAAAGAGCAAATCTCTGGACATCATTGACGTCTCCAAACACTTCAGACGGCCACAAACTCAAGTTAAACTAATTTAAAGACTGTACACTTGTCAGCATTTTCCGGCAGCAGTTGAGAGCAGTTCAAAGTGTTAATTGATGACATTTGATGGCGCCCTCTGGCACATTTCAGGAGTCACTACTGATCAGACAGTATTCCTTTTGATTTTTTTTATTAGCTCTGTGATCTACAGACAAGTGACAAATTAAAGGAAAAACCTGTAAAATCTTTGGAATGATGAATGGTGTTCATCCCTCCAGTTGAGTCCAGAGACTTGTAGAATCAATGCCAAGCAGCATCAAAGCTGTTCCACCAACACATGGGGGCCTAACGCCTTACTAAGACACTTTATGTTGGGTTGTATTTTTTATTTAGTCACCTGTCTGTATATGTGTAAAATCTTTTACTGAAATATTGTTCCACATGATACATTGAATCTTTATTTCCTTGAAGCAAATGCTGAAATTTTGTAAAAGTGACTGATATGACAGATTAGATAAAGAAAAAATTCAATTTATCAATGGGACTTGATGCATATTCCTGAATGAAATATGAGCCTGTACATGTATGCCCGCAAATACACATGTCACATACATACACAGACAGACAGACAGACACACACACACACACACGCAAGCTCTACACAAACACAGCTTAAGGTTTAGGACCCCAGTCACACAGACTATCGAGTGTGATGCTAATGATGGTAATTAATGGAGCCTGACAGCACAATCTGCTGCCCATTGTCTCCCAATAAACAGCTTTACAGTCCACATGAGCCACAGAGGGGACGGGAGGTTTAAGCTGAGAACTGAGACAGTGAGAGCAGGAGACAGGCGGGGTGGAGGGTCAGACCTCAGGGGACAGCGCTGATCTTGAAGTGGGGATTAGCTCAATTAGGGAGGCACTGTCTGATCAAGATGCAGGGTTCGATGGTACCTATAGCGTGTCTGTGTGTGTGTGTGTGTGTGTGTGTGTGTGTGTGTGTGTCATGAGAGCAGCGTACATCATTAGAGCTGACTGTTGCCATTATTTGTTGCTGTGTCTGCTGATGCAGCTGGTGTGAACAATAGTCAAGATGATGCCTTTTGCTTTTCTGTGACCCTCCGCTCAGATATCCATTTGTTGTCATACATTTCAATGGTAATTAATCTCAAATGTGTTTTATCGCCCAAATGATAAGAGATCCATGAATTTTTCAGTGTGCATAAAGTCGATTTGTTACTGATCAATTTTATGAGTAAAAAACAACATAAATGTTTCGCTCTTGATTTATTTCGATAAACGGAATATATATTTACTCCCTAAAAAGATAACTGTCAAGTTTTAAGGTTTCAGCATATTAAAAACATATTCATTACGTAATGCGGTGTGTAAGCTTCATTTAGCTTCATTGACAGATTTTATTTTTATTATTTTTACAGATTTTCCCTGAAAAATACACTGACAACTAATTTTTACCCAGATATCATGTCATGCACTAAATGTTTTCTTTGTTCCCTTCTGTAAAAAGACAGCATTTGCTATTCAGAAAATAAGGTCCCTTTTTAATGGATGCGGTGTAAAAAGTTTGCTTTTCGAAAGTAACCAAAGTCACTCTAAACTAAGCTTAAAAAGAAACAACTACAGTTGCAAATTGTATTTTATGTGTTTATTTCTTATCATTAGATTTTACCTCATTTTTGTATTATTGTGTTTTAAGTGGATTTTCAACCTGTTTGTGGTGTGTTGTGTGTGTGGGTGTATATTATATATATGTGTATATATATATGTGTATATATATATATGTATATGTGTATATACATACACAGTAGTAGATGGGGTGTAATGCCATAAAGTGTGAATGCGGTTTAAATTGACCTCAGAAATTTAAAGGGAAAAATCAAAAGTTTGAGGGGTTCAAACAGCCATACCAGCAGCCAGATCCTCTGATCAGCTGTGAGGAAAGCAGTACAATAAAGTCACTCCACAGTAGGGCAGAGGTTCAGAGTCTTCCTCAGGCTTGGCTTTGTTACAGGCTCAGACTTAAACAATGTGTTTGCAGCGGAGCAGAGTATCATTTGTGCTCAGAGGAGCTTTCCTGCAGCAGAGCAGCAGCTAAGCAGCAATGAGACCTGCTTTTCCTCCTCTGAGGAACAATGTGCTCATTAAAGGAGCAAACAGATTATTACTGTTTTTCAATAGAGGGTCCCAAAAACAGTCAGGGGGACCTGGCTGCTCCCAGCAGGTAGAGATAAGACTAGACTTGCACATCTGGCCAACCTGCTCCTAAATACTCTGTCTTAAATGTGTGTACATTCAGTTCATTTGCACATTTAAATAACGCACAACATTTACCCTCATTTAGAAAACACAAACTCTACAGTATAAAAGCTTGAAATAAACTGCTTTTAAAGATTTCAAGAAATGCTATAGATAAGAAGAAATAAGAAGGATATGACAAAAGCTTGTGAAGTGACATGTTTTTGAAGAATTGTTCTCTTGTGACTTCAGTGACCAATCAAATAAAAGCGTTGTGTTCTGCATTCAAGTTGTTTTTCAGGAGCAATAACAAAGGGTTTTTTTGTTTTGCTTTGTTTTTTATAGGAGTCCAAGCCTTCATACGTTATCTGCAACTATACTGACTGTGCAGAATGTGA
Organism: Seriola dumerili; assembly: GCF_002260705.1. Lineage (NCBI taxonomy): Eukaryota > Metazoa > Chordata > Actinopteri > Carangiformes > Carangidae > Seriola > Seriola dumerili. The sequence continues at coordinate 2,517,649 of NW_019174266.1, forward strand.
AGATTGAAAAAGAGAGAGCGATGTGATGTGTACTGTGATGGCAGTCGTCTTGCCCTGCCTGTGCCACAATGCTTCCAGTGCTGGGAAAAGGTCTGACAGACTTCATTATTCTGAGGTAAGTCCTGGGCTTTTGGATTTCTTAAACCAGTTAGGATGTTTGAAGCCCAAGTGACACTTTCTGCATCAGTGACTCCACAAGGGTCTGCGCCAAAAGTATGTGAACACTGCACTGTATTCAGACAGCCAGTTGTTGTTTTTAAAAGTAACGTGCACATCTGATATCTGTGTTTTAGAAGAATATCAGGCCTTTACTGGTGCTTAACCTGCTCTAAGATCAGGTGTTTTTAATAAATACTGTTACTTTGCACAGTAACATGTCCGTGAATTTCATCTAAACAGTCCAAAGAATTAACGTCTGCCACGCTGCACAATCCATATCATTGTCAAAGTTGTCTGTCAGTAGTTTGTACAGAAGCTTGCATGCTTCTGGTTATTTGTGACTCAGATGGGGCACAGTTGGCCAATGGGAGGCTTAAGCCGGGTTTATACTCTGTCCAAACTGCTTGTCGGATGGTTGAATATCTTTAAAATCCTCCTACCCCCCCACACCTTTCCAATATCAGATTAAAGGTGTCTGTGTCCAACATTTTCTGTAACTTTTCAAAATCGGTGATCCGACGTTCACAACCACTTCCCGCTGTGAATGACCTCCAGGAGACACAGAACATGTGAAGTTGTATAAGCAATTTGATTGATATTGGTTGTCAATTAGAAAAAAATAAATAAAAAAACCATTCACATAAGATATGACCTCCATATGCTGGCATGGAGATTGGCGACATCATCAGTATCTTTGACCAGCAAGTCTAAAGGGAGGTTGTTGTGTCTGTCTGGTGTCAGAGTTTCTGAGCAAAGACGCACATGGACAAAGTATTTTTTTCTCCCCCCCACAAATACGTCCTTGTGTTACATCTGCTGAAAGTTGTTTCCTTACTAAGTGAGCCATTGTTCTGCTGCTGAGCGCTGCCCTGCCAGTCCTTTTTGTCAGCACGGCTTTGTTAAAGTCAGTCAACTAATTCACGGGAGATTCTTTATTCTCTGAGGTTGGAAGTTGTGATACCATTAGTCCTGGATTCCTATAGGCCTTATTTTTCCACTATTAAACATATTTCAAAAGTATAGGTAGTTTATGTAATTTAATTTCAGTAAAGTATTATCTTACTGCAAAGTTTTAGACATTTATGGCTTATGAAATGTCAGTATTTATTAGTCGTTATCTGTATTTGGTTTTTACTTATCAATTTCTCAATGAGGAACATGGAAAACACAGACGATCAGTTATGATGAGATTTTCCCAGGAGAAAATTAAACTTGAGACAGTTAGATCTGGTAATAATAGCATAATACACCAAAGCCTCTTAGTAGATATTTGTGTTTGGCTTTGAGTTTTCACTATCAGATCTATTTGCTGTCTTAAATCTCCCTTTTGTGGTAGGTCGGCTGAAGCTTAATGACTCCTTTGAACTGCCGACATCCCCAGCAGAATGGCTTCGGGAATGTCAACCAACTAACCTTTAGTCTCTTTCCCACATCCAGCAATAGTATAGGGCACGTAATACCCATCTTTCAATTCCTGCCCACCTCCTATATTCATAATCGGCTAATCATTTTGTCCATCACACATGGAAACATGAAGCAGATATTGTAAATGAAGTGGCAATGGAATAATACTCATGGAACACACACTGAACACTGTTTACTGTTTTGCAGAAATCGAATTAGAGCAAGAACTTTGTTTCTCTGGAAGATAAAATACAGAAAATAGCTATTATTATGCTTTTCGTGTGCAAAGAACATTATCTGATCTTTTCCGAGCTTTTGAATGCCGTAGTACCTTTGAAATTGCATTATAAATACATACATAATTAAAATACATGTCTTTTTGTTACAAACCATAATATTTGCCATAAAATCTAAAAAAATAATAATAATAATTTCATACAAAAATGATCTGATAATTTTCTACAAATTTGCAGTTGACAATCATGTCAAGTCATTTTCCCTCATCCAAATTTCTAAGTTACCAAGGGTTTGATTCGATATTTGTTGAGTTTTGCCTGATTGAACATAAGAATGGAAAACATTTGCCATATCTTGATACATCTATATTATAATCTTTTAACGTAATAATACTTACTGGGGTAAATCTCTAACCTCTAGCCCTCTCTTTGTCACTTTTTGTGTTTCTCATGGACATATACTTCCTGCGTTTCTGTTATCAGATGACAGAATGAAACTTTATCATGTGATATGAATGCTACCAGCTAACCAAGGCTAATGGTAATTACTGGGCTGCTACACTGAGACCCACAATCAAATCACAGCTTTGTATTTTTGAAGTCGTTCAACAGAAACAGAAAGATGTGTTACAGGATGATTGTTTATTTCACCTTGGATTTATATTTTGTATTCATTCATTCATTCATACTCATTCATATTTAACTGCTGATATCTGTGAATATGACCACTTTGCTAAAAAGGTGTCAGACCCGGCAACATGTAGAATGAGATTCAGGTTTTAAATGTACAGTAAGTTTACAGTCCTTCCTTCCTGATTCAGCTTTAAGCTGCTGTACCTCCTGTAATTGTGCACACACAATAAACTTGTGTTTGATATATTATTGCAGATATTTCCGGCGGGCAGGTGTGCATTGCAGTGATATCTATAATTACTTGTGGGGGCGGCTGTGGCTCAGGAGGTAGAGTGGGTTGTCCAGTAATCGGAAGGTCGATGGTTCGATTCTCGGCTCTTCCTGTCTACATATCGAAGTGTCCTTGGTGCAACATACTGAACTCTAAATTCCCCACCGTGTAATGTGATGTTTGTGTAGAGAAGAGCGCTGTATGAATACGTGTGTGAATGGCTGAATGTGGTGCTAAGACTAGAAAAGCGAATATAAGTGCATTTACCATTTAATTTGAGTACATTTATGAATAATGGCCAAAACTATTGTAATAAACATGATAAGTAGATACAAGACTGTTTTGGAAATGTTGCCTTGGTGTGAGTGGAAGGCTAAAACTGAGAAAGTAATTATTTAATATTTATTTACTCGACGTACCTCATCACACACACTGTCTCAGTGGAGTCTGGCTCTCTTCTGTTTCTCTGTCTTGGCTTCTGGCTCTTGCTGAGTCTCAGTTCAGTCTGTCTCTTGGATGGGCCCTGCTTTCCAGTGGCCTACAGGGAGAGTGAAAGAAGGAAGAAGGGAGATCATGTCGGATCATGACGGACCCACCACAGCACAGAGACCTCCCTGCCGATGAGCAAACACCACTACAAATGGCAGAGCTGGCTGGACAATCACTCGGTGAATGGAAGCTAATTAGCTAGAGTCTAATGCCAGTTTACTAACACCTGTATTAGCGTGCTCGCTCAGCAGGGAATCGGGGTTGGCCAACAAGCGCTAATCCCTCATAAGCCCAAAGTACTCCTCCCAAGAACTGGCATTAGCATATTCTGCTTTAGCCAGCTGTTGCCAACCTAAAACCAGGCTTCCACAGTGATGCGTTGATGGAGAGGAGGAGAAAGATTTTAATGCTTTTGTATTGGATTACCTGCGAGTTCCCACGTGTATCACATTCCCCCTGCAGACTCCCAACAGATGACTGACAGAGGCTAAGTTGGCATTTTTTTTCAAAGTAACACATCATGACAGCATGTTTCCAGAAAAACCTCAAAGAACAGACGCCATGGAAAGGCAACCATAAAACAGAAGCAAAAAAAGGAAATCCCACACACGGATCAGAGTTTCAAAGTTTCAATCTCCAGACCATGTCCTTGAACTTCTGCTTCTTTGTCGTTTTTCTCACATGTTACAAACCTGTAACATTTCTCCAGGCCCCTGGGAAACCCTGCCATGTGCATATGTTCACTTTCAGTCTCATTCCTTTGCTCTTGTGCTCTCCCATCCTCTCCCACTGCCTGGGTGGTGGACTGATTACCCAGTAGCCGTGTGTGTATCAAGGCAAGTGCGAGGCCAGTGTGTGTGTATAAGGGATTAGCAAGCTTTAGCATTAACATTATGACTGGACTGGCTACATTCCCTTGCTCTGCTAATAATTTGAGGGGAGGAGAAGGCGGCCGGTCCATTAGCTCAGTCTGTTTGCTCAGGAGTAGGCCGACTCTGATCCTCTAATTTCTCTCACCGATTCCAAGAGGATCTCTGGCTTTTGTGACAGAGGGATGAGAAGATAAAGGATGGGACTGAGGGGCACATTGATTCAGAGATCACCATCCTCGGGACATTCTGTACACTTACCAAACTAATCAGCGTGTGTAAACACAGCAAGACGTGTTGAGGGCTGGCGGCTAAAAGGCTGGGGTCTCCGGGGTTGATTAGGAAGAGCTGTTGATGGACCACACTCGGTGTCTGAGCTCTCTGATCTGCAGACCACATGCAGACAAACTGGGAGCAGCCTGGCTCATTCGTGGCTCTGTTCTGACTGATTGTGGGTGGTTGGAGAGGCTTTGAGTGGATCCGTTGTGGATCTAAAAAGGTTTTAACAGATAAATCAGGTGTTTCTTGCTTCTCCGATAGTGCCAGTCTTAAGACAGTTATGATGGTTTAAGGATATGAAAGACAGAAAATTACATCAGACCTGAAAATTTTCTTTCTTTTCTCATTTACTTCCCAAAAGGGAGAGCTGGCATGGCAGGACAAGTTGCTGATGCTGTTGTTACATGTCACGACTCTGATTCCACAATGGTGGCATGCTATTTAAAATCACACACCAAGGTGGCAAAATACCAGCTTTGTTTGGTTCAGTGTAAACAAGCAAAGGGGGGGGGGGTGTCTTCTTAATGGCAGTATAGCGGGATCTCTGTATAAAAGTGGCAAGTGAGAGCACAGGCTCTTTTGTAAATTTGTTGTTGTCGCTGTCTCTTCATTTAATTCATTTGTCCAGGAAAGAACAGAATGCTGCTATTTGAAAATGAGAGTTTCTGCTCCCTCCCAAAGGAACTATGATGCAGCTGCAGTGACGACAAAATCAACCGAGCTATAGCTATAAAAGCTGGGGCTATGGGAAGTGACAGATAAACACCAGTGTATGAAGGGATGTTTTATTATCTAATTTAAAAGTAAAAATATGTGCAAATTATGCATACTCAGTTTTTATAAGAGAGACTAGATGGTCTGCCATCATGAAACGTCACACATTGAGTGAAATGTTTTTTCTGATATTTAAATATTTTGAGCACACACAAAGTTCATATTTTTTCAGATTATATTCTGCCGTTTCTTCAGCCGCTCTTTTAGAAGAGCCGGAATCTGATTGGTTGCGAGCGTCTCTATTGTGACCGGATGACAGGTTAGCAAGTGGATTCATTTTGAATCTGTCCAGATTTGTTTTCAGGCCCTAGCTCACTTTTAATAGTTAAAGAGTGAACATCAACCAAATGTTAAACTGCAGTACAGTGAAAATTTCAACTGTGGTGTGGATCAAAGAAAATGAACCAGAAGTAAAATTGGTCTTGACGCAGGGATCTTGTATTATAATAACCCATCAATCATCAGATCCTAAGCTGTGTCTCAGAGGAATACTCCTCTGTCAACACACTATGACTCAACATCGTCTTCATTTTAAGTGGACATCAGATCAGATGTCACTATCAATTCCCTAAAGCCACGACCTCTCCTAATACCCCTCACAGCCAATTAGGGAAAGTAATGGCAGCAAACCTTCAATGGCAATGGGCACTAGCTGGTTAGAGCTACACATGCTACCCTGCTAGCCGCTGTCAGTGGGGACAGGGGCTAATGGGCAATCACAGGGAGACTTATGTTGCAAATCAGCCCGATCCGCGGGACTCTACTGGGGATTCCTGTCCAGTGTAGCCTTATTCTGGAGCTTATGATCCAGTAATGGGTGCTTTGGTGGAGATCTGAGAGGGCCCCATGGGAATATAGTGTCAAACTGGCCCAGGCTTCCTCAGGCTAAAAGGGGGCTTTGATAGGCAAAGTAGCTCAGCACAGAGAGCATGGAGGAACAGGTTCCTGCTGATAGGATGTGTCACTACTAACTTGTAGAGAAGCAGTTGACCCCTTTCTTATATTGCCTGAACAGAAAAACTTGTATGTCCGATTTTTTTTCCAGTGATGATGAATGATTTTTGTATTAAATCTTTTGTGTTATTGGTCCATTGGCTCATCGTCTCAAGTCAGAGTGACGTGAATTAACACTGATGATCTTTGATGATGATGATTGTAGTATAGAGATATACAGACATTGTGTGAGAAGTGAATGCAAACTGTGCCACAGCAGTGTCATCCACACTCCCATCACCAACGTACTGCAGCCTGTAACACTGATGCTCAGTAGCCAACTGATGTGTTGTGTGTGTGTGTGTGTGTATAATTATCAGCTGATTTGATTTTGGCACTGATCTGAAATTCAGATGTTTTGGGGTTTTTTTTGAGGTCTTTAGTGTGACGTTAATTGATGTCAAGTCCAAAAGTTTGCTGGGTTCACATTGTATTTTCATGCACAGGAAAAACAAACCACACAAAAGGCTGCAAATGTATTCCTCTTATTATTTGCCTTTAGATATTTATCCCTTCATGAAGTAATACAATCATTAATTAATTTAGTCAGTGAGGAAATCAAGATGTCTTTTGCATGAGACAGCTGAGCACAAATCAAAACCATTACAAATTATCTAAAAATATTAACAAAAGAAGTAGAGTGTTTCAGTGGAACGACTGCCTCTAACTTCAGTTTGTTTTGCAGTTACTTTAAGTAGTGTAAAGTACCAAAGAACAGTCTTCCATACAACTGATCTGGTGTCGCCGTGGTTATTGGTTTTTATCTTCAAGTGAGGATGTCACACCTCTTGCCATTGATGAGACATTTATAAATGAGTTTCCAAATATGATGGTTGTCACACTCTTTTTGTGAGTTAGCGGTAAAACAAATGTGCTGTTTTGTATGATTCGTACATGAACCTGTTCGGAGCTGTCACATGTGTCTCTGTCACCACTGAGCAGAATATTGACATGATTGAGAAATTGAGCATGATGGTCTCTCATTGCTCGTTATTGATCACGATAATCCTATAAAGAGAACACTAGCCCTGTCGATGTGTATACTTGTGTAGCATGTATGTGTGTGCATGTGGGAGGGGTGTTTAGGCTGAGTTACAGGGGTTTATGCCGTCTGTTGGTCCTGTCAGCGGATGGGTGGGTGTGTGGTGAAGAATGGTGAAGGCAGGTGGTGTGACTAAAGCGAGGACTGGACCGAATTGGGCGGATGCAGGCTTTGGCTGAGGGAGGAGGAGATGGGACAGGGGTGTCACCAGTCGACGGGGCCTGTCCGAAACAGTGCCGTACACCACACCCACCCAACTGTTCCTCTTTCAGCACCCTTCTGCCCATTTCTCCCTCTCTCCTTCTCTCACTCTCTCTGTCTCGCTTTATCTTTCTCCTCCTCTTTTCTTTTCTTTTCGAAATGCATTGTTAACAAAACGGTTTACAAACCCTGGCTGGTACATTATCCACGACCGCCTCCTGTGAGATTGATTTAAGCAAATGGATTCAGAAAGGGAGGGAGGGACGGAGAAGGGGGTGAGGGGTGGGGGGTGGGGGGGTTGCATGGAAAGGATGGAAAAGGAGAAAGTGAAAAGGGGTGTGTTCCTCAGTGCAGCAGCTTTACAAAACCACCACATGGGCCACGTTGAATATTCCCTTTTCTCTTGCATTTTGAGAAGCCATACATTAAACGCTCATTATTCAGCCTTTATGTGCAAGAGGAGGCTCCCTCTCTGTGAGGGCAGAGTGGCTGAGGATGGACTATGATCTTCCTGCATATGCATGCATGGAGCATCTTTAGAGGCTTTCTGACATGTATGATATCATCATGACCAAAAGATTTGACTTTCATAAAGCCTGACTCAGGAAAGGGAGGGTGTGTCTATTGCAAGGCTAATTTTTTACGGTGTGAATTAGATTGTCTGCAATGTTTAATAAAGTTGACTTTTCGAGGCGCTGGATTTTCTCACGTATTGGTGCAATAGGGAGAGTTCTGCATTGAGGTCTTTCATTGTCAGATGTGTAAAATCTAACAGAGGAGTATAATGAAACTCTGACAAAAACCATGTAAGAGAAGCTACCAGTTTCTTTTTTTACAAGTTTCACTATTAAAAAAACCCAAAAAGCACAGAAGAAGAGTGTCCTGGTCCTCGCCGGCCTTTATCCTCACACACTCTCAGAAAGGACACACTTCAGCTATGGATGATTTTCTTTCACTTTTACTTTTCATTTGACTTTTTAACTATATCATTTCACTTTCAACTCCACTTTCACAGTCCTCACTACTTCTTCCAACAATAGGATCCTTTTCTAGAGGTGTGTGTGTGTGTATGTGTGTGTGCGAGGAGGGGGGAGCAAAGGTTAAACTGGGCATCCCATCATGATAAATCACTGGTTAATGAGGAGTCCATTGTGTCCTCACACATTGTGTCCCCCCCCTGCTCTCCTCCTCCCCCTCCTCCTCCTCCTCCTCCTTGTGTCCCTTAGACCGCTACCTTCGGGTTGTTAAGCTGACACAGATAATGAACTGGCCGCTTTGAACTGTCCTCACAATATTGACTGGTTGCACACAGCAGATGTCTCCCTGGCAGAAAGCAACTGGTAAAAGCACATTAGGTTAACAAAGAGAGCTTTGCTTTGCAGGGGTGGGGACTGGAGAGGAGGTGGCAGAGGGGTCTGTGTGGGTGTGTTGTGAGGTGGTGGGGGCAGAGGGATGGGGGGGCAGAGGGCAAGCTTCAGAGTTGACAGATCTGGGGGATTATATCAAAACAACACTTTTGTCGATTATGTGACGAAGAGAAGAAGCGACAAAGAGAGGACACGTTTTGAAAGAGAATATCTTCACAGGCTTGCGTCGTGTTATGAGTGTGCTTCGGGTGATAATCTTTTTTTAACTCGTAGTAAATAAACACAGTATAAAAGGCGACAAAAAAGTACTTTTAAGCACAAATAAAAAATTGGAAGGTGAAAACTATAGATTTGCATTTGCAGTGTAAGTGGAAGAGCTAGTGTGTCACCTACTAACCATGTAGTTTAAATATTTTAATGGATGGTTTATAGTTTTATATATTTTTAGATATTCTCTTTGTATAATTCAAGGGTGCCTCTGGTTCTCAGTCATTTCTGGAAGAAAGTAAAATAGGCAAAATCACATAATCAATCAGAGTGAAGTCACAGTGTAGTTGAAGTGCATATTGATACTCGTAACGATAACTTAATTTTTATTTTAGATTATTGCAAACTTTAAATCCACTTTCACAGTTTGCACAACTCACAGGTTCGCTCATTGATGTCTGAAAGCTACATTAAAAAAAACATCCAACTGCCTAAAACACAGGTACATGGTTTGTGAAGTGGCTGTTTACGATGTAATATATGCAAAACCACCGGTACGGTCCTTTTAAAGATAACAATCTGAATCACAGTTTGGTGAGTTGATTCATTTGGTCTATAGATAACAAAATGATTAACTTGATTTTCAGTCTGCCCCTCGTTATTGTTGTTGAGTGAATGCAGCGCGGCCTGTGAGCCGACTGGTTTCTTTCTGGCAGTGGGACGGGTGTCTAATGGGTCAATAATAAGCCGTGACTAACCGTCTCCCTGAGGAGCAGCTTGGCCAGACACACACTCACAGAAAGCAGCAGAAAGGTATGAGCCACCAACACTGATTACCATATAATTGCAGCCATTGTATTTGACATGGAGAATTAGTAGCCCGCTAGGTGGCTAACTGGCCTTTTATTCAGCTTCGGACTGGACAAAAAAACACACCCACACACAGACAGAGACACACAACTAATACTGGATGGAATATGCATTTATGTGCACACAATTATTTGTGTCATGACAGTACACCTCCCTTCATGGAAATCTCAAGTCTCCAAAATTTGGAACTTTTCAGGAACAAACAGCTTTTGATGACGATGTGTTTTGATCTTATTTGGGAGACTTTTTTTATTTCAAGAAGATGAAGCTGAGAATCTTTCAGCTGCTTGAGAAATATTCTTTGGTTTTCACACGACAACAGATAATATACTTTAATATAATTCAAGATAATGATTCAGTATTGGAAAATCAACATGAAAGAGAGAGCTTCATTTCATTCAGGGAATCTGATAAATGAAATGGATACTTTTTAGCTTCTTTTAAGATTAACCTCCAGCCTTTATCAGCTCTCTCACACCTGTTTCTGTTGAGCCACCACACGAAATCAAACTGGAAATGCAGAGAAACATCTTTCCTGTTTCAGCTGCACCGTTTTAACCGTTCGAGTTCAAGGATCAGTGTTCATACACACTGGATAATCTGCTGTGGCCTATTCAGATTCCTCCTTGCCACTTTGAAAATTACACACGCCGCCAGTTGTGAAGTTGTGAGCTTTTCCCACAAGGAACCACGTCCTCAGACTTTGAGGCACGGAACGATTTGATTTGGTTTCTGGCATACGAGTCAAGAGGGTTAACAAGACCCACCGCCATGGAGTCCCTTCACCCCACGTGTGGCTAAACGATCACTTCCCTTGCGCGCCTCACATCGCAACAAATCTCCTTTCATGATCACTTTTCACTCTTTCTCTTTCTTGCCTGACTGAGTCCTTTTAAAGTGAGAGGGAGAGGAGAGAGAGTCAGGGAGAGAATTTCTTTCCCTCTTAAAAGTTTTGTGTGAGGACGGCTGAGTGAGCGTCCATTATAGAAAAGGCCCAGACCACCACTGGATGACCCTGCTTGGAGTGACAAAACCCAATTGGTCACGGCCGCCAGCAGCTAATGGGCCAGAGAGGAATAGCCCTGGGTGGGTAATGACTGTATTCTCTGCTTTTCTCTTTACGCCCTTCTGGTGCCCTCGTACCCCCCGCCTTACCTCATCAGCCACCAGCCCCATGCCCTCCCCATATACCCCTGCACCCAACCCTGTGTGCCCCCCTGGCCTTCCCTTCTAGTGTCACTTACACTAACACACACATCTACACAATGCTGTTGGTCACAGTGTCTGTCTGTGTGGTGCACTTGGCAACAGATGCTGCAGACAGATCAGGCAGAGAGAATCAGGGGACCATATGTTTGGATGAGTCATGGTCTTCCTGCCTTTCCCACAGAGTGGAGCTCGATGGAGGGGTCTCTGTCAGACCCAAGTTAGGACTTGTGGTTCATGGAGTCAGTGAACTAAACAGTTGCATTTAACGTAAAGAGGACCAAAGGTTCAATGAGAACCGCAGTCTCCATATCTGCAGAACAAAATAAGTTGTTTCATCAGTGGCTTCAAAAATGACTCACATGACTCACACTAAAGCTTCTTGATTAAGATCAGGGAAATATGCTGATATAAAAAAACCAAACAAACTCCAGTCTCCCACATGAAAGTCACATGTTCTTCACGCCCACCCACCAACCCGACCTTCATATCATGACTTTCCACCTTTCTTACGTAGAGTGCACACTACTTCCTGCATTGGCTCTGAACGCTAGCACTGGATGTAAATGTGTGACCTTTAATTTTTTTGCAAGTCCAGTGTAGAAAAACCAAAGAAAAACGCCCCTAAGACTTAATCTACCAATGTAAAAATCCTTTTCCACATGAACATGCTTTCAAAATGTATTGACAACCCTGAACTTGCACTCAATCCTGGCCTTTTTTATCATGGCAAGATGATAATTTGTGTCCATGTAAGTGATCATTTGGACGTAACAAATGCTCGACTTCCATTTTATTAGTTGGAATATTTATTTTAATTCTGCTTTATTATGTAGCAAATAATTAAAACTGGTAAATGTTTGGAATTAAGGAGCCTAAAGTCTATTTATACTTTCACATTGGCAACTTTCAAGAGTGTGATCACTTAAAGGAAGTCTCTTTTTTTTTTGAAATTCTCATGTAATTGATTATGGGTGACTGTTTATGAGATACAGGTGTTTGAGGTGGTAGAGGCGCTGAAAAGAAAGCGGCATTTTATTTTCTAAATGTGCAGGAAATCATATAGTGCAGTGTTTAGATCTACCTATTTTAGGAAACTCTGAAAACAGTCATGGGAGTGCTGAGTTAAAGGGCCTTTACACTGCTTATTTCCTTGTGCAAACTCAAAATTTCCATCTTCCCAGCATCTGTGGAATCTGGTGTACAAGAAGCTGTAAATCAAATGGGGTGAATATAATTATGATGGAGTGATTTTGAAAAACAGAGAAAGTTTGATTCTACAACTCAAATAGAAGATCTACTGTCAGCTGGTTCGAAGAGAGATAGAGAGAGGAAGCTCCAGTGATAGCTCGGAAAACAAAGTAAGGACCAAAATTAAGAAGTACTAAATTCTTAAAAACAAAACAACATTACTTGCTATTTGTGGTGGTTTTTAAATTTGAAATTGGCTGCAGTGTTCCTAAGTCACACTTTCATTGGCCTCTCCCAGCACACACCTTTAAATCACTTCCTGCTTGTACAAAACTGTATATATTATTGCATTAGTACAACTTTGTAGACTTTATAGTAATTAGCAGGAAATCTCAACCCACTGTGTGATGAAGATATATAAGTAATCATGATTTGTTTTGAAAAGGTGAAAATCAGAACCCTGGCTGAAAGTGACGGTTTCCTGTTTGTGAAAGTGAAGTTGACGATAACGCACTTTCTGGCAAGACAGTTTGGGGATGCAGGGTGGTGGTAGTGGTGGAGTGGTTGGCAGTAGATAGGAGGGGTAGATGTAGGAGAGAGGAGGAGGAGGTGGTGGTGGTGGTGGTGGGCAGGTCACACTAGCTCTATTCAGGCCCTAAGACAACACCACACAGAATGATAGACTCCTCAGGATTGTTTGTCCCTCAGGGGCCATTCTCTCTCCTGTCTCCCTCAATGGCACCCTTAGTCGCACATGAGAGGCTGGAACAGGTACCAGAGAGAGAGAGAGAGAGAGAGAACGAGCACGAGTGTGTATGTGTGTGTGTGTGTGTGTGTGTGTGCGTGTGTGTGTGTGTGTGTGTGTGTGCGTGTGCGTGGCGTTTGAAGGGTGGAGCGGGGTGGTGGAGGTGGGGTTGTATTTTAGAGATAAAGCCTCCTAGTCCTATGGTTGATTGCCCCGCTATAGACAGTCACTCAGTGGCTCTGAAAGGCTCCCTCAGACGCCAGTGAATAAACTCTTACTCTTACGCTTCCATACATCACCCTCCACCTCCCATCCCACCCTCCTCCTCTGGCAGATCCACCCCCTCCACTCTCTCACTTTGAATTTTCCGGGGATTTGAGCACTACCCCTCCAACCTTCCTCCCTCCCAAAAGTCTCCACACTTCTCCAAAAAAAAAAAAAAAAAACCTTTGTCTTTCTCTTAACCTTTCCATACTTACGAACATTAAATGGACAGTGAACATTTCCATAGTGATCATTGTAGCAACAATGCTATTTGGATATTCATGACTTATTGAACATGAGGGACCGTTAATCTCTGAATACTTTTTTTTTTAAGCTTTACAGGAAGGACACCTAAATTAGATACATAATATTTATGGATAGTGGTATTTTGAGGTATTTCTCTGTTCATATTGCTCTTGTAATTGTTACCGCTGACACATAAAAACATATGATATGAAATAATAACATCTGATAGGTAGTGCACTTGTTAAACCACTTTAAAGTTTGACAGCTGGTCATTTTGACCAGTGGCAGGAAACAGGAGTGCTGCCCTCTGTCAGTCGTCTTCCTTCCTGTTGACAGACGGATGCTGAAACGGCGATGTTATCCTGGCAAGCTAACCATTAGCCTGCGTCTCTAAAGGCCATAGTTAGCGCTGTTGTGGCTCCTGTCAGCAGTTTCCTGGCTGCAGGAAGAATCCATCTGACACTGATTGACACAACAGGATGAGCTGACTAATTCATCCTAACAGATCAGAGGTGGGAAGTTACTAAATACATTTACTGAGTTACCAAGTACTGCAGGAACACGGCTTTGATGTACTGGTGCTTAAAGTTTGGGAGAATGTCCTCCACTGCATTTTAACAAACAATATTGAACCTTTCATGTGACGGCTTTAATTGGTAGTTTGGTGGTTTAGGAACACACACAACTTGGTTAGGTTCAGGAAAGATCGTGGTTTGGGTTAAAATGACTTCTTTTTTAAAGTTAGAGGACATTTTTCATCATGGTTATAATAATAAACGATGTGATTATGGTTAGTGATGTTGTTGTTATGATTACAAGAAACCAATGGTGCCTGTTGGCAGGAAACAGGAAAAGAGCAGTGATCTCCCACGTTAAAATCTGTAATTTTGTTGACTAATCCATCCACCACAACCCTGTGTGTCACACTACTTCCTCCTTTGCTCCGGATAAGAAGAGTCATAATTCCAGTTGTACTAATTTGTAACTTGAAAATTGATATATGCTGGTTTTGGGGATTTGCTGAAATGACTGCTGCTGTTGAATTTTACGGTCAGTCAGTCACAAACTCACCCAACCACCAATTTTTATTTTCCTAATACTCTGAATAGCAGCATTTCGCACAATGATTGTTTACTAATATTTTTAAGTTCTATCATTGGTTTACTCTTACTTTTTGAAATTTACTTTTTAAAAATGCAGGACTGTTACTGGTAATGAAGTGTCTCTCCATAGTGACGTTGTAAAACTTTAACTATTCTGCCGCAGATCGGCAAACAACAGCTTCCAGAGATAATGTGGAAAACGAAATAAAAAGGAAAAGAAAGTTATTATTCTCGGTTGATGTGTCCTGCAGATTAAAACAGAGGGAAAATCCAAACGGTTATTTTGAATGCAGCTCAGCTCCCGTGTTGCAGTGTCTCAGGACTGTGCAGTGAAGATGAACAGAGAGTCAATGCGCCCTCAAAGACCTGGGCGGTGAGGCTTTCCACACAGCGGTTTGATTGACACTGTCTGTCACAGGCAATGAACTCAACTCTCGTTCTTTTTTTCCTTTTTTTTTTTTTAACCCTCTCTTTAACCCCCCCCCCCCCCCCATGTACATGTGAATTTCTAACTAAGTTTTACAGTTATTCATTAATGCCTCTTAATTAGTCTTCCCCTTTCTCGACAGTGATACTACACAAACTCACATTTACATTCTTAAACCCCTGACTTCCCAGTCACTGTAATACATTTACATTTTCTAACCTTTATATGTAAAGCCAAGTGGCCAGAGGAGCTGAATGTTGCCTCCTTATGGTGCAGCCTGGTTTAAGCCATTCAAATTCAGCTTCAGTGTGGAGGTGCAGGGCTTTGCATATTCCTCAGTCCTCTGGGACCTTAGCACAGGCAGGCCTACCTTTGTCTGCACCTCAGCCTGTGGACCTCAGGGAGTTTCTTTGCTCTGATCAGGCCTCAATTTAAACAAGTGAAACAAAAAAAGCATTTAAACCAACCAGGTTCCCTCCATCAGAGATTTATTTGCAAGCTGTTGCCCTTCTGCTCCTGCTCCGATTGTAAATGCTAATTCCTCAGGTCTTTTACATTATTTCCTAATCTGTACTTTCACCACACAAAAAAATTTGTCCAATTTACCTGCTTTTGTAAATTCTGAACTCAAACTCAGCGTGGTGTAATTGTGAATCTTCTAAATAGAAGGTAAAGATTTTAAGTTGTGTTTCTTGAGGGAAAGTAGGCCATCTGATTAGTTGTCTTTTTTTCTCCAACTGTTATTTTCTTTTTAATGACACATTCAGCCACTTCAAAATCTTCTTCAACAATAGATCTAATATAGGATACCCTCCAGCCCTCTCCCTCACCTCTGTTTCAATCGTCTCATACACTTGTGAGGAACTATGGCTAAATTAGTCTGCTTAGAAACGGAGAAGTGCCTTAATTAAAACTTCATCCTCTCTCCAAATCCCCCTTCTCTGCTTTATTCTTCTCTTCTCATCCTCTTTCCTCCTCCACGGCCGCGTCTCATCCAGCAGACAGAAGGGGGGCATCGTTGACTTGCACTCCTAGGCTTTCACTTGTTCGCCGGCCTCAATAGAAACTCCCTGTTAGATACAATGACCTTGCAAATTAAAGGAATGACTGTCCAAATTAAATCAAGCAAGGCAGCCCCATGCAGGCAGCCGGGCTCTCAGTCTGAGCTTAGCCTGCTCTCTCCTCACACCCCCTCTCTCCAACCCTTCAGTCTTTCTCATAAGCGAGAGGTAAGCGCAGAGAGTGAATGGAGTTTTTCTTCACAGTCCTCCTTGAGATGCTACTTCTTGCTAATTAACTAGTGCTCTTTGTCATCTCCTCTGTGAGTATGAAGGACCTTGGGGGGACTGAATAGAGCTTTCTCAACTGGCAACCTTTGCCAACTGTCTCCTGCTCTCATGAACTCTTCATTCTGATCTCTTTGTCAGATGTTGCAATAGCGAATGAATTGATAGTGCTTTTATTAATTAGTTTTTTTGCGCGCCGTCGATGCCATTATCGTCACCGACTCGTGAGTTTTTGGAGGGAAGCGGCCGATTGTGATCAACATTTTTGTGCTTGCCAGTCATTAAAAATGAATTTTCATATGAAAGAGGAGTAAAAACGTTAACTTCAAAGTGTTTGTGTGTGTAGTCTCTTTGCATGTGAATGCAGCCATGATCCCTGGACTCAAGAGACAGCCTATCATGGCCTGTCATCGCTAATCCTTGAAATATTGTCCCAGTTCAATGAATGGTGTAAAATTGGAACATATGTGTCATTATTCTGTAAATCTTTCATTATACCGTGATCGCCTGCTTGTCAGCCCATCCTCACCTCCTTTCACAGACCATTCCTCACAAGCTGCAAACATCCCGTTTAACAGTAATTATTTGCAAGTAATGTCAGATTTTACCGCAAACACGTAGAAAATCCAGTTTCTCCCATTGCATGAATGATCGCTGTGGATTTACTTCAAGGAGATGCATGAGTAAAACTATGTGTCTGCCTCTGACAACAAATGGTAGCTATAATTTCCCATCCATCTGCTGGGATCTTGGAGATTGTCGGAGATCTTGCCAGGCTGCGCTGGTTGGACACACGTCGTAAAGCTAATAGGGTTGGACTCCCAGACTGTGACACTGAGATTTGCTTCTCCCTTGATCAATTAGTCTCCGCTTGTCCCACTGTATCAGCCTCAGAGGAAAGACTGTAAAGATCCATCAAACTGTTGACTCAAAGGCAAGACGATGGGAAAAAAGAACCACGACCCTAATAGCTGGAATCACACACTATCCCATGAAAACTAGATAGTAAAACAACTGGAACCAAAACCTCTTGCTCTGTGTGTGGCACGGCAAACAATAGGTCACTCTCTAAGTTTTACATCTTCCATATTCCCTGAACAGAAGGCAAAGGTGTAAGAGGTCATCAAGCTCCTTCCGTCGTTGACCCGGCTCATATTTTACCAAATGAAAGGATGACATCTCTTTTCAAAGCTTTACCTAAAGTGATTTTCTGAAGGCAAGTGAAAGTTTCAAATTCCTGCTCCCCGGCTTGTTGTCTTTGGAGTGGACTCTGTCTCAGGCCATTGTGCTCCCCTTGACCTTAAGTGTCTTATCATTTGGCCCCGGAGAGCAGAGGTCACTCTGCAATAGGTGACCCTTCCCCCTGCCCGCTCCATTTTGCTTTTGTACAAGTACAAGAGGTCTCTATACGAAGACTCTCCAGCTGAAGATAATATACAAAGTACTCTAAGATAAATCTCAATGGAGCTTTTGAAAAACCAGGAATAGAAGAGGAATGGAAAAGATTCACATAATTCTGGACAAGATTTCCAGACTTCAGCAGTCTTCTGTAAAGTTTGTCTTCCATGTTATTTCTGGTGGACTGGTTTAACCCCACATCCTGGTCAGGAGTTTATCATAAAAGGCCAATTGCAATCCTGGTGTCTCTTTGTTCACTTAGCTGATAACTGGGGGAAAAAAACCATGAAAGTACTCCCACGTCTCCCTGTGTCTCTGATTTGGATAAAGTGGGTCATTTCTCGCTCATTAAGCTGAAACGGCTCTGAGCTCAACATGGCTGCTAAACCTGAAGAGAGAGGAGGCGTGAAGAAGAAGAAAGGGGGAAATGGACTGCAGGAGATGGTAAAAGGGATAGACTGGTGATGGTTTGGAGAACTGACAAGCAGAGGGGGGAGTTAAAGACCTGGGGGAGCAGAGGTCACCTCACCTAGGGCCTATTGGATCTGCCATAATGCAATGATGGGATCAGTTACAGGCCACACTGAGACAGAGACCCAGCACAGACCAATGGCTCTAAATGGTTGCATGTGACTTTGAGATGCAGGACTTTGACTGCTCCAGGAATCAGACCTGTGGGGTCTGCTGTGTGGAAAGTCAGTCAGACCGCATTACTGCTGCCTGTATGACTAAAGACCCTGACCGTCCTGATGGTCATCATGCCTCACAAAGTTTCAACGGGGTAAATGGACCGGCTGACGGTCCGCATCCGGGTTGGAGAGAACTGCAGTGGCCTTACCGGCCTCTGCTGCTGGCCACCAGCAAATTGCCAACTCATACTGAGGCCCACAGATGTTTCAAACCATGTGACCGCTGTCAAGGCTTTATCGTCTATCTAGGGGAGTTACACAATGTCTTTGTTTTGGCTTTATACTGCAGTACACTGGATATGACATGAAACGCTGGTTATTATGTTCAAATGGCTGGCTCTCAGCTGGGACTGCATCCAATTACTATTTAATTCTCAGTTTATCTATTGATTGTTTTTTTTGTTTGTTTAGTCAGTTCTAGCCTTTACAAGGTCCCAGAGACTAATGCAACATTTTAAAATAGCTTGTTTTGTCTAACCAACGAACTAAAACCCAGTATGTTCAATTTCCAATGAACCAATGGAGAGAAGCAACAAATTCTTACACTTGAGAGGCTGGAGCGAGATAATATTTGTGTATTTTTGCTCATTAAATTACCCACACAATTCAGGAAAATTGGTGCATATTAATTTTCTGTTGGTCACATTTGATAATAATGTTACTAATCATTTGTCGTAAGTTGGGGCGCTATGTATTAAAAGGTGTTAATAGTCCTGCACTGATGATTTGCTGTGGATGTTAACTAACAGAGACAGAACAATTCAAAATGTGTTGTTTATGACTGCACTGTACAGTGAGTAAGGGAAGCTTGAGGGAAGGAGATTCATCCAAATATTCCAGTCAGTTTGGAGGATCATAAAATGCATCTGTTGTGTGATGTTTTAAAGTTCATATCAGTAATTTCCTCGGAGGCCAAATTCAACAGGAGACTTGGATGAAACTCTCTTGAAACTTCTCAAATGAAATCCACAGAATCTGAAGGTCAGCAGTGTTTTCTTTGGTCATGTTCATTCATGACAACATAAACACTGAACTCTTGCTCCCCGCTATGTTTTTTTTTCCCCCCTCAACGTGAAAGAAGATGAGTGGAAAAAGCTAAATGTTCTGTCGTTTTGTTGTTGATCTTCGATTAATCATGAGAGGCCAAGTGCAAGAAGAACCGTGTCCAGCCTTGTTTATGCAGGGCTCAGCTAGGGCCCTTCCAAACACACATACACACACACACACACGCACACACGCACACACACACCCACACCCACACCCACACACACACAGTGGCACATGCAAACACACACTTGTGCAGCAGGAGCAGCAGCAGCACTGAAAAGATCACTGGTTTCCTCCTGTTATGCAAATGCATCAAAACGCTTGAGTGAGAATTATATATGAATCCAATGAGGCTTTTTCTCTCTTTTAGAAATGCTTAGCCACAAGTACTGAGAGCCCTCAATGGCAAGCGTCCGCTTCACTCCCTGGCCATGCGTATTATTCAGCTTGACGAGACGCAAACTGACATAAGCACCCGGGCTCACTTTCACCCACTGGCAATCCGATTATATGGCCAACACGGCATCAATGCTGCAGGGCCAACAGGCAGTGAAGTCCGTCAAGCATCCCCTCCTCCACCCAAGCCCCTTCTTTCCCCATTCATACCTTCTTCTTCTTCTTCTTCAACTGCCCCGCACAGCCACCCCTCCCACACACACACACACACACTTCTTCAAGCCTCCAGTCCTAGTAAACAACAAAACTCCAGTCCAGAATCCTCAAATAGCAAGTTATAGACCACGCAAAACTTTACTAAAAAACATGGAAAAATAGTGAAGTAAAACTTTTGCTTGCTCGTTTTAAGGGACTTATCTTTGTCTGTGCATGACTAAAACAAGAAGTATTAGCTCATTTCATAATCACTCATGTTGCATGTAACTGAAAAAATCCTAAACAAGCATTTTATTACATTTTTTTGTCTGTCTCAAGCTTGTCTCTGCCAGCTGTGCTGCTCTGTAGAGCACAAAGACAGCATTATACAGCTGCATGTGGTGGCCCTCTGAACTCTGTCTAGTGCCTGTTCATTCCATAATAATCAGATATTAGCAGCTATATCTATATCAAACAAGTGCTGCAGGTCGGCCTGACCAGGAGAGTCACCCCTAACGTCACAATGGGACTCCTAAGCTAAACTGGTGTTGACAACCACAGAGCCTGGCCTTCTTTTCCGTGCTGCGCACTGACGCTTGGGTCCTCAGACGGGGCACCCGTTGAAGCAGTGGGTGTTTACATGACGCTACCCGATAAGACTGCCAGGTGCTCGGGGGGGTTGGAGTGGAGGCTCCCCTTGCAAATCGCCTCGCATCCGTGAAACTAATGTAGAGATGAGATTAAACTTGCAGAGAGATACATTTGCAATTGATTAACGCTGAGCCACTGTGACAAATTGTATATACTTTTGAAGGAGTGTGTGCAAGTCTTTGTGTGTGTGCGTGTGTGTGTGTGTGTGTGTGGACTTACTACAATATCACTGCCAGATTATTGTTAAAACTAAAGAGGCTGGTTAAACAACTACTACTTACACCTGATTCTGTGTATTTTTGAGCACCAGATGCTTTTGTCAAAAAGGAGAATTAAAAATATTTAGATTTAAATAATTTCTAATAATTTCAGATGGAGTTTAATGAGCCAATGGAGGATGTTCCACCTGCCTGCCTGTCCCTTCTAAAACAAGGATTTAGAGGACTACTGTGCTTCCTCTGCACCCCTCTGTTTTGTCTTGTATTAATGAGCAATTAACTTTGCATACAAGGTCACGGACAATGGTATTGGTTGTCAGATTATGCTAATGCTCTTGGCTGTGGCTGCACTGAAAGAGGACAGGGAATCCCTGTGAATAGAGAGGGTTGTGGCCTTTCTCCAAGATGAGAAAATGATATGCAAACTGTACCAACATGCGCTTTAAGAGGATTAGGACACCACTCGACATCCATACTGACAACTGCTAATAAATGAACAGCAAAAAGGAGAGGCAAGTGTCCCGGTCTGGACTAGACAGAACAGTTCTGCTTTGACACTTTCTGCGGTTGAAAGTGGAACTTGTGTGTTACAGTTGGAGCAGTTAATGAAAATGTAAACGTGATATGCATGATCTTAATGATGTGATTTGATGAGTGAACGTGGGGGGTGAAGATGAGATCAAAATTGATGACAAAAGCCCAACTGAAAGAATTCAGTGTGGGGTGAGGCAGATGAAAAAAGAGCCTGGGGTGAAACTAAGAAGTTGAACTCCCATGACCAAGTGAGAGGGAACAGGTGCAGCCAGAGTTCATATAGAGCGCTTTGTGCGCTGATATGGCTCCAGTCCATTTGGGGAAGAGGGAGGGGCCCATGTTTAATACAAAGTTAATATCGATTTAATGCTTGTCACTGCTCTTCTGAATCTTGTGGCATTGCTAATTCGCTCAGTGTTGAGCAGGGCTTTTTCACCGCCTGTGCCAGATGCTGCAGGGACCTTAAGAGCCGCCGGTGAGCTGAGGTGAAGCCGCGGCCAAAACACCCCAAGTGGGAGCCGCTGCCGAGGTGAAGCCCGGTCACAAACTGAATCGGCTGAAATAGATGTTTGGTTAACTTCACATGGCAGGAGCGAGGATTCAGTGCGGCTTCATCCGAAACCTGCACAAACGGTCACATTTAAAGGCGCCATGGGCTCAAGAAGTAGAGAGAAAGTTTACTCAAGTAAAAACAATACAAGTGAAAAGTATTTCATTACTCAGAATTGTGATTTTTCAAATTAAAGTATGGTCACAATTGGACATATTTCCAGCAGGATTAAGTATCAAAAGTAAAAGTATTTCCTATGGGTGGTGTTACTTTATTTAATATTATCAGCCAGTCATGTATTTATATCCACGCAGCAGTTTAATGCAGCTAATTTTTTTAATACTGGTGAGTATTTTAATCTGTAACAGCGCAAAATTGGAATCTGCATTAAACAAGTATAGTGAAATATAAAATATCATAAAACCAAGTGCAAGTAGGAAACAGTACTAAAGCAAATTACTATCCATTATTGTTAGTTTACACAGAAAAATCCCTATAAAAAGTTCATAATATTCAGAATTAAGTGTCTATGCCAAACAAATTCAACTTTATTTACTCATCATCCTTTAATAACAATATTGTTACAATATTCCCACTGTGTTGTTAGAAACCTCTGGTTATTAGTGGGTCTACAGTTGTATCTGTCTGTTATTTAATGGCACTGCTAAATTAATAATATGTAATGGCCTATCCATTAACTGACTTGCCTGTGTTTGCATGTACTGCCACAGAAAATGGCTAAACGCTCAGGACGGATGTGTTAACAGAAATAAAGGCCCTCATTTACCAAACCCTGGTGGAGTTGGATGCAGGCTTGAAAGGCTGAGGGGCTGAGATGGATGGACTGGTGACCGGTGTCATATACGAGGCTGCAACCAGTCAGCACAATCTGTTCATCCTGGGTAAAGTGAAAAGATGGGGAGTTCCCTTTCCTCGGTGCGTCCACGTCACCGATAAATAATGAGGGAATAATAAACAGTTAACCACCTGTCGGACCCGCGGCACAATGGCGCGGCCCATAGAGAGCCTCTCATGCATGGGTAACATATTTACTCAGCCCCTTTCACTTAACGAAGCAGAAAGAGACTCAAGACAATGGTTAAGTTCATCTATTTAGTAAACCGGCCTGGCCCTGTCGGAAAACGTACAACAATTCTTTAATAATCTATAATAAATTGCCTATAGCTTACTGTACATAAATATATCTGGAAAATCATGAATTAATTTAGGAATATTCTGGTAATCTACAGATTAATATGAATAATCCTATTGCCTGAAGGGATATTATAGGGACATCCTAAGTGATAAACATCAGTAGGTAATCCCTATGGGGGTATTAACCTACCATAAACATAATATGAATATTATAGTCTATATGACAGAAATACTATATTGAATATTATCATAATAATAATAATAAAATTAAACCGATTCAACTGTATAAATTAAGCATTAGACTCCGACGCACTGTAATTTGTAATAAACGTATATTGGTGATATAGACGCTGGGAAATAGGCTCCTATAAATTATCCTCTAATGCCATGTAAATTTTAACTTGAGATGTTGAATCCCTGCAGGATAATCATGCTACAGTGATGGGACCTCAGTGGGCTCTAACAGGGGGTGGGGCTGTTGTTGGTTGGTAATATTTCAGAGATGTGCTTTTAATGGCTTTAATTCAGCCGCAGCCAGCTGTTTTTACTCGGCCTGGTAAAGGAGCGGGGACGTGGCAAGCTTGCAAAGCTCGTAGAAATTAGTCTCGGTCAGCCAGAGCAGCCTATGCTTCCTGCTAACCATCTGCTTACCGCTCACAAAAGGGGGATTTCGGGCAGCCAAGTAAAGGAATATGGGCTCATAAAAAAGCATTGAAGGTCTCGTTACTTATTGGAGGTGTAGCTGTGGTGGCGCAGCGCGGTGTTAACGCCTGTTTGTGCGTCCTGCGCTCATAAAGCAGACGCACCTCTGATAAGCCCTGACTCTCTCCAAAGGATCATTTCACGGAGGCGTTCCCTTTTTAATTATCGGATTGTGGCCAATTTATATTAGATTGATGCTGAACTACTTATCATCATTTGAGCTGATGCCAAATGATGCAAACTGTCTGGCTGCTTCACTTCAGTCAGAGGAGTCAGTCGGACTCATGTGGACTGTTTTTAAGTAAAAGTTTGTTTATATGCACTTTTATTTAACACCGAGACTTTCTTCTTCATGACTTTTTTATTAACTTGTGTGACAGCCTGAACAATTTCAGTGCGAGCAAAACATATTTAAAATAATAATACAGTCAAAATTAATTTTATTTGGTTTTTCATATTAAGAGAAGATTTATAACATTAAATAATTATGCACATAATCAGTAGAGCTACTCTCCACAGATATATATATATTTTTTTTTTATTGTTGTGTTTTTCCTTAAATAAAAAAAGATTAAATGAAAGATGACAAACATGTTACTTTTAGGCCACAAATATGAAGTCCAGAGCTACATGACGATAAAAGCTATGAATGAAAAAAAAATCCACCATGGATGAGTAAAAATGCAGATAAATAAAATCAAATTAAAATGTTTTTTCGTTTCTTGAATGATTTTAAATCTAAATCAAAGGGTTTTTATTTTAATTGCGTTTCAAACTGGCAACAATTAGTCGTTTTTTCCCCTTTTGGACTTCGATGCGTTTTCGCCTGATTACTCTGGTTTAACTGGTTTTCAGGGGCAAAGCTGACAGAACACGACTATCAGGCTCCAAGTCGCTTTAATAAGAGTTTTATATGGGGTCTCAGTGTCCGCTCATATGAATGCGTTTTAAATCAAATCACAGATGCACTTTTATTCAGCCGGTTAAAATAGCAGAACAAAACCGTCTTTAGAAATAAAGCTTTTTTTATTCCACAGGGCTTTTTTTTGAAGCCGAGAGAGGGAAGGAGAGAAAGGCCGAGGGGCGCCTCCTCCGCAGCTGAGGGTGACAGTTAGTTCATGGTTAACAGGATCATGAGCGCACGGCGCAGGCCGCACACTTCTCCTGTGCGCTCTGTGCCGCGGCTCTGCGCACTGAATGAAGCCTGTGCAAAAAGAGTGATATTTAACACATCTGTTAAAGCGTTTTGATAGCAGAAATCCGTTTAAGACATTATTCCATGACGAGGGCCAGATTGAGTGTTGAGAATCCTATGAAACCCTACAACTGATTTACATTTGAGATGCTGCGCATGGCATCTGCGACTAACAGAGGATGTAGATTTAACAATAAACACAGTCTACTCAGTTGTTTTGTTTATAGTATTAGATAGTTTAAAGCTTAGCTTTATGTACCTGTAGCTATGTTTGTTTTTCAACTCTGAAAATAGAATAAAAGAATAATTTAGCATTTTAACGAGTATATTTTTATATCCTGGATAACAGAAGGACACAGTGAAAGGAAAAGAATAAAGTATCTTTCTTAAAGTGCTCATTAAAAGTCCCCAATAATGAATGAATCTGCAAAGATTGCTCTTTAATTAGGCCGCTTGCCTCTGCCAAACAAAACAAATTGAAAGGAAAGTGGTCAACATGCAAAATTGATGACTGAGCCCCTTTTGTGGACGTTACATTGTGTGTTGCTTGCTTATGAAGTCTAATGCAATCATAAATTGCGTCCTCTGGCCAATCAGCGGGCCGGGGGATAGGGCATGAAAGCGACCCATGTGGAGAACTTTGTTGAGCCCCATTGTGAGGCTGTCAGCCCTGAGAGGAGGGCCGGGGGGGCAGGCTGCTATAAAACTCCTCTCCCCAGAGTGAGGAAACCAGAGGAGTTAGCAGCCATTCACACGACTGATTCTCTCCCAACTGACAAGAGGAGTATTTCAGATTTCACACTGTTTTTTAAACCGGGACCATGATGATCCCAAGCGTCATCGCGCCTCCTGCCCTCTACCCGGGGCTGTACCGCCCCGCCGCGGCTCTGCCGCTCCATCAGACCCTGCCGTCCGCCTTCCCGACCCACTCCAGCTTTCTAGTGGAGGACCTGCTGCGGATAAGTCGTCCCGCCGCCTTCATAAACCGGACTGTCCCATCAGTGAGTGGCTCCCTGCCCACTCCCACCACTACCGTTTCCTTCAGCTGCGCGCCCGTGGAGCGCGCGGTGGCCACCACCGCGGTGACGCGCGAATCGTGCTCGCCGAAAACGTCGCTGCCGAACAGCAAGGACCCAACTTTTCTCAAGTTTGGAGTGAGCGCCATCCTCGCACCTTCACCAAAGACCGGTGAGTAGACAGACTGTCTCCGGCTTCAGTCATGTGTTTCTTTAGATTCATTTTTCTCATTCAGGAATGATTTTAACACGTGTGATGTTCCTCCACAGCGTCCTCACCCCCCACAATCCAAAGCCTGCACTCCAAGACCTTCCCCTTCCCCTGCTTTGACGGAACCTTTCACCCCATATTCAGGACGCCTTATTTACCAGGTAGGCACAACTTTTACGCACTTGGCTTCACGGATTCATAGACTCTGTTTAGCCTTTAGAATTCAGTCTGAACTAACTGCATTTAGATGTAAAACACTTTGAACTCCTGTCATATTTTACCAAAATAGAAGCTGAAAAGGGACAAACAGCCAGAAAAGAAGAAATCACTGTCTTATTAATAGGGACTGCTGGCTCTGGCCCCTAGCCGGACCCACCCACCCACCCCCTAATTAACCAATTATCCCAAATCGTCACGCTCTAAATTTGAGGCGGGGTGGCGAGTTATAGTCCCCCCCTGCTTCCCATTGGGGGGCGTTGTGGCATTTTCCCGGCCCACGTTTTCCCACAGCGCCCGGGGGGCCACCGGGCCGCTGTGGCGGGCAACAAAGCCTTCAGCACCGTGACCAATTTGGTCAGCTCCCACCGGGCGAACCACCCACACACCCTGGAGAGTGACTTTTACCAGGCGGGCCAAAGGCGTGAACCAGTCATGCACTAATTTCCCTATTAGGCGCTATTGAGAGTTTTCAATATTCTCACAAGACCACATAGCGCGTCGTTGTTCCTGATTCTGCTGCGGCCACAGGGCAGCTACAGTCAGGGGCAAGTCCAGGCAGCAGTGTGCAGAGAAGGGAACGTGTTTTGCGCGGTGGGATTTCTGAGTAAAGGGAATATTTGAAAGCCAAACTACAACCAGAATGTCCCAGCTGGGGAAAGTTTTTCCCTGCATGCTGCACGGCCCATAGGATAGGTTACCACTGACCTCCAGTCCTCACTCTCTCTGTGCCCTAAACGTTCCTCTATTCTCCACCCGGGCCAATCAACGAGTTGAGATAAAGAATAATCTCTTAGAAAAGTCTATAAAGTCGCTAGTCCCTGCTTTCATTCAGACAAATCATAATGGAGATGGAGTCTTTTCATGGGCTCAGCTGAATGCCTCAACAAAACAACTCCAGCGCCCTGAATAGCTTTTCGTGTTCATTTAATGAAAATGATTTGAGGGCATGAAGAAAAAAAAATGCGCCATTCCCCTCCACTCTTCACTCCCCCCTCCGGGCATCAGTATTCTGGTATGCAGTTGTGTTTAGTTTGAAAGTGTAAATCTCCTTTTGTTGCGATAATATATGGCCTTCGCCGCCTGTCCAGAGTCTTTTCTGCGTTAGTTCATTACTACACAATTACCGTTCACGGTTTATTAACTCCTCTATCCGCCCTCACAGGGTTCCTTAAAGGATATGCTACCTCTTTACCATACCAATGCGGTTGGGGACCGGCCAATGTGCTAATTAGTCACCTCGTGCCATTTCACTCAAAACAGAGACGTATTGCACAGTTCCAAGGGGGAAAACTTCCAATAATAACCGCTTTAAAAGTATGGCCTTACAGAGACATCACTATAGTCATATAGATCTGCTCTGATGTCTTAGATTTATAAAGCAGTAAGATATTTCCCATCACCCAGCTGCTCCTTTTCTGGCTGTAATGATCATTTCTTCTCTGTGAACATTTGTTTTTCTGAGATGCGACATAGTAAACAAAGCTAACAGGTTGCTGTTTCTCCTCTGTGTTTGTATTGTAGCATCCTCATCCGTTGTTCCCATCCCCGGGACATTTTCGTGGCCCCTGGCCGCCAGAGGGAAACCCCGCAGAGGGATGCTGAGGAGGGCGGTGTTCTCCGACGTGCAGCGCAAGGCCTTGGAGAAAATGTTCCAGAAACAGAAATACATCAGCAAACCGGACAGGAAGAAACTGGCCTCCAAACTCGGCCTTAAAGACTCACAGGTAAAAGTCCACCATAAGCGCTCACGTGGCCTTAAAATGATCAATACGTCGTGCGTAATCTGAGCATAAAGACGCTGCTGCGCATTCCACTGCACCTGACGCAGACGCTTTCCACTCACCGTTTCCCCTTGTCCACAGGTGAAAATCTGGTTCCAGAACCGGCGGATGAAGTGGAGGAACTCTAAGGAACGAGAGCTGCTGTCGTCCGGTGGCTGCCGTGAGCAGACGCTGCCCACCAAAGCCAACCCGCACCCGGACCTCAGCGACGTGGGCAAGAAGTCCTCAGCCGAGGAAGAGGAGGAGGAGGAGGAAGAGTTCGGTAGAGAGAGAATGAGGTCGGCAGGATCCAGCATCTCCTCTCCTTCTCTCTCCAGTAAGCACTCAGACTTCTCAGAGTCAGATGAAGAAGAAATAACAGTATCTTAATTTATTAAAAAAAAA
>NW_019174266.1:2546276-2565895 GCF_002260705.1 Seriola dumerili
AAAAAAAAAAAAAAAAAAAGCCAATATAGAGATATAACCCACGTTCTGTTTTTATATGAGACTGTGACCAGATTTGTAAGAGACAAACCCCATAAATGTCAATGTTCAAAAACTAAGTTTCACTTCAGTCTGTTGCTTCATCAGGATCTGCTTCTGAGATACAATTTTCTGTTTTGCACAGCTTTGTTCAATTGTACAGATTTTTGTACAATTTTGTATGGAAATTTTATTCAAGAATATTGAGTTACTTTTGCCTTGACCTTGAATAGAGTTTGTTTATTTAAAAATGTAGCTATTTCGTTAATAATTTATATGAATCTGTTTAATAAGTATGTTGTATTATGCGCTGTATATATGTTTATTTCACATTTTTTTGTATAAACACCAAATAAAATTGTAAACAATTCCAATGGCTGCGTGTGTTTGTTTTGTGTAGAACAAAAATGGACAGTTTGAAATAATTAAATCATAAATAATCATTAATTTTATTGGATCACAATAACTTAAGACTAGTACAGTGATATCAGATTTAATTCTCGAGCCCTGGACAGACCAGTGATGACAAACGGCATCAATCTGCTCTGATGTAAAGAGACTGTACACAAAATACTCCTCTTCAAGTACTGTAACAAATCAGCTAGAAAAAGTCATCAAAATGCTGCAAGATAACCAACTATTTACAGAGAGTATGTTACATATAAAAAATGTACATAGCAAAGAAGGCTAAACATTCATTGAGTTTGTGAGTAATAAACACACAGCACGGTCAAATGCTTCAACCAACATCCACACCTCTCAGAGCTTTTCACAAGACAAACACAGTCAGCCTCTTTGTGCTCACAAGGACTGTAGCAGGAGAGCCTCTATGAATTACACAGACACACATATGGACAAAGAACGTTTGCCACAAATCCGAAGAGTCTTCACAAATCTGGTTCCATGCTTTAGGTCTCGGCAGTGCTGAAATCTGCGCCGGGGGAGGGACGGGACACACAAACGCACGTCGAGCTTTTGGCTTCCATTTGGAGATCAGAATGAATGTTGCATAGCATCGGTGACAAAAACACTGAAAGTGATGGAAGCCGCGCTGAACGACATGACCCAGCTTTAACGTCTGCCCCGCCTTTCCCAGAAGGCAGGCTGGGAGGTTTCCAACAACAACAAAAAGTACAATAACTTTATTTTTTTTTTTTTAAGCCATAGAAATGATGTTAAAACTTTTACATTATCATCCAACCACAAGTACCTTTATACCTTTAAACCTCCAATTAATTATATCATTATAAACAAAGCAGCATATACACTAGTTCTTACTTAATTAGTTCAACATGTTTGTTATGACAGTTTTGATCATCACAAATCACATAATCAGAACAGACAAGGAGTGTGGCGAAAGCATAGTTGAAGGATGGAGATGAGGTATAAAATCAGCGCATCTTCTTAAACTTCCTTCATCCGATCAACCTGCAAACGCTTCTGATTTCGAGCACCGAAAAACACATCTATACGTTTTTCTTTCCTGCTAGAGGTCCAAATATTTACACCAGCGTCTCAGCACTGGGTTCATACATGCATACAATTTAATTTAAAAACCCAAAGTACTGCTTCTCATTCACGTCTCTTCAATCCCACGGCATTGGTGTTTGATATGATGCGAGGTCAACCGCCGCTTGACTCGGAGCCCTGTTAAGTTTACAGCCATTTAGACAAATAAAGAATCAGCTAATGCACATAGTCTGTTCGAAAAAAGAGTAAGGCATTGTTTGTTATAATTCAGTCCAGCACCAAAAGAGAGTTGTGCTACAACAGCCTGCTTGGGCCAACGTGCATGGAGATCTCAAAGGATTGTGAGGGGTTAAAGCGAGGACTTAGAAGTGGTCGAGGCGTTATTTGTGAAACTACACGGAAAGATACAACACAGATAGAAAAGGACATTATCTCAAACACTGTTGTAAAAGGATATATCGAGCCGTGGTGAATGTTAATTTCTCAGTCAGCACCATTTCTCAGCCGAGGAAGAGGAGGAGGAGGAGGAAGAGTTCGGTAGAGAGAGAATGAGGTCGGCAGGATCCAGCATCTCCTCTCCTTCTCTCTCCAGTAAGCACTCAGACTTCTCAGAGTCAGATGAAGAAGAAATAACAGTATCTTAATTTATTTAAAAAAAAAAAAAAGCCAATATAGAGATATAACCCACGTTCTGTTTTTATATGAGACTGTGACCAGATTTGTAAGAGACAAACCCCATAAATGTCAATGTTCAAAAACTAAGTTTCACTTCAGTCTGTTGCTTCATCAGGATCTGCTTCTGAGATACAATTTGCTGTTTTGCACAGCTTTGTTCAATTGTACAGTATTTTGTACAATTTTGTATGGAAATTTTATGCCAAGAATATTGAGTTACTTTTGCCTTGACCTTGAATAGAGTTGTTTATTGAAAAATGTAGCTATTTCGTTAATAATTTATATGAATCTGTTTAATAAGTATGTTGTATTATGCGCTGTATATATGTTTATTTCACATTTTTTTGTATAAACACCAAATAAAATTGTAAACAATTCCAATGGCTGCGTGTGTTTGTTTTGTGTAGAACAAAAATGGACAGTTTGAAATAATTAAATCATAAATAATCATTAATTTTATTGGATCACAATAACTTAAGACTAGTACAGTGATATCAGATTTAATTCTCGAGCCCTGGACAGACCAGTGATGACAAACGGCATCAATCTGCTCTGATGTAAAGAGACTGTACACAAAATACTCCTCTTCAAGTACTGTAACAAATCAGCTAGAAAAAGTCATCAAAATGCTGCAAGATAACCAACTATTTACAGAGTTATGTTACATATAAAAAATGTACATAGCAAAGAAGGCTAAACATTCATTGAGTTTGTGAGTAATAAACACACAGACCGGTCAAATGCTTCAACAACATCCACACCTCTCAGAGCTTTTCACAAGACAAACACAGTCAGCCTCTTTGTGCTCACAAGGACTGTAGCAGGAGAGCCTCTATGAATTACACAGACACACATATGGACAAAGAACGTTTGCCACAAATCCGAAGAAGTCTTCACAAATCTGGTTCCATGCTTTAGGTCTCGGCAGTGCTGAAATCTGCGCCGGGGGAGGGACGGGGACACACAAACGCACGTCGAGCTTTTGGCTTCCATTTGGAGATCAGAATGAATGTTGCATAGCATCGGTGACAAAAACACTGAAAGTGATGGAAGCCGCGCTGAACGACATGACCCCAGCTTTAACGTCTGCCCGCCCTTTCCCAGAAGGCAGGCTGGGAGGTTTCCAACAACAACAAAAAGTACAATAACTTTATTTTTTTTTTTTTAAGCCATAGAAATGATGTTAAAACTTTTACATTATCATCCAACCACAAGTACCTTTATACCTTTAAACCTCCAATTAATTATATCATTATAAACAAAGCAGCATATACACTAGTTCTTACTTAATTAGTTCAACATGTTTGTTATGACAGTTTTGATCATCACAAATCACATAATCAGAACAGACAAGGAGTGTGGCGAAAGCATAGTTGAAGGATGGAGATGAGGTATAAAATCAGCGCATCTTCTTAAACTTCCTTCATCCGATCAACCTGCAAACGCTTCTGATTTCGAGCACCGAAAAACACATCTATACGTTTTTCTTTCCTGCTAGAGGTCCAAATATTTACACCAGCGTCTCAGCACTGGGTTCATACATGCATACAATTTAATTTAAAAACCCAAAGTACTGCTTCTCATTCACGTCTCTTCAATCCCACGGCATTGGTGTTTGATATGATGCGAGGTCAACCGCCGCTTGACTCGGAGCCCTGTTAAGTTTACAGCCATTTAGACAAATAAAGAATCAGCTAATGCACATAGTCTGTTCGAAAAAGAGTAAGGCATTGTTTGTTATAATTCAGTCCAGCACCAAAAGAGAGTTGTGCTACAACAGCCTGCTTGGGCCAACGTGCATGGAGATCTCAAAGGATTGTGAGGGGTTAAAGCGAGAACTTAGAAGTGGTCGAGGCGTTATTTGTGAAACTACACGGAAAGATACAACACAGATAGAAAAGGACATTATCTCAAACACTGTTAAAAGGATATATCGAGCCGTGGTGAATGTTAATTTCTCAGTCAGCACCATTTCCTCCTGAAAGTCTTTGTTTTTTCCGAGAACCAGGTCTTCAGAGAGATTTTACTTTGCTCTGTAAAATTAGCTGCAGATTTTATACTGGATAAGCTTTTTATTTCCAGTAGGTTTGACTGGCGTCTGTGTTTACAGTTGTGCCTTTGGCTGAGAAAATGCACACACTCACTAAGTTATTGTGCTCCATTTCAGAGGAACTACTTTTGGTGGAACAATGGTTTCTCAGCCACAAGGCAGGATGTAACCACTGAGGACCTTGATGCCATATGATGTGTCAACTCCAGGAGAAACAGTATCAGCAGGATTGTGGTGAGGTTTTTTTGGTTAAACTGACCTTGTCTTGCTTGTTTCTTTAGTTTGGAAATGTTTTTCCACAGAGTTTGACATTGTTCTGGTGAAGCAATGTTGCCACCAGTGTTTGTTACCATGTTTATATCATGAATTCCTTTACGTAAACACACCAGTTCTCATCGTTTTTTGTCCACTAAGGGCTCTGAATTTAACTCAAAACATGTATCTGGTAGGAACTATTTTTAACAGTACTCTCTTAATTATTTTTTGTGGACACTCATCTTCTTTATTACTTTTTTTTTAATGAATGATCTCAGGAGTTTTGGGAAGTGAGTGCAGGCACTCTGCAGGACTTAACATTCACTTTGGCTCTTGGCTCTTAAACTTAGTTTCTCCTCCAGCAATCACACATGCAACTTCAGCAGCAGCAGAGGAGGAGGAGAAGCAGAAGCAGGAAGTGGCTGGCTGTTCATCCGTCCAACTCACTGCAGCCTCATGTTTGCTCTCAGCAGCTTGTAGCTCAGGCTCACTGATGCTGGAGAGACAAGGGCGTGTACCGCCATCTGCAGGCAGCGCAGGCGCACTGCAGCGAGGCAGGACCAGGAGTATCTCAGCCCGATGAGCTGGAGCTGCGGCTCAGTGAAGGATGGAGGATTCCTGGCTGGTGTTTACGTACGCTGATGGCTGGATGACGATGGTAATGATGATGCCTCACTAACAGTGACAGGCTGTGTGCTTTTATTCTGTCTGTCTGAAGTAGATGTCAGGCTCCTGACAGGAGCCACGGGCCACAGCGGTGAAAAAAAAACAAAAACACAAAACAAAACAGCGCAGTGCAGTAGAAACTTTTGTTGCCCGTTTTCTGAAATGCAATTTTAACTTTATTTTTCTTTTTAAATATTTGGGTTACCTGCACCCAAATTAAGGTGGCTGGATTTTGTGGCATGAAATTATGCTCTGAACAAGACGTCCTCAGAGCGAGAACATTTCTTATAAAAAGTTTCTCCTGAAAACTGATCCCAGTGTTGCGTTTTGATGGCATCACAGGGTCGACTCCAGCGACGAGTCCAGGATGTCGTCCTGGTGGCTGTTGCTGTTGGAGTCGCTGTCGTAGCTCTGCGGGCTCGACGACGTCGCCGCCTCCTTCAGACGCATCAGCATGTTCATCTGTCGGCAAAACAAGAGTCAGTCTGATCGAACTTCACAACTCAGAGATGGAACAAGCACCCGTTCTCTTCAAAGACTGTAAGTTTCTGATTATTTTATTTGACTCTCCATCTTCCATTAAAAATATGAACTGCCTCTCTGACGCTGAGGAGGGAGTTTATGGAAACAACATAGACGACAGGTGTTTAGACTTAAATTTCTTATGTTTCAATGTATTTGTGCATGACTAACCTGCCTAGTTGTTTAAATGCTCGCTAACAGACGTTCTTCTTCATGTGTATTTTTTGCTCACCAGTGGGTCTGCGTCGCTGTCACTCTGTGGGGGCTCTTTCCTGACTCCTTCTCTCGGGGCAGAGTAGCCATCGAACCCCACATCCTCTGGGCGGAGCTGCAGCAGCGGGGGCCAATCAGCTGGAGTGGGCGTGGCTGACCACGGGTAGGTGTCAATCACCCAAGCAGCCGGGTCCTCCCATGCAGCCCTGCGGCCATACAACTACAGAGACACACAAGATGAGACTGAAAAATACTGGAAGATGCTCCGAGGCAGATTTGTCTGATGTCTGAGGTTTTGTTTGAAGATGTCTCTGCCTCTTAAAAACATAAACCTCAATGACAACAGGCAAAACTGAAAGCTGCTGTGATTTAGTTAAAAGCTGCTTGTAGCTGTTTAATTTCTTTACAGGTTTTTCTTATTTTAGATTTGTTTTAAATACATATGAACAGCTAAAGATACTTTTTCTCATTTTTAAAATATCAGATACCAAGAGAAGTTTTTCATGTGGAGATTTTTCACTCAGTAAAAAAAAAAAGTATTTCCATTTTAGTTTGACTACATAGTGGTTTCTCCTCTAAGCTGATGAGAGACAAATTCCTCTACTGAACTCTGCCTGTCAGCATCCCCTTCACTCACAGGTTGCACTGTGGTAATTAGCTGCTGCCTAATTAAATGCAGATTAATAGTACAAATTGAATCCATTTCACTTTGATGAACATAACCCTGGTCCTCCGAGAGGGCAAATCTGAACAATTCCATCTTTCTCAAACTCATTACACTTCCCCTGCATTCAGATTAAACATCCCCTCAGGACGTCAAATCAAGTTTCGTTATTAATTAGTTTTATTGTTGCCTATAAAAAATATTGTGAAAATCCCACATCGGAGGCACCAACAGAAACTGGACCAGCTGTTCTTTGGGAAAACAAACCAACTGTGTGTGATGTTGTTACCTGCAGTCCCTCCCGCACGGCCTCCAGCATGTAGGGGATGATGGAGTAGTTCCAGAGGTCAGTGAACCAAACCCTGGATCCCTCCACATCCATGGGACACGACAGGAAGAGACGAGGTCCTGCACAGCACAGAACAGAGAGGTAAGACGCCGGCCGTTTCTGGGCTGACTTTAATGAACTGACCCTTCATCAGTCGTGCAAAGTCCTCTTACCGATGGTGACGTCGGAGGAGCTGTGTGTCTCCAGGAAGCGGTTGAGGTGGTGCCAAACCCGCGGGATCCAGTCAATGATCTTCACCAGCTCCATGTTGCGCGTTCGGCTGCCGATCTCCGTCTCGATCAGCTTCCTCCTCAGGTAGCGACCGAGGAAGCCTTTCACTGGCTCCATGTGGTTGGCACACAGCACCCACCTGGTCAGACAACACACAGGTACATCATGCAAAGTGTTAAAAACTTTCCCACAAATGTTTTAGACCAAGTGAATGTTTCAACATCCAGCTGCCAGGAGTGTGAGGGGGAGATCCGCAGCGGTTTACCTGAAGTTGTGGTGAAGCTGCAGGTTGGGGGCAGACGACGTGGCTTGGCTCATGGTGCCAATAATGTAGGGGCTGAGAGGAGAGAAACACACTGAATATTACTGTGTCTCATTGGTTAAAATCAGTCCTGGACATGTGTGATGTAGAACAGTTGAGAGAGTTAACAGGGCTCTACTTTGAATTAAAAACATTTAGTCACAAGTGAAGTGAAACATCTTTTGGTTACACTATCCACATTCATGCAAACATTCATTTTTAGATAAAGACGAACGTGTGTGTGTGTGTGTGTGTGTGTGTGTGTGAGTGAGTGAACTGACCAGTGCTGGTAGTTGCAGTTGAAGAGGCCGTTGAAGATCTCTCCCAGGGAGCTGACATGGTGCAGGTTGTCCAGAATGACCACCAGAGGGCTCTCCACCCCCGGCACACCGCTGCACTGCTCGGCCAAACCTGACAGGTACTGACGCAGTTCCTACAGAGAGAGAGAGAACATTTAAAACCATGTAACCATTAGCAATTTTTTTATCTTGGAGCAACAGAGTCAAAAAGTTGAGAGGTTAGAAGGTCAATATTGAGCTCTTTGTCCTGATGTGTTAAATTATCCATCTGGTGCTCTACTTTCTCAAAACATTACTAATGTCAAAATACTATTTTGTATCATACATTTTGAATTTGTATTTAATATATTTTTCAAATCTTAAAAAATGTGCAGAACGTTCCTGTCAAGTCACTATGGCTTTCTCTCATAGTAATTAATTTTACCTTTACACACAATACCTTCCCACGGCCTTTAATTTAAAACAGTGTGTAGTTATTTTTATAGGGACTTTGTTTTCAGTTGTTGTGGCTCCTATTTGAAGTATGACAATAGAATTTGTAATTTAACAGAAACTGCAACAGAATTAAAGTCAGTCCATTTTGATGTTAAATTTCAATTTCGATTTTGTTTTGTGTGTTTACCTTGCTGGACTTGTGGTCCACATTAAACGTGACAACAGCGTGCGGGGTCAGAGGTCGGCCCTCCAGCAGCAGCAGGTGTCGAGACAGCTGATTGGCCAGGTATGTCTTCCCCGTGCCGCTGGGGCCCGACAGGATGACTCGTCTGTGCTCCTTCAGCAGGGAGACGTAGCGCTGCAGCATCGGCTTCGGGATCAGAGTGTCGAACACCAGCGAGTCCACGTTCTCAGTGCTCACACCTGGACACACACACACAAACATCAGGATGTTCATGTCAGTGGAGAAAACCGATCTGCAGACAATGGATGATGAGTTTCTGGAAATATCTGACGTAAGATATCTGCTTTGATTTACCAGCACAATGAAATTAGAACTGGTTTTATCCTTCTATCGATCAACAGACTGTTAAAGATCAAATAACGTCTTTGACTGGAGGCAGCAGCACAGTGTAACCATTTGCAGCCTTGACTTTACGAGGCCTCGGTACCTTTGAGCTGGATGCTGATGGTGTTGCTGTCTCCCACCAGGTAGCCGCAGGGCAGCAGCTCGGGTGTGTGGGCGGCGCTGAGGCTGCTGTGCCGGTGGATCTCTCCGATGTTGTATCCCTCCACACTGTCTGAGCTCAGGCCCAGCTGGCTCACAGGGTCCACGTGGGTAATGTACTCCTGTCACACACACAGTTTCTACATTTAGCAGCTTTTTAAAGGATTCAAAGTTTGTCTTTGTGATTAGTTTCTATATAATACCAGCGCTCTAATGTCTCTTCTGTTGGTGAACAGAAGCAAACTTCAGTGTGTGATTGAGAAAATTGCCTTTTTAACAACTGTGAATATTTTTTTGTCATAGTAGAAAACTAGACTAGA
The DNA here is from genome assembly GCF_002260705.1 of Seriola dumerili. Taxonomy (NCBI): domain Eukaryota; kingdom Metazoa; phylum Chordata; class Actinopteri; order Carangiformes; family Carangidae; genus Seriola; species Seriola dumerili. The sequence continues at coordinate 2,555,469 of NW_019174266.1, forward strand.
CACTCAATACTTTTAGATACCTTTGAAAACTAGGAGACGTCTAAGAACTACACCGTGTCAAGATGTTTCTGACACTGTGTTGTTATCTGATTCTGTGTTTATAGCTCGTTTACCTTGAAAAGGCGTCGGACCACTCCGTCCAGAACGTCCCACTTGGTTTTACCGCTCACACCAATGCAGCCAATCAGAAAGTGGCGTGGCCGGCCCTCCTGAGATTGAAAAGCATGACTGGTTTTAGAAACCAAGAAGCCGACAGGTAACACAATCATAACCAATAAACAACAGTTTTCATTGTATTTTTCAAACTGGTCTCACCTCTCCCCACTTCCTGTCCTCGTCCAGGCTGACGACGATCTTGACGTGTCTCCCCTCCTTCCTCATCCCTCCCTCTCCGCCGGTGTCATCCAGCAGCATGTCTGACAGGAGGGAAGAGCGAGTCAGACGAGGTTTCTACATTTCCAAGGACTTCTCCATTAACATGGTTATTAGTTAAATATTTGAGTCACTGGCTGATTTAAATCACTTGATTGTTTCCATGTTTTAAAAGTTACTTTAATGCATGTAAATTCACATTGTAAATTGGGCTCTGTCTTACCCAGGCTGGTGGACTCACTGGTGGTGAGGTTGAGGCTCTGCTGGGACAGCCCAGGTCCCGGCGCCTGGCTGTTTGTGTGAGGGGGAGGAGAAGATGAGATGGAGGCCTGGGACCCTGTTCTGCTGCCCTGGTTCTCCAACTTCAGACGGTCGTTCTCCGCCTTCAGTTTCTCAATCTCCACCTACAAACACACACAAAAGAAAAATTGAGGAAAAAATGATCCCATGTGTTTGTATCATTGTTTTAAGTCTTACCACAGAGCTTTAGCAGTTTAGCAGTCAACTACAGTCTGTGAGTGCTTTGTGTGTGTGTGTGTGTGTGTGTGTGTGTGTGTGTGTGTGTGTGTGTGTGTGTGTGTGTGTGCGCAGACCTGCATGCGGTTCATGGCCTCCCGGAGCTGGTCCAGCTGATGGGCGGAGCTGAGAGCCTCCAGGCGGATGTCTGTCAGCTTCATCTCCTTCTCCCTGAGCTCGCTCCGCAGCTGCATCACCGTCTCCGCCTCGCTGTCCAAACACTCTGACAATCTGTGCAACATAATTTAGCGACATGAAATATTGTGATTCAAGCAGAGTTTGTTGTGTAGGATAAAAATGGTCACGCAATGACATACAGATGATGATGTGTACATACAGCGTGTTGGAGTGTGTGTTCCTGAGCATGTGGCTGGTGGCTGACGTGCCGTTGTGGGGCAGTTTGGGGGAGGACGGCAGAGACGAGTCCGTCATCTCCTCGATGTCGGAGTGAGAAGACGCCGACTTTGGAGATTTCTTCTTGCTGAACGCTTGTTTGAAGGAGCTTCGCAGCTGCAGGAAGAAAGAGAGAGCGAGAGATGGTGAGGAAGTGAGGGACACACTCCCAAATACACAAGGCTGAGAGGGAGAGGAAGAGTGTGCCGGGGGAAGTGGAGGAAAACAGCTGTGAAAAAGTAAAGGGAAAGAAAGGGAAATATGGGTAGTCTGTCTTATGACTTGAGCTTCAGCTCTGAACACAAACACATTACACACACACAACCTGTGTGTGTGTAATGTGTTAGTGTATAACCTCTGATTTATACTCTCTGTATGACTCTTTTTTTTATTTTAAAAGAAAGTTGTTTTTTAATGTTCAAAAATGCTGAAAATCTGATTCGGCGGTACCTTTCTTAATGTATTATAGGAGAACGTTCAAGGGAAGTAGGTGACAGTGTTGACTGCTTTGATAACCAGTATTTAATTCTGATTTTTTTCTAAACTTACATGGAGAGACTATGATGCATAATTAGGAACTTTTTTCACTTCAGTGTTTTCTAAGCTGCACTTGTCTGTGTAACTCTTGGTTCAAATCTGTCAAAACCAAAACGTAGCCATATTCAAACTGCATGTAATGCAAGAGTCAAATGTCAAATCTCAAAATCAGTTCAATTTCCTCGTGATTTGAGATTGTGTTTAAAGCAGAAATCCACTGTGAATACTTGATACTCTTATCATCATAATTTCATGAGGGTGTGTCTTTTGCTCTGTGTAGTATTTTACTTAGACTTTAAAAGAAAGCCTCTTTTATTGTCAGGGAGCTGCAGCAAATCCAGATATTGTTCTAAAATATTTCAACATTATGTCATGTCCATTGTGTTTCACCACCACAAGTGGACCCAGAGGCACAAGCTGCATCAATAATACCCTTTTTCTTTCTCTCAGTGTTCAAGTATTTTCAGGTGGATTTCTCCTTTCCAGAGCTGGCTCAAGTGTCATAAGAGCAGTTCTCAAGGGGAAGCAGTGTTGAGGAGGGGAGGAAAGGCACTACAGTGGCAGCAGAGGACAGGAGGAAAAGGACAGAGGTTAGTAACCTAGAAAAGGCGCAGGGGTTAGGCAGCTTTGTTTCTTTCATTTCACGCAGCATACCATTCTTACCTCATAGACCTGCCACATGAAGCGAAGCAGAGGAAGACACAGAGACAAAACAGCACATGTTCATATGGGTTCGGGTGTGTTAATGTGTTAATGGAGGGACAGAGATTAAACTCGAGGCCCCGACAAGACTAGAGCTGATTTCATTTGCTGCAAACTAATTCTACATCACAGCCACCGTGAAAACAGAGACTCTTTCATGATCCATTATATACTCTCCACACAGCCCCTATACACTCCATATCACACACTGAGTGAGCAGCACCTGCATGAAGGGGCCCTCCTCTGTGGGGTCTCATCTACACAAAGACTGACAGCTGGAAACACACACATACACACACACACACACACTCACACTCACACTCACTCAGGAGGCTAATTTATTATCACAGTGACCTAAAGCAGGAAACGCTTTAACAGCTACCAGACAGCACCACACTGCTCTTCCTAGAAAATTCAACAACATCAGGATCATAGGACAACCACAGGAGACTAACACGTCAGTCTACAGGACAGAGAGGAAATAAAAAAAGCTGCATACTTCATCATCTCTGACTTGTCCTCCGGTGCACAAAAAACTCTTTCAACAACAAAAAGGAAAAGTTCTTGTCTTTAAAGTTGTAAGTGAAAGTACATGAGATGAAAACAATGAATGAGCTGACATTAGGACTACACACTATCCAGTAAGCACTGATTTGGTAATTTGCAGGTAAAGAGACGACTACTACAATACAAGCACCTTTATTCCACTTCTATTACAAATGTCTAATTTTTTTTTGTTTTTTTATCTTCAAATCACCAAATCAGCCATTACGTGATATTCAACAGGACAGAGTCTATGGAAATCCTAAGTGTATTCACCTTTTCTCCAGTGAAAGATGCCTGAAGGGGCAGAAACCCAAACATGTGACGCCAACACACACATGGAAATACACAAAGAGACAAAGACTAAAACAACAAACCAGCAGGCGTCCTGGCTGCCTTCTGTTTTTTTTTTTTGTAACTTATCACAAACTCAAATCGAGTCTCTCACAGTTCCTCATTTTTAATGAATCTTTCATCTTACCCAGTTCTTCTTGTTTTTCTTCTTGTTCTTGGCGTCAGTGTCCAGGTTGGAGCCCACACTGGAATGGCTGGTGGCGCTGGCGACGCTGCTGACGCTGTCGGAGGAGTGCTGCCTCCTGATGCGCAGGTCCGGCTGCTGATTCTGCTGCTGCTGCTGCTGTTGTTGTGGACTGCCGTTACTGCCGGCTGAGGAGAGACAGGCATGTGATTGTTTATGTATTGGGCTGAAATATATCTTTCATTAAATCTCAAAAGGTGTCGCGCACAGCCTCCAAATTTTGGACTGAAAGTTTTGTGTTCTAGTTGCTTTGGACAGATTGTGGGATCTTTCTTAGTCAGTTTCTAAAATGTTGGCACCAAAATTCAAATTATAAATATAAATGTCAAATATCCTTTGCTCCGCGTAGTGCTTGCCGCGTTGGTCTGTACCTGTCCTGTCCCCTTTAGGCGCGAGTTCAGGTGTGTTGATGACTCCGTTGATGGCGGCCTGAGCGACGGCGTTCTGCTTCTTCAGCAGCTCGATGGTCTTCCTCAGCTCATTCAGCTCAGAGTCCTACACAGAGAAAATGAGAAGAGGATGAGGTCGACTGCAGCGAGAGTGAATGTGCACTTTGATTAGTGAGCAGCGCAGGCCGAGCTGTTCACCTTCTGCTCTGCTGTCAAGGTGAGACTCTTCAGTCGAATGGTCATGTTGCCCAGACTCTGTTCAAACGCTGCCACCAGGTGAGCCTGCAGGAGAAACAGACAGGTTACAAATGTGTTTAGTCGGAGCTGAGGGCATTAACAGTGAGATAACTGGATTGCTAATGACCGCATGAATGTGGAGAGTTTGTTTAAGAATACGAAGGAGTGAAGACGTCACAGCCGACTACATCTGAGCAACTGGACATGAGAAAAAAAAACTGCCTCAACCTTGGCGCTAAAAGCCAAACATGACATCAGAGTAATGGTGTAATCATCATACCAAAACGAAAACATAACCAAACACAAATAATTGTGCGAAAACCATAATTTCCTTTGATAAATGATCGTCCCCTGTAGGTCAGTCACGAACACCAACACTGAAGCCAAACCATTACATCATCTTCACTGAAAGTCCTTGGAGCTAGATCCACATGAAGACCAGAGACAGTCCTGATGACAACATGAAGTCATCAGATAAACCTCTCCTGACTACAGGCTATGTGATTTTTATGTTCCAGCTTTATTTGATGGATTTCTGGCCGAGATCGTCTGAGATAAATTGACTTTCTGACAAAGGGATGAAAACACAGAAGGCTTCAGACTCGGTTTGGGAGCAAACACATGGAAGATAAGCATCACTTGTCAAAAGAAAATAATACAATGTGAGTATATATGTATTAATACGTATACAACAAATATGAATTCTAAAAGATTTTGCTGGTTTAAGTGAGCGCAGTCATCCTTCATTCTATTGTATTAGACTTTAGACCGCAAATACAAATGATGTGCGCCTGCCTGAAGGAAGTGTGTGTGAGAGTTGAATGAGGTGATGAGTGACGTCGTGACTTTTCGCAGCAGAAGATGTTCTCAGAATCTCGGCCTCGGGGGCTCCAAGGTGTGTTCAGATAATTCATCATCTGTCTACGGTGTGTAATAAAATATTTGAACATAACCCCCCCCCCAACTTTCAACTCCACTGTTCTCGCTCTGTGTTTTTCTTTCAACACTCGCACCACTCCTTGTATCCAGGCGTCATTAACTGTAAATCTTCAGTCCACATCTGGGACAGTCCCTCAGCAGTGTGCTGAGACTTGACTCCCCACTGTAATCTAACACCTCTGCCTTTCCTCCATATCTCTAATCCACAGTCGAACCGCCGGCGTGCTCTGACTCAGACAGCAGATTACAAGCGAAGCGTGGCGAGACTTGTGCAATATAGAAGCTAAGGTGGCAGAAAGGATCGTGTCTGGAGACGCTTAAAGAGATTTTCTGATGGTTCTGCCAGATGTAAAATTACACCTTCTGTGAGTAAAGTGCTCTGTTCAGTATTTGATGAATATTCTGGAAATGTTTGGGAGCAGCAAACTTCACAACTTCATTAAGTGGAGACTGTCTTTTGGCAAAACACCTTAAACGTCTGCTTCAGGTCATGACATATCGATTACATGTAGTTTCAGAAATTATTAGTTTGATTTTGACACATTAAAAAATCACACTATATTAAACTTTTGGGCAAACCTGTGTAGCCCTTTGTTGTTAAAATACACATATAAATATTGGCTATATAAGTGATAGATAAACACTAGAAGAAGACTGTACGTGTATGTATGTATGTGAGTGTGTGTGTGAGTGAGTGTGTGTGAGTGAGTGCTTGTTCACTTACGTTGGCGCTCAGCTGTGTCGTCAGGGCGGAAACCTTCTCCTGGGAGGCATCCAGCTCCCGGCGCAGCTTGCGGATCTGAAGACGTAAAAAGCGCCACATCAAAAAGCACCAAGATAAAAGCATACGTACTGGCTCCATAAAAGCATTCAATACCAAACACACACACAGACACAAAAATACTGTAGCAACAAATGAGGGAGGCTCCTAGATCTGAGCTCTGATATGTTCAGATTAAGAGATGAAACACAGCAGATGCATAAAAGACGACATTCAGGTGCAAACAGGTGCTCATAGAGGAACAACAGCCTGTTACAGGGTCAGTCACAATATAGTTACACATGTAACTGGATACAACTGTGAAAACAACCCCATGTTCCAACAAGTCCGGCCACTACACACAGAAAATTAAAGAGGGCAGAAGTGCTGTGGGCGGGTTGACACTTACCTCCGACTGCGACTTCTCCTCATTCTGTAAAAACAGACATCAGAAGAAGAGAAAATCATTATAGGACACACTGACTGAATTCTGACATGCTTTAATGAAAAAGAAGAGCAGTTCAAGCAGCTGCACATGTACTGACTCCTGATTGATTTATTAGCTCCTTGGAGATGAGCTTTATAAACTGTGGAGGAGATTGTCTGGTGTAATATGTCTGGAAAGCAGAGATGTCCTCCTGCAGGCATTTCACTGAGACATCTGAATGTGTGAGTCCCATTGTGTTCATGGACAGCACAGAGGACAATAGTAAGAAAAGACATACAGAGAACACGCAAAACAAATGCTCGCACGAACACAACACACCCTCCTCCCCCTCCTCCTCCTCCTCCTCCTCCTGCTGCTGATGACCAAAACAGTGAAACATGCAACACCCACATTTATATGTGAACAGACTAAACCGGGCACAGTAACTGTTTCAAGTTTAAAGCATTTAATGTGCATAATTTCAAAATGTATCGTACTGTATTATTAGAAACAAACTGAAGTCATATTACACTAGCCAAAGAGGTTGTGTTCTTGTTCCTGCTTATTTTGTTTTATTATCCTTGTGTAGATTTTGGTTCGATTTTTGTGAGCTCTATTTTTTGTATATTTTACCTATGAACTCATGCATTTACCTCTGAATTAACAAATCTGGCACGATTGTTGATCACTAAGTATTAAAATAACTTCAGAGGACCAGGAGGTGCTTTTTTGTTGTTTTTCTTTAATTAAATTTTTAATCTTTCAGTAATTCTATTTTAGATTCCTGTTGGAGGCCTGTACACGGCGACTGTGTTGCGAAGCAGATGAGCTGATAATTAATGATATTTCACACGGTTCCACCTACAAACCACTAATCACCAAAACAGGTTTCAACAGCATAATGTGTCCGTGCATGTGTGAAGGCACATGTGTTCTGTGGCATGAGTGGATGGTTAAGAAAGTGGCACCTGTACAAACACAGCAGCCTGTCTGTCTTGGAGAAGCAGACAAAACACAGAGATCTCACTCTGATGCAAAATCCTTGATTTTTCCAATTTCCAAATATTAGGTTAGTTTTTCTGATATGAAGCATCTGAGGAGACTCCAGCGTCAGACATGTCACCTTTACTTCATATTTTACTGATAAAGAAACAGAGCCATAAAAAATATCTGCTAATATATGTTGAGTCATTAAACCTTTGACTTACAGCTGTATTTAACTCCAACAGGGCACAAAAAAACAGAATGAAGGACTCCTGCACTCTACAGCCCTACCGTTTGCTGCCAGGACGTGACGGTGCCCGTCAGGGATAAAGTTGCCATCATTTTGCCTCCACTCTCTGATTTCACACCTCTGACTCGAAGGACCAGCTGGAGCCGAGCAGGGATCCAGTGTCTGAGAGTTTCTCTGCTACACCTGCCTAGGTGAGTAAACCAGCCCACAGAGGGGGTGGGAGGAGCTACGCTGTGACTGCCTACATGTGTACATGTGAGCTGTCTGTGTGCCTACAGTCAGACATTTTTCTCACAGGGTGTTTGAGTCAGATATCCGGATGGATTACATGGTAAATGTGTATTTTCTAGCTTCAAATACTCAATATTTCATAATTCCACAGTTAAAAGCAGAAACTGCTCTTGTATCGACAGTCAATATGCAGCTCTCTGAACTGAAGAAAACTCACTGCTCGGCAAAGATTTCCTATAATATCATGTTGCCGTTTAGATGCCAAAACAGTACAGGCTGTTTATTACACACATTTTCTCAGCAATGATTATACAGAGCCTTGTTTACTTTAATTTTTTTCTGCTGATACTGATGCTTTACAACTTTAAAGTGCAGCAGATAAGCTTGTATATGGAAAGTACTGTGCATTTTATGACTAAAGCATGAAACTTTCTTCAGTATTTCTATAAACCACAAAGTTTATTTTCAGACGTGGAGGCATTTCAGATGTGACCTCTGGGACAGGGCAGAGCCCCCTGGGGTAATGAGTGTGGTCCAGACCAAACTCACATGCTAGCTTCTGATTAGATTGTTCACTAATGTGCTAGCTAGTCATGTAATTCCACAGAACACACAGCAGAAGTTATCAGTGTTTTTAACAAGCTATAGCTACCTTAACACATGGAAATGGTGGGGTCTGCAGTCCCCCTGCAAAATTGGTCCTCTAAGTAAAAATATATGCCTTCCTAATACTGTGATGTTTTTGTGACTTACTATACTATGTCTTTTTTTGTCACCCTCATTGGACTCATCTGTGATGGGGATGAGTCTGGGAGATTGATCTGGAGCTGAACGCTCTTAAGGCAGTGGAGATGATAGTGGACTTCAGAACTAACCCAGCCCCACCCACCCCCATCACCCTGTGTGACTCCCCTGTGGAGTACTTCCGCTTTCTGGGTACCACTGTCACACAGGACCTCAAGTGGGAGCTGAACATCATCACATTCCCCTGTTAACTATTGTGCACCCCCCCCCCACGTCATTTTGCAGTGTGTTCATATTTGTATTGTATATATTTATATTTTATCTTATTGTTAAAATGTTCTATTTATATCTAAGATATCCAACCTGCAATATTTGCTTGTGTCATCCCTGTTTATATTTCTTTTCTTCTTACTATGTTTATTGTCATGCACCAAAACCCCAAAGCAAATTCCTTGTATGTTGGAAAACCTTCTTGCCAATGACGTTTTTATGCCTTACTATACTGACATTTTTATTGCTTACTATACTTTGATGTTTTTCTGACTTACTATACTGTTGATTTTTATGCCTTCCTATACTATGACATTTTTTAAGCCTTACTATATATGCCAAGAAAGTTCAGCAGAGGATGGTGAACTTATACACTGCCATCATTGAGTCAATCCTCACTTCCTGCCAAGGACAAGAGCAGACTGCATACCATTCACTGTGCTGATAAGGTGATCGGCTGCAATCTGCCAACTCTCCAGGACCTACATACCTCATACATATTTGTATGTATTTATATTTTTTTATTCTTTTCTATAATGTTTTATCTCATTGTTAAAGTGTTCTATTTATATCTAAGATATCTGACCTGCTGTACTTGCTTGTTTCATCTTTGTTTGTTTCTTTTCTTCTTACTATTTGTAATGCCATACACCAAAACACCAAAGAAAATTCCTTGTATGTTGAAGAACCCTCTTGCCAATAAAACAGATTCTGATTCTGATGTGTTTTTTTGTCTTACTATCCTTTGACTTTTTATACCTTATTATACTATGACATTTTTATGCCTAACTATACTATGTTTTTTTGAAGTTTTTATGCCTAACTGTAGTATGACCTACCATACTATGACGTTTTTTTGACATTCTTATCCCTTACTATATTATTACTTTTTATGCCTTACTATACTATGTTTTTTTTTACATTTTTATGCCTTACTATACAATGACTTTTTATGCCTTACCATACTATGAGGTTTTTTATGCCTTACTATACTATGACTTTCCATGCCATACTATACTATGACATTTTTATGACTTTTTTATGACTCTTTATGACTTACTATACAATGACGTTTTTATTACTTTTTATGCCTTACTATACTATGACATTTTTATGACTTTTTATGCCTTACTATACTATGACGTTTTTATGTATTTTCATGCCTTACTATACTATGACTTTTTTTTGATTTTTTATGCCTTACTATACTATGACTTTTTATGCCTTACTATACTATGACTTTTTTATGACTTTTTATGCCTTACTATACTATGACTTTTTTATGACTTTTTATGCCTTACTATACTATGACTTTTTATGCCTTACTATACTATGACTTTTTTATGACTTTTTATGCCTTACTATACTATGACGTTTTTATGACTTTTTATGCCTTACTATACTATGACTTTTTATGCCTTACTCTACTATGACGTTTTTATGACTTTTTATGCACTATGACTTTTCATGCCATACTATACTATGACATTTTTATAACTTTTCATGCCTTACTATACTATGATGTTTTTATGACTTTTTATGCCTTACTCTACTATGACGTTTTTATGACTTTTTATGCCTTACTATACTATGAC
>NW_019174266.1:2569582-2587082 GCF_002260705.1 Seriola dumerili
TTTTTATGACTTTTTATGACTTACTATACTATGACTTTTTATGACTTTTTATGACTTACTATACTATGACTTTTTATGACTTTTTATGACTTACTATACTATGACTTTTCATGCCATACTATACTATGACATTTTTATGACTTTTCATGCCTTAGTATACTATGATGTTTTTATGACTTTTTATGCCTTACTATACTATGACGTTTTTATGACTTTTTATGCCTTACTATACTATGACTTTTTTATGACTTTTTATGACTTACTATACTATAACTTTTTTAAGACTTTTTATGCCTTACTATACCATGACTTTTCATGCCATACTATACTATGACTTTTTTATGACTTTTTATGCTTTACTATACTATGACTTTTTTAAGACTTTTTATGCCTTACTATACTATGACTTTGACTTTTTATGCCTTACTATACTATGACGTTTTTACGACTTTTTATGCCTTACTATACTATGACTTTTTATGCCTTCCTATACTATGACGTTTTTATGACTTTTTATGCCTTACTATACTATGACTTTTCATGCCATAATATACTATGACATTTTTATGACTTTTCATGCCTTACTATACTATGATTTTTTATGCCTTACTATACTATGACGTTTTTGTGACTTTTTATGCGTTACTATACTATGACTTTTTTATGACTTTTTATGACTTACTATACTATGACTTTTTTATGACTTTTTATGCCTTACTATACTATGACTTTTTTATGACTTTTTATGCTTTACTATACTATGACTTTTCATGCCTTACTATACTATGACTTTTCATGCCATACTATACTATGACTTTTTTGACTTTTTATGCCTTACTATACTATGACTTTGAGTTTTTATGCCTTACTCTACTATGACGTTTTTATGACTTTTTATGCCTTACTATACTATGACTTTTCATGCCTTCATATACTATGACTTTCTAGCCATACTATACTATGACATTTTTATGACTTTTTATACCTTACTATACTATGACTTTTTTCTTTTTATGCCTTACTATACTATGACTTTTCATGCCTTCATATACTATGACTTTCTAGCCATACTATACTATGACATTTTTATGACTTTTTATGCCTTACTATACTATGACATTTTTATGAGTTTTTATGCCTTACTATACTATGACGTTTTTTCTTACATTTTTATGCCTTACCATACTGTGTCGTTTTTATGCCTTACTATACTGTGACGTTTTTATGCCTTACTATACTATGACGTTTTTTCTTACATTTTTATGCCTTACCATACTGTGTCGTTTTTATGCCTTACTATACTGTGACGTTTTTATGCCTTACTATACTATGACGTTTTTTCTTACATTTTTATGCCTTACCATACTGTGTCGTTTTTATGCCTTACTATACTGTGACGTTTTTATGCCTTACTATACTATGACGTTTTTTCTTACATTTTTATGCCTTACCATACTGTGTCGTTTTTATGCCTTACTATACTGTGACGTTTTTATGCCTTACTATACTATGACGTTTTTTCTTACATTTTTATGCCTTACCATACTGTGTCGTTTTTATGCCTTACTATACTGTGACGTTTTTATGCCTTACTATACTATGACGTTTTTTCTTACATTTTTATGCCTTACCATACTGTGTCGTTTTTATGCCTTACTATACTGTGACGTTTTTATGCCTTACTATACTATGACGTTTTTTCTTACATTTTTATGCCTTACCATACTGTGTCGTTTTTATGCCTTACTATACTGTGACGTTTTTATGCCTTACTATACTATGACGTTTTTTCTTACATTTTTATGCCTTACCATACTGTGTCGTTTTTATGCCTTACTATACTGTGACGTTTTTATGCCTTACTATACTATGACGTTTTTTCTTACATTTTTATGCCTTACCATACTGTGTCGTTTTTATGCCTTACTATACTGTGACGTTTTTATGCCTTACTATACTATGACGTTTTTTCTTACATTTTTATGCCTTACCATACTGTGTCGTTTTTATGCCTTACTATACTGTGACGTTTTTATGCCTTACTATACTATGACGTTTTTTCTTACATTTTTATGCCTTACCATACTGTGTCGTTTTTATGCCTTACTATACTGTGACGTTTTTATGCCTTACTATACTATGACGTTTTTTCTTACATTTTTATGCCTTACCATACTGTGTCGTTTTTATGCCTTACTATACTGTGACGTTTTTATGCCTTACTATACTATGACGTTTTTTCTTACATTTTTATGCCTTACCATACTGTGTCGTTTTTATGCCTTACTATACTGTGACGTTTTTATGCCTTACTATACTATGACGTTTTTTCTTACATTTTTATGCCTTACCATACTGTGTCGTTTTTATGCCTTACTATACTGTGACGTTTTTATGCCTTACTATACTATGACGTTTTTTCTTACATTTTTATGCCTTACCATACTGTGTCGTTTTTATGCCTTACTATACTGTGACGTTTTTATGCCTTACTATACTATGACGTTTTTTCTTACATTTTTATGCCTTACCATACTGTGTCGTTTTTATGCCTTACTATACTGTGACGTTTTTATGCCTTACTATACTATGACGTTTTTTCTTACATTTTTATGCCTTACCATACTGTGTCGTTTTTATGCCTTACTATACTGTGACGTTTTTATGCCTTACTATACTATGACGTTTTTTCTTACATTTTTATGCCTTACCATACTGTGTCGTTTTTATGCCTTACTATACTGTGACGTTTTTATGCCTTACTATACTATGACGTTTTTTCTTACATTTTTATGCCTTACCATACTGTGTCGTTTTTATGCCTTACTATACTGTGACGTTTTTATGCCTTACTATACTATGACGTTTTTTCTTACATTTTTATGCCTTACCATACTGTGTCGTTTTTATGCCTTACTATACTGTGACGTTTTTATGCCTTACTATACTATGACGTTTTTTCTTACATTTTTATGCCTTACCATACTGTGTCGTTTTTATGCCTTACTATACTGTGACGTTTTTATGCCTTACTATACTATGACGTTTTTTCTTACATTTTTATGCCTTACCATACTGTGTCGTTTTTATGCCTTACTATACTGTGACGTTTTTATGCCTTACTATACTATGATGTTTTTATGACTTTTTTATGTCTTACTATACTATGACTTTTTATGCCTTAGTATACTATGACGTTTTTTCTTACATTTTTATGCCTTACCATACTGTGTCGTTTTTATGCCTTACTATACTGTGACGTTTTTTGACGTTTTTATGCCTTACTATACTATGACGTTTTTATGACTTTTTATGCCTTACTATACTATGATATTTTTATGACTTTTTATGCCTTACTATACTATGATATTTTTATGACTTTTTATGCCTTACTATACTATGATGTTTTTTCTTTTACATTTTTATGTCTTACTATACTATGACTTTTTATGCCTTACTCTACTATGATGTTTTTTTTGACATTTTTATGCCTTACTATACTATGACTTTTTATACCTAACTATATAGGCCTATTATGACGTTTTTTGACATTTTTAGGTCTTACTATACAATGACTTTTTATGCCTTACCATACTATGACGTTTTTATGCCTTACTATACTATGACATGTTTTGACTTTTTTATGCCTTACTATATTATGACTTTTTATGCCTTACTATACTATGACATTCTTATGCCTTACTATATTATGACTTTTCATGCCTTACTATACAATGACTTTTTATGACATACTATACTATGACGTTTTTTTGATGTTTTTTATGCCTATTTTACTATGACTTTTGATGCCTTACTATCCTATGACTTTTTATACCTCACCATACCATGATGTTTTTATGCCTTACTATACATTGACTTTTTATGCCTTAGCATACTATGACGTTTATATTAATTGCTATACTATGACTTTTTTATGACTTACTATTATTAGTATTATACAGTTTATGTTAGGAAACATGACATGCAGCAGAGATCCCTGTCGGGACTTAACCGGAGTGACGTTACTTCTACTCTACTCACTTGGCCACCACCACCAAGTCCTGAAAGCAAACGTTTTGATCCCATTATTATTAAAGGGGCTTGACCCAGATATGTCATAAACAGGATATTTAACATTTGTCAGTGCTCTCTAGGGGACAAACTATGTAATGGAAGCTCAAAATATTCCTAAAAAGTCATATATAAAAAACAAAACAGCACTGCTTCTGTACTGTATCAGTATTGAAGGTATCACCAGGATTAAAAACTATTCAATAAACCCTAATTCACTGTTGGTTTCATGGACTCACCGTGGAGTAAATGGAGGAGGTGCTGGAGACCAGAGACAGGGATGATCCATGAACTGAGGAGACAGAAGCCACAAGTAAAAGAGTGGATTAGAAAGTACATCTGTACACACAACACTACTCTAATTACCAAGAGACCCCCCACAGAAACCACCCACCCTGCTTCAACCCTGCCCACCCGACAACTGGTCCTCCCAGTGTTCCCAGTTCCTCCCACCTGCCCACTTCCTCTGCAGCTCTTTGGTCATAAAGATAAAACTCCTACATGCTGCAGTCGCACTGTGGCACAACTAATGACAGCCTGAGCAATACTCTGCTAATGAGTCAGCCGCTAATCACACATCAGAGGCCAGGACACAACGCCAGCACTGTTTCCCGCCTGGGAGCAGATCAGAGAGGATCAGGAGTGTGAAGTCATCGGCCGCACCGAGAGGTCGGGCTGATCTCAGCAAATTCAGTCATTCACTCAATTACCTCACAGGGAGCAGACAAGACTTTAATGAGGACTCACTCTTTTATTCTAATTTGGTCTAGACGGCAACGTGTGCTGTGAGCCACATGAAAAGGAGAATTCACGGCAGGTCATGTGTGACAGGATCTTTTAAATTGGACTCACTGTTATTGTTTTAAGACATGATTTGATCGGCATTGCAAGCTGTGAATTACCATTTGATTCTCATCCTAAAAAAACAAAATAAAAATAAAGCAGAAGGTTATAAGGCTTTATCCACAGAAGTTGTGCAAGATTATAAGGCAGAACAAAAATCCCCTGTGACTTCTACGACTGTGACTTTGCAGAAAGTGGGAACAGAAAGTAATAACGAACGTACATGCTGCTAATCTCCTTAAAGATTAAGTTCATCTATCTTTCAGTTTGTAGTTGTAGATTATAAACTGTGTCTTTCAGCAAATATGGTTTGTACAGACATAAGAGGAGGGTGAGTGTACACCAAGGTAAGTGGGAGTGTTTTTGGCCAGTGTATGAGGTGACAGTGTGTAGTGGTGTTGCTCTCCATCGGGACAGGTGTGACAAAGTGTTGGGTGGATGATGTGACTTTTGTCCTGTCAATCTAACAACGGTCGGGTAACTCTACCCTTCAGCAATGCACACACATGTACACGCAAACGGCATGTCCTCACAGACCTACACACTGCGATCCAACACACACACACAGAAAGAGAGAGAGGGAGAGAGAAAGTTATGTTGGAAGTTTCTTGTATATCATCACCTCTCTCTCACGCCTCTCACTTTGATCCCTGTAATTATCTCCTCCACTGAAAGGGAAGACTGACTCGTGGGGCTGGGAAACACAGCGAGACAGATATAACTATGCTCCTGTGGGGGAGGGGGGAAATAATAATAAGTTTGAGTCTCTGTTATTGTGCATGTGTATTTGGCGTGTGCTGCCAGTACAGTTTTATAAAAGTTAAACAACACCAGCAACACCTTTTCTTATACACTATATGTTGAGATAAAAACAGGCTTTTGTTCTGAAGAAGGCAACATGCTTCAAACAGTGATGTAAAGAATCATCTGGTCAGACTGACATGATGCTCAAAAAACACTGAGCTTTCAAGTAGGAGTCTGGATTTCCCATGTTTCCTAAAGAACACGCACGCATCTGACTCCCCTAAGGCGCCTTCACGGAACCAATTTCAGTGTCACTGGATTTTATCTCTGAGTCTTTGTCCATCTCTCATGTTGCATGTGTTCGTCTCTGCTTCAACTCTGCAGGGACAAAAACTACCTTTAGATCCTTTCACACTGTCAGGTGATGAACCAGTTTGTGATTTTCATCTGTGACTTTCTGCTCTGCTTCAGTTATTGATTAACTCCATTTACCAGAATGCCTTTTTTTTTGACAACGTTGAAAGGATTTTGGATTCACCTGCTGATTACACAGGCTGAGACAGAAATATTTTTCGTTTTCAGGAAAGAAACTCTGACTTTGCAAACATGTCTTGTGGCTGCATTATGATGTGGTTTAATGTTTACACTGTGGTTCACTGAAATGCAAGTTCACTGCCAACATCATTGAGGTTTTTAAGGCTGGATTTTTCCATTAAGAGAACACAGTACAACCCGTTCCTCCCTCTCTCTAAACCAAAGCGCTGTGTTGTTTCTATGGCTCTGAGGATTGAGCAGACTCCAGAGGAGCGACCTCTCCTGAGCAGGGAGTCTGCCTGATGGTGGGAAAAGCGCTGCTGGGGACTTTTCCCAATAAACAAGCTTATGAAAAAAACAAAGCCACACCAAAGCTGATTATGGATTTCTAAGGGGATAGAGGGCTTTTCTTAGAGGAGCGGCTGTAATCCGTGTTAATGTTCTCTAAACAAATGGAATAATAACTCTTTTGGCATGGCGATGTGGAATAAGGAAGGGGAGGCTTCAGAGTTCTAGAGAGAAGGGGGCATGTAGGTCTCAGAAAAGGATTACACCTAATTACAGATTTCGCCAAATGTCTGAAGCAAACATGGCCAGGACTCACACAGAGTCACTGAATATGACTCTATTCCTCCATCCGTCTTTTGTCTCCTCTTACCTTCCTCGAAGCCGTCCCTGAAGGAGCCCGACCGGCTCATGGTGCGAGTCTTCTCGTCGAGCGACATGCAGGAGTTTCTCAGTCGATTGTCGCTGCAGGGGTCAAAGGGGGCGTCCTGATTGGTCAGGCTGTTGTTGCGCAGACCGGCGATGTTGATCTGAGCTGCAGAGGTTGGGCTGGATGCTGTAAAGTGATACAGGAAATTATAAAATTATATTTTTATTAAAAGTTTAGTCTATACATGTCTGACTTTCCCAGAGTCCAAGGTAACATCTTCAAATTACTTGTTTTGTGTGAACAAGAGTCCAAAACCCAAAGATATATATTTTACCATATAATTTTACAATATAAAACAGAAAAAAGCAGCAAATCTTTACAATTAAGAGGCTGGAACTAAAACATGTTTGGCCCTTTTGCTGGATAAATGACTTAAATGATTGATTAATCAATCACTGTTCTGTCCATTCACTGATGACATGAAATGATATGACAAGAGCATTATGTGTATCAGGCTAAATCCAGCCGAGTGTGGTGATTGCTTTCACTTGAAAAACCTGCTAAATCTAATCGTAAACTTTTTGGAACTAAAAACAACAACCTTGGGTCGATACACTGACTTTAGAGATCGTTTAAACTTCAGTTTATGAAAACTGAAGGGTTTCATTTGTTTCTGTACAGTGGCCATACGGAAGAAATGATTCCCGGGTAAATAAATGTGTAGTGCTGGGTTCTGGGGCGTACCGAGCTGTCCGAAGTTGAAGCGGGTGCCGGAGGGGGAGGTGAGGCTGGAGCCCGGGGAGAACGGGGAGTTACTGGCTGACTCCTGCAGCCCGCTGGTGGAGTGGGAGCGCAGCCAATCACGGGCCTCCTCGTGGCTTCGCAGCTGTGGAGATGGGCCATACCTGCAATAAGTCAGAGAAGAGGTTAAAGTGGAAGTGAGGACACAAAACAGAACAAGTGCAGTTCTATGTTATTACAGGACAAGTCGATCTGGATTCTGATTTTTCAGACTTTTCACAATCAAAGGATTTTTTTTTTCCCTCAAGCAGCCAGATTAGTAGCCGGGATCTAACATCAGATGAATCAGACGCTGAGACAAGAAATCACAACAGCGTGAACACGGACTGATTCTCAGCTGTGAGCAACACAGACTGGGGAAAAAAGCAGAACAGAAGCCAAAGAAAATTTGACCCCCCAGAAATCAAGCCTGCTACAGCGTAAGACAGTGATAGCTCTGTAGGACGACAAGGTGACATGCCTCTTCACAGAAGCACAACACAACAACACAGGTGCCAAACATAAACGTCAAAAGCATCTTTACAAGCGTGAGCACAAGCCTCGAAGAGTGAATGTAGACGCAGAAAGAAAAAAAAAAAAGAAAAAGAAAAACAGAAGACAATTTTAACCAGTGTGCAAAAGCTCAACATGTCCAACAGGAAGTGAAGTCTGTACCTGAGTCCCTTCTTAGGCAGAGTGTTTCTACCACAATGTGTCCCGCTGTGGGAGAGAAACACTTCAGAGGTGGAAAGAAAAGGAAGAAAGGAGGCAAAGAAACATGTGGCTGCACCACTCAACAACTATATAACACTAAAATTATTTTTCTTACTGACACAAATACATCCTAACTTACACACTGCAGAAAATCTCTATCTTGTGTTTTAATTTTTGTCTCTTATTCAGCTGTAAAACTCGTTTTTTCTTTCAACAATTAGAAAAACTGCCTCTCAAAACATTTTCTTGAAAGAAATCAGACGACTATAGTGGAATAAAGAATAAATACATTTGATTATTGATTATAGAAAATAATGAAACATTTGACTCATCAAACTGACTAATTACTGAACATAAGGCTTACAGGAAATAAGACTTTTAGGACTCAGAAATAGCAAAACAATCCTTAAGATTGAGATTTTTGCAGTGCAAAATCCATCATAAACATCCTGTGTTCACGCTACTGGGTGAATCTGCACGTATAAACTCTACCACAAGGTGGCAGTGTGTCACAGTCAAAACAGACTAGAGTGGACCACTAAACAAAAGCACTGGAGCTGCCGACATCCACACAGACAACCTCACATTTTCTCTCTCTCATTCGCACAGGAGCTAGAGGTCCTAAAAATAACCACTAACTACCACACAGAGCAAAACACTTCCACACACAAAAAGACACAAAATACAACAAGCTAGCACACAGAGCTACTCTCTGTGGTCCTCTGTGATGCTTTGTGTGTGGCAGCAGGTGGTGGTTTAGTAGGAACCTCCACAGCTGTTTCACCAGGAGCCTAACACCGCACACAGGTGCATTTACCTGTCCTGCTTCCGAGGTAGTGTGTTTCGGCTGAATATAGGGCTAGCGGAGGGGGAGGAGAGGGGACTGATGGAGGACAGGAAGAAGGAAAACGAACAACAGACACAGAGAAAGAAAGTTTTAGAGAATAAAGTAGAAGAAGAAATCCTTCAGAACTGAAGTCAACTGCGAGATTCTTCACCAATGCAGTTAATAAAGAAAACTCAGCGGAGGAGGGTGATGTCATGGCCTCAAAGCTTCGACTCCAGATGCTATTAAGTTTCCTCTGAGACATTCCTGTCACATTACACAGTCAACCTGTCAGGATGGAATCTGCTACAATGACCACAATTACTGTATAATAGACTGAGGACGCCGTGGGATTTTGTTTCTGTGCTCGAGCGCAGACAGAACGGCAAACAAGAGGCGACACCTCGCCGTGACGAATGCTTTGAGCATCACCTCCATTCCGGATCCTTTAAAAAGGAATTCATGTCAGAACTGAACTGGGCAGGATTTTAACACGGTCACTGACAGAAGTATTTAGATCCTTTACTTCAGTGAAAATATCAAAAACTTCATTACAAGTCAAAGTGCATTCAAAATTTGACTGAACAAAAACTACTGAAGTTTTATAAGTGAAACGTACTTGACACTACTTTATTAGTGATGCATGGACCTACTGTATAAGCAGCATTTATTGTTGTAGCTGGTTGAGGTTCCGCTAATTTTAACTACTTTTATAAACTTTTAGCCTGTTACTTGTCATTATAAAAATTCATAGGGTTGTGTCTCACATTATCTGTGTTGGGCCCTTGAATTTGAGGGAATAAGGCCTGGAAAGTCCTTAAATCTGATGTCATACTTCCAGTAACTATACTCACACAGCAAAGTGCAAAGAGTCTATCAGAACGAAGTATTTCTGTTACTTAGTTCATGCAACTTTTGGAAAGTCACATTAATTCATGAATCACACTTCGTAACAGATTGTGTGTAAAGGATCTGGAAAGAAGCCTGTACACCAGACTAATGAAGGCAAGATGCAACTGGAGAACAGATGAGGTTTTTTTTTTTATTTAAAAAAAAAAAAAGGAAAGGAGATTTTCTTTTTAAATGGAAATTCCAAAAAACTCGCCACTATTGTGTGTCCTCACCTCTCAGACATGCCAGTCTTGACGCTGCCAGTGCGACCCAGTGCGGACAGGGTGTCCTCCCTGTGGGTGCCATGGCCGCCGCTGCCCAGGCTCATGTCGATGGACTCGCTGCTGGTGTGCATGCTGCTGACGGAGGGGTAGCCCACGCTGCCCGTCCCACCGTGCCCGCCCAGCGTGCTCTCCCTGCTCTGGGCGGAGGAGCTGCTGAAGGTGGTGCCCCAAGTGAGGCTGTTGGAGGGGCCGGTGGAGGAATAGACCGAGCCGGGACTGGAGGCCTGTGGATGGGTGGAGAGGATTGATTTGAGGTTATTGATTTCCGAATCTATTCTAGTCGTCAAACAATTTATCATAAGTGAGAGTGTGTAGTGTAGAGATATCTCCTTGGGCTCTGTGGCATTTTCCACCATTTTCTGACTTTAGAAAGATCATGTGATTGATCATTAAAACATTCATCAGCTGCAGCCCTGATCAATTCAATTCTAGTTTCCCCTTCTGTTTGATGGTCTGTTTGATTTGAAATAACTGACTCTCCACACTTTTGAGCTCCTGCTCACTGTTTGTAAAAACAATGCCTGATGTGTCACTTTATGATTCATAACATGTCTGAAAAAACCTTATGAATCATGTGAGAACATGATGTAGAGTTCATGACTGGGCACGCTCACACCTTTCTGCCCAGCGTCAGTATGTAGCCTACAGTTCGTCAAACAAGTGTCTACACTGTCCATCCGTACTTCCAAGGAAGTTTGTCGCATTAGTCAGGTGAGACCAAGATCATCCTTGTGTCCCCGCCAAAGCCTCGTCATTAGCTCTGCAAACACCTTCCCACATCCAACGCAAACA
The DNA here is from genome assembly GCF_002260705.1 of Seriola dumerili. NCBI lineage: Eukaryota > Metazoa > Chordata > Actinopteri > Carangiformes > Carangidae > Seriola > Seriola dumerili. Next base: position 2,580,717 of record NW_019174266.1, read on the forward strand.
CTTACTTAATCACCTCTAAGCCCAAGGGCACACAATAATTTTTAATCTTAAAACAGAACTTAACCAGCAGGTTTGACAGTTGACCAGGAACCGTTTAGCTGATGTGTGAAAAGACAGTGGCTCTAAAGATCATATGTGGTGAGTTAGTTCTGTGGAGGAGGACAGTAAAATACATGTAGTGTGACATGAAAATGACATGAAAGGAAAATCAATATCTGCACCAGACTCCGTGGCAATGCATTAAATAGTTGTTTAGATATTACACTCTCCTATTACACTACAAATATCAACCTCTCAAATATCAACATCTCACCCTTGAATGAAATAACCAAAGTCAGCAGGTTTCATCCTGTAGGCACCATCAAAATGTCTGTAGAAAGATTTCATTGCAATCCCTCCAGCAGCTGATGAGATATTTCAGTCTGGACCAAAGTGGTGGACTGAGCGACAGACAGACACTGCCTTAGCACGGCTAAAAAGAACTCATATACAACTCCAAAATAAACGAAAAAAAAACAAACACTTTCCCTCTTTTCACAGTGAGTAATGGGTGGTGGGCAGTTGGAGGATGTCCACAGTGTGACAAATAAATAAGCGGCTCCTCCTGTGGCAGACTTCTAAAAATAAACCAGGCCACTGCAGTGAGTTTAAAGCACAAGAATAAAGAAAAACACTGTTTTCTTTAGACAACGCTGGTAGTTTTTTTTTTTTAAATCATACAATTGATTGTGGAGAATAACAGATCAATAATCTTCTAGGAGTTCACAAACACACCAATCCTCTCACCTGCTCGCTGCCCAGCGTCCCCGTCCCCGACCCCAGCGCTCTGCCTCCGAACAGGGGGCTGCTGGTCTCGCTGTCCCCGCCCCCCAGCCCTGCATCAGGGGACTCCAGCACCGTGGCCACATGGTTCATGGTGGCGTGGGGGTTGGAGATAACGGTGGAGTTCTTCATGTTTTCAGCCGTGGTGACCGGAGCCTGTTTACCGGGCTTCCCACCAAACAACCTGTTGAAAATCAAGGAAGAAGGGGAGGAAGGGGAGGAAGGGGAGGAAGGGTGAGAGAGACAGAGAGAGAGAGAGAGAGAGGTGAAGTTGGGTCAAAGCACTGATACAAGATCAGGAATAAAGGTGTGTAATCTCCCATTTGTGACCAACAGGACAAATTTACAATGTCACACATTTCTGAGATTGTAACACGTCATATAATCAATTAATAAAGGAGTATTAACCCAGAAGAAAGGCCGTGATGTTCTATAAAAACATTCTCTTTCCAATTTAATGAATTACTGTCTACATCTTTTTATTAATTATTTCTTTTGAACCCGTGTTTCCTTGTGATTAATTGGAATTTTTATCCTGAAAAAAGGAAGGTAAGAGGGAGGTCACCAAAATCGTTAGGGTTTCTCCTCCAGGGACTTTGAATATTAGCAGCAAATTTAACAACAAATTTCATGTAAATATTCATGACTGTTCTGGATCAAAGCGCTGAACGCAGTGTGTTTGCCGCTGGTGTTATTCTTTACTCTGCATGGAACAAGAAAGACAGCAGCGGGCCTGCAGTCAGAGAAAGTAGAGTCAGTGCTCGGAACACACACACACACACACACACACACACACACACACACACACACACACAGAACTCCCTCCTGGTTCTCTGCTAATCCTGAGTTAGAGTTAAATGGCAGGCTGTGATGACTGGAGCCGTGGTGGGCGATAATGGCAGCACACAGCCTCTTTGAAGAGTTATCACTCCCTCACATTAATGAGGGCAGAGCGCTGAGGTAAGACTCAGCTCCCATTACCCTGCACCACACCCTCCCCCCCACCACCACCACCAAGGCTGAGGCTTGGCAGCTGATCAGCCCAGCTCAAGGCCTGCATTCACAATGGCCTGATTTAACCTCACTGAGAAAGAGAGAGAGAAACAGAGAGAGAAAGAGTGTGTGTGTGTGTGTGTGTGTGTGTGTGTGTGTGTGTGTGTGTGTGTGTGTGTAACAAGCCCACACGTGTGATCCTTACTCACCACTTCTTATCATTTACTGTGACTACGTGATTACTGTTTTTAAAATGGTCTTCTGTGTGTGTGTGTGTGTGTGTGTGTGTGTGTGTGTGTGTATGTGTACAATATGTGGGTAAAGTCAAGCCCATACAGGAGAGCCCCACTCAGCGTGGCTCATCTGTTAGCCGTCACTATGTCTACAGGATTACTGACATTATAAATGATCTGTAAAAGAGTGTGTTTGTGTGTGTGTGTGTGTGTGTGTGTGTGTGTGTGCTCACCTGCGTAGTGTAGGTGAAGAAACCTGTTGTCTTCCTGTCAGAGGAACAGTCGCTGCTCCTCCACTCTGCATCGTGACCCCGCTCCTCAGGTTGTCCATCTCAGAGACGCCCTTCTCCCGATCCGTCTGATTGGCCAGCAGCCCTCCTGAGCCGTTGGCCTTGGCGATGCTGATCGAGTTTTTGCCGTGAGACGTGACAGAGAGCACGGCGGCTTCGATGCTGCTGGTGGAAGAGCGGTTTCCGTTGCGGGCGGCAGCTCCTGAGCGGCTGGGTCTGGGCAGGCTGCGGTACTGCAGCGTGGAGCGGGCACTCATGGGGAGGAAACCATCGTCATGGTGACCCAGTGCAGACCCTCCGTCCTGCCCACCAGCTTTAAGGCTTCCTGCCAGTGAGCGCGCACCAGATTTGGGCATCTTCCCCAGGGTGGCTGAACCGCTGGTGATAGTGGCACCACTAGCCGTAACCATGGTTACCATCCCAGGGCCCTGCTTCTTAAAGCCGAAGGTGCTGGTTGGGGTGCGGGAGGTGAGTGTGTGCGTCTGGGAGTGGGGGTCCGAGACGGTGTGCGTGAGGGCGTTCGTTGTCGGCGTGCGGCTGCTGGAGATCGAATGTTTCTTCGCCTCATCGCCGCTGCTGCGTCCTGCGTCTGAGGGCGAGCGGTGAAGGCCGTTAGAACGCGGAGAGACACGTCCTTTCTCTGACACCTTGACATCATCCGTCTTGCCTGCAGGTCACACAGAAGGAGACATCAGCAGGGTGTGTGTTTGTTTTTTTCATTTGTCCTCAGCCCAGAAAAGACTAGAAGGTTTTAGTAAATGAATCTTTTCTGTCTTTTTCTTTAAGAGGTTTTCAGAATTTAAGTCGTGGCAGTAAACCCACTAAATAAGCAATTCATTTCATATTTATATTACTATGTAGTTGAATGTATTTTTGTAACTTTATTTAAGAGGCGAGGAGACAAAGAATGATACCAGCTAGGAAGAAGAAATGGCCTCTCTGTAATTGGTGGTGGATGTCTGTGTTACCTGAACTGTGGGTCTTGAGGCTGCTGGAGCCCGTGGAGCCTGTGCTGCTCGTGCTTTTAGTCCGGGGGGACGTCACCCCAACCTGAGCGCTCATGCCTCTCCTCCAGGAGCCCGTGTGCGACACGGAGGGGGTCTTTCTCCCCGAGCCGCCCTTGTCAGACTCGTCAGAGATGTCGGAGGGGTTCCGGCGGCTCCATTTGGAGCCTGGCTCCATCCTGACCCCGCTGTCTGACCCGCCGTCTGGCCTCTTCACCTCGTCTCCTGACCAGGCCTGGTGCAACGCTGTGGAGGCCGAGTGCTTCTCTGCATCCGTCACGGGCTGGGAACACACACACACACTCAGATTTATTACTGCTGAAGAAAGCGTCTTTTATGAGACATTGCCAAGTGGCTCTAAAAAGCACTCCATTTTATGACCACAACCATCCTGCTGGGTAATCCCACCAGCGTCCACACCACCGTCACCTGAGCAGTTCATCAGGAAGCTGTTTGACCACATTAGAAAGAACTGCACCGACCGTGACGCTGCAGCTAGCGCCTGCACCGTGAGGCCTGAGCAGAAACACTTCTCCTGGTTCAGTGAAATGTGAGAGAAGAAGCTCATGTTTTTAAGAAAAAGACTTGAACTTGAAGTTTTGGGCAAATTGTGAGATTCCAGTTTTTCAGGTCTTTGAATGAGGTGTCTTTAAATATTTTCTCTTCAAACTTGTGCTAACAGTGTTTTTTACTCTGCTAATTGCCATTTCAAAGCAACAGAAATAATATTAAAGCATTTAAAGTTGTATGTATACAGCCCCTGGTAAAATCCTGGCACAAGTATTAAGTAAGACAGCATCAGGTGTTCTTTACAGACTGTATTGATATTTTTCTTTTTATCCTTCAAACAAGTTTACAATAAAAAAAAGTGCACAAACAGCGGCGGTCCCTGCAGCAGAGTTTTATAAATTCATGACTTTGTTTAAAACAGAAAACACACTGAAGGCAATTTACTGCTGCACTTAGAATTTCTTTTAACTCATTTGTGAAGGTTTTGCTGTTTCAAATAAAAGTATAACATAGCCAGTTCGCCATAGCCTTTATTTAACTATCACAGTAAATTACAGCTGTTTAAGGGATGACGGCTGCTTTCGAGCTCTGCAGTCGTCCAGGCAACGCTACAAAAATGCAGCACGGTCCAGCCAACGTGTGTCATTACCAGAGGAGAGATGAGGCAGAGTTTATTAAGCTGCACCGTGTCAGAGCTGCTGTACTGAGAGAAAGACTCCATTGTACTCTCCTTTGTTTTTTCTTCAGCACCTTGACCTCTGCAGCTGTAATAGACACACGTCACATGATGACCGGCTCCAGTTCAGACACAATATAGTGTATGTGTGTGTGTGTGTGTGTGTGTGTGTGTGTGTGTGTGCACATGTGTGTGTCGAACTCAAGTGAGTCAGCTGACAATATTATCGTCTCACCGATCACCTTACTGAACCGTAGTGGCTCCTAATCAGTGTTTAGTGATTTGAGGCCTGAGTCAACATCAGCTTTAGCTCTGTGAGTCTCACATTCTTCTCTGAGAGTGCAGGAATGCAGGGACAGACCGGCTTTAGGAAAATGAAGCAAAGCGGAGGGACGACCATGTAGATGTATGAAAGAAGAGTTTGCTACATATAGTTTATACTTCCTGCAACCCTTTTCAATGTTATATGTAATTTGCTGCTTAAACTGACAACAGAAAGAAACCGAAAACAAGAGTTACCTTCGGCACACCAATGTGGTGGACCAGCGGGCTTTGTCCCGGGTCAGTCCGACTATGGAGAGAGCTCAGAGAGGGTTCTGTTGGCCCTCTGCTACATCAGCATCGAGATCAGGGTTTGTAGTTGAGATTAAGATTCCTACAGCTTGCTTTGGACAGCAGCCAGGCTGACAGCGGTAGCCATGTTGCTAACGTGACCGCTCAGCCAAACAATTATCAATGAACAATCATTGATAATGTAAACAATTTCCTGTTAGTTGCCTCTCTGCTGCTGCAAATTACTAGTGATCATATTTTTGTCGTGAGAAGTTGAGGGTATGGTTGTTGTGTGAACGCTGTTGCTAGGCAACTGACAACAAAAAGAAATATGGTCTGTTTGCGTCTTTCTGAAAAACTTACTTTTTGCATTTGAATGCAATGTTCAGGAACGTTTTTAAAAACGTCACTGTACATCACAACTCATGAACTCGGCTCAAACACTTTTTGCTAATATCAAATCATTGTTGTGAATTGCCCAAAATAAAGTCACTGACATCTGTAAGGCAGCAACATGTTTAAGCAACTATTTGCTGGAGGAACCTTGTAGTTGTTCTTTTGGGCGTCTAGTAAGGGCACAAGGGGAATTTCATCAAATCTGGATGCATTATCAAATCTGCTTATTGAATCCAAATCCTTTTCAATCTTTAACTTGATCTATTAAGACTTAGCTTCCCAAACACTGATATTAAAACAACTGAAGCTCAGGTTTTGTCAGGTAACACTCTTCTCTAATGTAAAAGGGAAAGCAGCTGGCTATCCCAACATGTGACACATCAAAAAAACTGTGTGTGTGTGTGTGTGTGTGTGTGTGTGTGTGCAGTCTTACCTGTGTGTTGAGGCCCTTACGCTGTGCCGCGGGCGTGTTGGCGTAGGAGGAGATGGAGGAGCTGGTGTTGATGTCATCGGTGTCGATGTTGTCGCTGATGCCGCTGCTCACAGAGCTGCTGTCATCCCAGCTGAACACACACACAACAGAGGACAGAGAGGCTCACTTTAGTACTCTAAACAATAAATCTTCCAAAGTTGAGAGGATGGGGGAGGGGGAGGGCGAGGGGGAGGGGGGGGCCATTTAGCTCTATGGGAACAAGTTTCATTCCTCTTTGTAGAGACAGTCACTACAATCAGTCAGCAGACAGTCGGTGGAGCCGGAACACACAGCAGTGAGGTGTGATGCTTCTTATGTCATAAAAACCCAACACTGTTCTGCATCAGTCAGCTGAGGTCTCGATTCACAAAGATGCTTTTCGGAGCAGCACTCAGATTTTCAGTTTTGCAAATTAAAC
>NW_019174266.1:2589582-2668245 GCF_002260705.1 Seriola dumerili
GTGCTAATTAGAGATCAGGCCAAGCAGCGTGGCCCAGCCCACAGCCTCCCGCTGGCACAGCAACCCGCCAGTTAACAACCGCCGGGCCCTTTACGGCCAATCACAGGAGACGGAGACATTAACCGCGCGCTGCCCCCACGAGGAAGTGGTGCCAAACGCCGGCCGAGGAAGCCGGCATCTAATAGATCATCATACAGAGGAAAAGAGGTGAAGTGCCTCTTGCTCTTCCTCCTTAAGGAGTCACTCCATTACCTCTAACATTATTTATTTGAGACTTCTGTATTGGGTGAACTGAGCCTTTAAATCAGCAGGAGTGTGCAATTAAGACTGTGTGAGGTAGGTTTCCATTCACTCTCCCACTCTCTGTGAAGAGGACAGTGGTGGAGGAGGGAAAGTCAGGACATGCCAGAGAGAAACCTCTCCTCTCTCCAGGTCGCTTAGAGAGATTTCTGCTTTACCAGAGGGGTCAGAGATCAGAGGCCAAACCTCCAAACTTTCCTTAAAGAGAAGAGCAGAGAGGGGGGAGGCCAGGGGAGCAATACAGAAAAAGAGCTGCTTAGTGGGTCAGCCAATAGGAGTGACTGGTAGTGTCCTGAGAACGAGGCCGTGGTTGTGTTTGTTTAACTTCTCTTGTGTGTGTCCCTGGGGACTGCGGTTGGTTGGTCTCTTGATCGGCCCTGCAGTACTGTAAACCCCCCCCCCCCATCCTGAAAAACCCTGTTCGACTCTGGCACATGCACACAGGCTCCGTGCCGCAGAAATATACACACAGACATGCGGCCATAACAGAGCCGTGAAGCAGAAGTAAGGGGATTTCCTGTGTTTGAGGGGCCACGACCGGATCCTCACACTGAGTCTGGATCATACAACCCCAAATCTCTGTCTCTGTCCACACAGACAGACAGACAGACAGACAGACAGAACAGACCAGACAGACAGACAGACAGACAGACAGACAGGACAGACAGAACAGGAGAGAGGAAGAAGAGAAGCACTTTGACTTACAACCCTTCAGGGCTGGGGGGGGGGGGGGGGGGGGTTGCAGATGACACCATGGACACGTTGATAGGTGAGGTCTGCAGACACAACACCAGAACAGAGGAGCCAGTGTTGTGACTTCATCCCAAACATATCAGCTCCATCACAGACTTTATTCCTATCAGGAAATACCGTTTGCATAAAGGCACAACAAGTTTTTCTCAGTACAACATGACTGTTTATCAGTTTTCACTGGAATCACATCATGTTGACTAGGTGATTATACAGTATAGTTTTTTTTGATACAAGTGCTGATACAATATCTGATCAATACTCCTATTTCCTTATTCAATAAAGAAGCCTGGTCTAAACACAAGCAGCTGTACAAGAACTTTCCCTGATTAAAATAAAAGTCCACAATTGAAACAATTTAGAAAATATCTGAACAAACTATGTGTAAATGAGATGTTATTGTTTCACCGAACTGAATGAAAGATTGCAAACTCTATAAAAGTGAAGGCGGTTGGTTGTGATATTGATTTCAACCATAACATTCACTCAGTATAATCATATACGAGTCACATTCTTCACTGTGCTATCTGCTTGTCACTGTCAATGAATAAAATGTGTTTTTTTATTTTCTATTTTCTTGTGTTTATCTTAAAATCACTTTCTTCTCATCACTCTTATATTCTGCTATTTAACGTCCAGCAGGTAATATAACTATTCAACCACACTACACAGTCAGACCAATAACAGACACAGAGAGAAATGCCATTACGCGGTTAAAAACGCAAACGAGGCTCCAGGCAGTGGAAATGTAAAACAGAAATATGACAAAACAAAACAAAGAACAGGACAGCAGGTGTTTCTCCATGTTCCAGACAAACGTTATGATTTCTCACATCAGCATCTGAACTTGAAGCTGCTCTTTGTCTCCGGGTTCAGAGAAAAGTTATTTAGATGTTTGAAGGTTTATTAATACAGGCAGGCTCTTGGCTGCTTAGATCTGAAGTATGATATCATCACCTGTACTGGACTGATTAAATGCCATGTTTTTGATATTATTCTCTTAAACTGTTTATTTTCCGCAACTGAAAAATAGGAAAATGTTGGAAACTGAAGAAGCAGTGTTATTGCTTCTACAAGACTGCAGCCAAAAACACCTAAAACCTGCTTATAAAAGTTTATTTTCTGTTGTTTTTGAAATTTTCACCGTTCATTTTTTTAAAAAGTGAACGGTGTCAGGGAGGCAGTGAAGGGGCCGTCGGGACGGGACCCGGCACATTCCGGGCCGGAGCCCAGGAGCCGTGTGGTACGAAAATGACACAGCTGTCCCTGCAGTGACGAGAAATGACAGGACTGGACTGGACAACACCCTCAGGAATGTCTCTCTGTCTCTCTCTCTCTCTCGTGTCTGGTCCCATTGTCTCCTGTCTTGGGAAAACATTTGCTATCTGCGCCCGGAGAATCTATCAAAGCGTTTAGATCCTTCTGGCTGCCTCTCTTTCACACATATTTCCTGTGACTCGTCTCTTTCTCTCCTGCTTTCTCTCTCTCTGTTTGATGTATAAACACACACTCCCTCAGATTCGACCGACCGATCGGGATCTGTGGAAAAAAACACACCAAAGTGTGTCAACACGTGACACGCATGACTGAGCACAGGCACACATCTCCTCCCTGCTGCATCCTCTTGTGCGGCAAAAAGCGACATTTGAAATACTGCTGGAATTCCTCGCGTGTGTGCTGACACACTGCGTAAACACGCACCGCACACAAACCAACATATTGTCGCCTCAATGCTAGAAAGAAGCAAAGGCGGTAACTGCCTCTACCTTCCACCTGTGGTCTACGAAACAGCTTCATGGGATCCCAAAAAACTTCACGTCACAGTTTTGTCTGGGTGCAGCCACAACTTGAAGGCAAACTCTGCCCAGAATCTGTCCTTTGTCATGCTCATCTGGTTTGAAACCTTCTTTAAAAGTGTCTCCAGATGACACATGATGAGCCACTTTAAGGAAAGTTTCCTCTCTTAACGTGGAGCCACTTTTTTTTTTTTTCACCCAATATGCTCTCAGTTGCTTCTCCATGTGATCTTAATTCTTTGTCTCACAGTGCAAAAACGTGCATTAAATAAAACTTTATGAATGCTGATGTAAAAGAAACAGTGATTAAAAGTGTGGAAAACTCTTTAATAACATCAGCTCCATCATTTTAAAGTATGGACACAATAGAACAATAAGAAAACACAGTTATTAAGCTCAATATTCACCTTATAATATCAACTCCAAACATAGCTCAAACTCACAGAACTTTAATAAATACTCTTGTTATTGTCAAACTTATAGTAAATATTAAAATATTTCACGTTGTATTTGGGGAAATGTGTAAAAACTTAGTCTGAGTTTCCAACATTTCATTCAGTGTAAACATCGTACAGCTACAATGAAGAGCTGGAATCAGCTGATGCAAAATATTTTATGATACTGTCAGACAGTTTGGAATAAAAAAGATTTTTTCAACATTAAAGCTACTTAAGGGGAAATAAAATGACAAAAAATGTGAATTAAAGGGTTAAAATCAGAAACTAAACAGTAGTTTTTCCGTGTGAATGTTACGATTTGAGGCTCATGGGACAAAATCTTAGCAGTATGTTGTTTTGTTGCCTGTTTCAAGAGTCCATGACAGGAAAGGTCTGGCATGCAGACTTCTGTCCCGGAGCTTTTCCTGCAGCTCACATGGATACTCAACATTATCCAGTTACTTTAAACCTGCATGAACCTGCTGACTCTCCAACTTCACACCTGCACCAGAGCTCATGGAAAATATCCGTCAGGGGAGGTACGGAGGATTAAAACTTACCCAGTGCTGAGCGCTCCGCAAACCACTCACTGTAGATGAATCAAGTCCAACATGCTCTGCTCCTTTGCTCTACTTTCTCCATCTAATGTTTCCTCCTGGTAGCCTGTTCAGACTGGACCAGAGACACTGGACCAAAAACCTCTGACCTCTGTGTTTCCCTTGTAAAGCTGCTGGCTCTGTGGATAGCTCAGCTGGCCGAGGCTCATGTACTTTGCAATCACAGACGTCCTTTTGCTCCAAAGCTTTTTCCTCTCTGTGGGTCACTACTACATTTCTCTGCTTCCATATGAGTAAAACAAAGAAACTGGACAAAAACAGAAAAACCCAAACAGCCTTAAACAAAGAACAGTGAGCACAAAGGCCACGAGAGAAGAGCTGTGGATGTTAAAGCTGCCATGTCTGACACAAAAAAGAGAATGCGTGGGTGAAAAACCTTTTTTTACCTGAGTGAAAGCCCCACCCTCTGTGGTCTGTGTGTGAGTGTGTGTGTTTCCTTGGGCGAGGCAGGTGTGCTTGTTAAAAGCCCAGAGGGAGGGAAGGGGGGGGGGTCTGCTGATACAGTGTCCATGGCAACCGAAACATCATTTCTCTTAGGAATCTGTCTGTTTCTCTCCTCTCATAACAAACCTCCTATTAATTTTTCCCCGTCGACTCTCTCTCCTTTCCCTCTCCATGTAAATCAAGACCCTCAGCCCTAATTAACGCCACCCCCTCCCACATGCATGTGATGCATATGGGCATCAACTTTCCTCTATGTGTGGTACACTGCAAAAAAATCTCCATCCCCTCCACTGATAGTGCCCATCAGTATCAGTTCAGTATCCTGGAACAACGCAGGATAAAGGTCTGTGCATAATTGAGAACAGGAAGCTTGCTTAGCTAACAGACTTGCTAATTGACGGTTAGATAGCTTGTTAGCTCGGTTGCTAACAGGACAATAACATCACATAGTTTATTCAAAAGTTGTATTCATGTCTGTAAACTATTCCTCTTTTGTGGAGCAGTTTATACTTATACTATAAAAAAAAAGGATTATTGGCAAGTTACAATAAGTTTGTCTATTTTGGACTTTTTGGCTCTCCGTTGGTTCTATTCATATATCAAAAGTCACAAAGGTCAAACTATATTTGTGCAGCTACAGTCGTCTTCCACGGGTAAATCCACCAATCACAGAAATTCCATTGGAACAAATTGATTTCACCACAAAAGTTTGCCATTTAATAATAAAGAAAAAGACGATTTGTACTGGAAACAGATTAAAACGATCTCACAGCACTGGGTATTTTCTTTCCCAAGACTAAAATGAGTAAGATGTTAGATTTTTGCAGTGTAGGTGGAGGAGCGTTCAGCAGCAGCTGGGGTATGTGGGTGTTGAGGGAGCGTCATTAACTTCGGAACATATTTGGCCTCACAGCTTACATGGAGTAGCCACAGATTGTGGGTCAGACTGCTCCAGCGTGCCCCAGAATGCCTCACCAGCATGGCTTCATTACAGACACACACACAAACACACACAGACACACACACATGCACACACACACACACACTGCATGGACACAGCAGAACACTGCTTTCAGCTTGAACATGGCTCGGAGGCATTTATAGTAGTTAGTATTCGAGGGGAGTCAAAGGCTGTGAGAGTCTATATATCTGTGGAGAAGTATTTGTTTGAATAGTGATTTGTGTGTGTGTCTGTGTGTGTCTGTGTGTGTGTGTGTGCGAGTGCAGAATATAGGGAGGGAGCAGACAAAGGAGTATGGTAGGCCAGATGTTTAACATATTTTCGTCTGGGTGAATGTGTGAGATTGATAAATATATTTACTCAATTATTTCCTTTTTTTTCCTTTTCGTGACAAAACCAAATCTCCAGGTGGACGGCGTCAGTCCGCTGTGGCTCAAAGACGTCACTGCATTATAATCAACCAGAGAACATTTTCAGCTCTAGGAGTTCATTTGAAGTTTGGAAATTTGAGAAGCTGAGTTTCTAACTTTCCTGTTTGACCTGTGAATGCAGTTTACCGATGCTCATCTAATACAAAGAGGAATGGGGCATATCCCATTTGCCAGCATGTGTGAAGCTCTCAGTTGAAAGGTGTTGGGTTATCATGATCTGATACCAACATGAAAGCCGAGTTGTACATAGCGATTTCAGTTCTGGACCCGTATTATCGAGCTATCAAGCAGTGTGAGTTTATGACAAAACAAGAAGATTAAATTTTCTCATTAAAAAGGGAATGAATCTGAGCTTTCAGGTCGTATAGTTTACAATGACTTCATTGTTTCATTGTGGGAAATAATTGGGAAAAAAAAACTCATGCAAACTCTAGTGACAGCCACAGAGGGTTTAGGCGTGTTCATCATTTTCCCTGGTGCCACTGATCCTGGTAACTCAACACTAACTCAGCCTGCACCCTTCTGCCATCATTAACCAAACACTCCTGGTATTCCAGAGAGGAGCCGTGGCCCCACACACACACACACACACACACACACACACACACACACACCACACACACACACACACACACACACACACACACACACACACACACACACACACACACACACACACACACACTGCTGAGCAGGGTTTGTGTTGGAGAAGTCGTGAAACAGCAGCTGTGATGAGCACTGACAGGTTGATGTTGTCTCCAAATAGGACAAGACCAACCAGGGACGGCATGAGTGCGACCAGGGGAGAGGTTTGAAGGGGGTAAAAGTGCAGATGAAGCTGTGTTCCTGTGTTCCTGTGATTATCATACAAATAGACTCCTGGTCCTACAGGGAACAGGACTGCTGGCTCATGAAACGACAGGAGCAGAGGAGGAGAGGGGGGGGGGGCCGATCCAGTGATTATTATTACAGCGAGAGCCTGGAGGCAAACCACAACATTCAGTCTGCTGAACCAGGGGGAGCAGGTGGAGGTGGGGTTACAGAGGACAGACAGAGAGACAGACAGGTAGAGGGAGAGACAGGTGGAGTGCCAGGTGTTGTCGTTGGTAGCTGAGGAGAAGGGCTGATAAAGGAGGGTGAACCTCTCTCTCTTTCTCCCTTAGGCCACCGGGGGAACCTGCTCAAGTCCAGACAGAAGAGATAACACACTGGAGCTTGGGGCACATGTGTGTGTGTATGTTACAATGAATGTGTGTGTGTGTGTGTGTGTGTGTTTGAGTGGTATAACATGTTCGAAACGACTTCTGTTCTGTTGCAGGTGGGATTATAACCCTCCTGAGAGGAAATAATGCTTCTAACACACACACACACACACCTCCAGACATACTGTGCATTAGACAATGAAACATGAACTTCCATTGTACTCTAAGTAATACAGTGATTTCACATAATAGAGGCAGACAAAACAATATGTATCATAATAATGTAAACATTTAATCAAAAAGGGCTTTTACTTTGAAGTAACTTCAAAGTAAAATCTCACCTAACACTGTCCATTGCCTGCATGAGATTAAGGAGTGTTTTAGTCTGTAACCCGCTGTGCTGCTGTGTTAACGGTCACTCAGACAGAAAACAGCTCAATGTTATAAATCTCAGGGAGTTGTGTAAGAGAAGTGTGTGTGTGTGTGTGTGTGTCTGTAATATATGAAGGTAAAATACGATCGTGGACGGCTGGTTTGAGTTTGACTTTATCAGATGCCAACAGGCTGCACAATGGTTTATAATAAGAGGGAAGTTATCACAGTAGAATTACACAATCCACACTGCAGAGTAACCTGCCAGGAATGTGGGCTTCAATGTATTTGATTGATCAATGTAGTGCGATGCCAGATGATGTCACGTTGCGTTGTGGTAAAAGCTGACCCAGGTTCACCTGACGTTTCTTTGCCAGAGCGTCGTTGATATGATTTTTATACGCAGGGCTGATGTTGGCCAACACACGGACCTGGAAGCCTTGTGTTTACAGGCTCATGACCAAAGACAAGAAGAGGCATGGCAGGTTTATTTGTACGCTGCCTTTGAAACACAATTCAAAGTACTTTACAAAAAGGCATTAAGTCTACAAAATAAAAGACAATGAGAGGTGTCAGGATGAGTGACGGCTGTGTAAGTGTTTTAAAAGGCACCTGCTGCTGGGAGGCGTTTCTGTCATTGGAACATGCCGTTTGTTGTGTAAGAAGCAGAACAGCAGTTAAACAGGCTTACATTATCCCTGTTGGTTGTTCCTGCTTGTGACAGCTGTTGATGTTTGCTAATTACCAGGTATGTTTTGTGACATTAAGCATTTCTGCTTCTTTGCCTTTTAATTCGTTGTACCTGCGGCTCATGACCAGATCGTCTGGTCCCTGTGGAGCTCCGTCAGGTGCCTCACGCTGATTTAAACCCTGTCACATCGAGCTGCTTACTGTCTGACCTCTCAATAATGACGAACTGGCCTTTACCTGACGTGAGATTAAGTAGTTTTATTTAAAGCGTTGATCTGCTTGAGTTGGTGTGGTTAAGTCTTTTCGCTCCCACACGTTGACCAAACAAAATAAACACGTTCTGTTTTCTGTAGTGGATTATCTTTCGCTTGTTGATTTTTTCTTTTTTTCCCATAATGCACATGCAGTACGTCTGTGTGTGCAGACACCAGCAAGACAAATGTAGAAGAGAGAGATAGATCATTCAGACAAATGTCTAAAACACTAGCAGGATCCTTTATCCACCCCACCACCTCATTATACTGATTTATATCCTTATTTCATGTGAAAGCATCAGTCATCAGAATCGTGTGGTGCTCTGCTCTCTCTTCTTTGTGTGAAATGATATCTTCAACGCCCGAGCGAGAAGGGGAGGGGCTGGGGTCTCTCTAACACTCAGCTACAGTGGTTTCACACCACAAAGACCTTTTCTTTGTCTGCGTTAACAAAGAGAATTCAAATCACAAGACAGACCATTATAGATAGCTTCCTCTTTCTCCTGCCGCAGAGATAAATGACAGGGATAAGCGTGCTCTCTCACACACACACACACACACACACACGCACACACGCACGCGCACACACACACACACACGCACACGCACACACACACACGCACACACACACGCACACAGAGTTTCTAGTCTCTATTGTCTCTGTCTTTTTACTCAGCCTCAGCTCCTGTTGTCCCATGACTCAGTGTGACCCTCTTCTGCTTCCACGCTCTGCTTTACATACATTTGACAGTTGGCAAAACTGGTTTTTGCATTTGCAACAGTCACCATCTCAGCTCATGATGTGATATGATATAAACTTTGACCCGTGCGACTACGTGCTTTCCTGGCTGCAGCTTTCCAGCTCCTCATTAGTCCGGAGTCGATCTGATCTGGAGGGTTTTCAGCGTGAAGACTTAAAGGACTAAAAGCTCCCAACTGTGAACCTCGTCCTTTTGAAGCTCCTGACCTCGTCTTCCAGAGGTCATGAGGTTTTTTGCCCCAATGCCACGGTGACACCCAACACCTTTCCCCACCCCCCACTTCCTTACCGGCTGCATCTTTAACCAGAGAACATAAATAAAGCATTTAAACTCCAGCAGGTTTATAGATGGCTCACACACCCAGTGAGCAAATACAGGCTGCACACACCTCTGACACCCATGAACTACACCAAGGTGCTCACCTTCCTCCACCTGCACAAACTGCACCATTAAGCCCCCTCTCATGTATTAAATTAGCCTGATCTTTTAGAACAGAAAGCCAGACACCCTCCTCTCCCCTGCAGCTCCTCTAGTTTGGGTTTATTATGCTAATGCATGTTATCTGCCGCTTCCCCAGCTCTCCTAATTAATCCCAAACTAAAAGCAGTAAGCACATTTATCAGACATTCCTTCAGGGGGGGAGGAGGAGGTGTGGTCGGGGGAGGAGGGGGAAGCCACCTCGTTCCCTCTTCATTTTAAAACTCTCTCCTTGCTCTTCTCTCTAATCTCATGAAAGCGATAATGAAGCTGTCTGAAGATCATGAAAGAAGAAATGAGAAGTTCATAGAGAAGCTTTACCTGCCGAGCTGGTCAATTAAACCTCACAGGGAAACATGAAAGCACAAAATCAAACGGCTATAAATAAAAAAAAAAAAAAGGAGAAATCCCCCAACTTCTATCATTTAATTTGCTTCTGGTTTCTTCTACTCGCTGCAGCCCCTAATCAAAACAAGGTAGAGGAAAAGAGAGGGGAGAGATGAAAGGTGAGGAGGAGGACAGTTTGTGTTTAGCTCCATCTGAGGGCCAGGAGGAGTTTATTGTGAAGGACTGAATGTGTGTATGTGTGTGTGTGTGTGTGTGTGTGTGTGTGTGTGTGTGCATGCAGGGTAAATGCCAGCGAAGAGGGCAAAGGTCAAAAGTCTGGAAGACAGGAAATTAGCCACACCTGAGGATTTAGAGGCGAAAAGCTGCTTGAAGCACTTGAAACTACTACAGCACGTCTGTCTGAGTGACACGTCACTTTAAGACTTAAATAAATGCAAAGCTTTCGTTTAAAACTTTAATTTTCTGAAGCACAAGAAAATGATGAATTTCTTTTGCTCAGTTTATCCTCCATTCATTTATTCTTGTAGCCACCATCATCCATTCTGCAGTCCATCTTAATATCAAGCATGTTCCCTCCCCCCCTACTCTGCCTCTCTTTCTCCCCACCACCCCCATCCTTTTATTTTGCGCCTCGGCCTTCATCCATTTCCGTCTGTCACTTAGCCAAGAACCAAATCCCTCTCCATCTCTGTGACAGGACAAAGACGGCAGCGCCTCACCGAATCACTCGTGCCGACGCGGGGCGCTCCGGAAAGTATCACAGACTCGCAGACACTGAGCCAGTCTTCTCTCTTTACTGCATGTTGTGGTCTATACATCCTGAGAACACCAACAGAAACACGTGTCTCTCTGCTGCTTTTCAACACTCAGGATCAGTTTGTATGTCAGCAGTGTGGCGCGTGGCACAGAGCTCCCCTGTGTGGCGGCGCAAGTCTGAGCAAAACCTGTGCAGTATCATCCTTTCAACATTTTATATCGTTATACTAGAGAGAGACGATGGAGCCAGAGCACGACGGACAGAGAGTCAGTCAAAGACAAATACTAAATCTTATTTAATGCTTTCCATTCTATAACAGCAAGATGTTTTCATGGTGAAATTTTTACGATAGTCTGTCAACATTAATTGATACACAGGATGTGATGGCGTTTTAGCTGTTTGTCAGTTTTCAATTTGTTTTTTATGAGTTTCAAGTGCAGATGAAACGGTTCTGTTTCAACCAACGCTCTCTACATCTACACTGGCTGCTAAAGAGCCTCTATTTCCACTCCATTTTACACCAGTACCTGTGGTATATAAACCGTATTAACTGAGAAGTATTTCATTCAATGCTTATGACACCAAAAAAAGAGGAATCAATAGTATTTCAGCTTCCAGGACAGAAGATGACACACCTTCACTTCCAGTTTGATAAAAGTAGGAAAAGGCAGGAAGCGGACCAGAAAGCATCACAAGCACAGGACGCGTCCACAAGCTCATAGACTAATGATATTTACCGTCTCTGCCCAAACACACACAGCTGACTGAGCCACAAATGAGCAAACACATGAAGTTCCCCTTCTGAAAGATCATCACTGAAAGATCCTCATGCTAACCCTCGTTTACCTGCTGCATTTCAAATGGCAAATACTGCAACTCTATCTGAAGGTAAACTGGTTCACAGTTAATAAAAAAAACAGTCTTGAAATTCACATTTGCTGCATCTTTTCATGCTCACAGGTCGTGCATAACAAAATAAAGATACAGAAAATGTGAACTTCAAAAAGACTATTTTTCAGTCCAAGAGTGGTGGAAGTTTTTTTCAGACCTACCTGTCAGCATCTCCCTGTCCTGACGACGTGTTTCGATGGAGAGTCTCTCGGACGGCGGTCATGCTGTCGGGCAGGCGGTTCAGGCGCCGCGTGTACAGACCCAAACCTCCGTCGGTCATATAGCTGCAAAACACAACAAAGTATATTAAACACAGGCACCGTAAAGCGTGTCTGAGACGCACAATTAGAGGCCTCAGAGAGGATGATTTGAAGTCGTGCAGTACCACACTTTGTTTTAAGAGTTTGGCCAGAGTTGACACACTCAGTTCCTCTTCTCAGAGCTGCTGTTGTTGTATATAGAGCAGGATGAGCCCACATCCATCCAGTTTTCCAGCTGAGGCAAAGCTCTCATCAATCAGGCCTAAACGGTTGGCAGAAGGCTCCGACACAAACACTGAAGACAGCAAACTGTCTGACTGAAGACACACTTCTCTCATGTGGCCAGCGGTAAACAGAGGCGGTCTTTAAGAGGAGCGGCAGCTCAGTTAGACAGAGGATGAATCTGTTCTTTATTCCTACAGGAAGCACATTGCCATTCATCACACAACACTGAGTCCATCATCCACTCCAGGCTGGGATACTATGATGGACTGAGTAAATGAGCATTAAGAGAGGCTAAAAATATACTGTATATGCAAGTGCGGGATAAGTAGGTCATTCACTTCATTTCATAATGGAAAATTACATTTGAAGGGACCTGATTTATTGGTAGCTGGAGTCGCGGCTGACCGTTAGCAGCAGCTACAGTCTGAAGCTGATGCTGAGGCCCTCAACACTAACACAAACATTCCCATTCAAACTAAAACAACACTAACTAATTCTCCAAATATTTACCCGAGGAGGAGACTCCTAATGGAACTACATATTGGCTCATACAGCCCAGGTGTAATTCAATGAAATGTTTGCTGATTCAAAGCTGAGGCTGGGTGAATGCTCTCTGTGTGGGACTGTGATGATTCTGTTTGTGCAGTTAAGTGAGTAGAAAAATAAGCTCAGCGAGAGTCCCGCCACTAAAACACTCTCTGTCTTATCTCTGTGTGGATCTCAGGGAATCCAGCACACACACACAAACACACACACACATTTATACCTACATGTATATACAGTATACACACAGTACAGTGTTTCCTATAGACAGAGCCCCTTTGTTTAGCCTGCAGTCAAACAGAATCAACATCTGAGCTGCGACACAGCAACAAGTCGCTGAGCAGAGAGCAAACTGCAGCCGTTATAACGTTCACAGCTGCATCTATGATTATGAATTCATCACTTTCAAAGTTGCATTAACTGTGTTTTGGCCACTTTAGTGCAAAAACATAAACTGAAAACATATTGTGAGTTTATGCTAACAGATCCAGCAGATTCAAAGCAACATTAGCATTAATTTGGAGCTGTGATTGAGTCCAGCTGATGAACTTAAGTCCCACATTCACACTCCTTTCAGCTCTGGTTTGGTCTCTACCAGCTTTCTGAGAAAAAACAAAAATCTGTATCTTTCATTTCTGTGCAGCCTGGAAAACCTACACAATGATCTAACACAGGCTACAAAGCTGAAAACAAAGACATCAGCAAATCCTCACACTTGACGAGCTGAAACCAGAAATGATTTGTAATTTCTTCTTGATAAATGACTCGAATAATCTGTTGCACCCAGCAGCATGAGAGCACAACTGTTTAAGCAGCAAACCTGGAAGTAGCAGATGTTGCACTTTCTCACCAGAACATGAATGAATGGCTACTCTCTCAGGTCATCTGGTAGCAGTCTGCTAATCGTTCCCGACAGCCTAAACTAGAGATGAGGAGATTCTGAATTTTTTTTTCACCAAAGAGCCTGGTGCAAACTTCCAGATGACGGAAGACTTGCCTGATTTTGACAGATTAAAAACCTTTACATTCACAGCTGCTTTTTCCATCAGTGTTCATTAAAATGTGTTTGTATGTCTCACGCTGTATTTTTAAGGCATGGGCAATATAAACAAACCGTCCTTATGCTGCAGGGTTACAATCAGAAACTCAACCATCACTCAAGTTGGATCTTTCTTGGATCAATTTTTTTAAGGAAACTCAAGATCAGTCAGTTCGATAAGGCAGATAAAACTCATTCACTCATACAGACAATGAAGACAGTGGATCCTGTCACAGAGCGTCCTCTCGGAGGGGGGTTAGCTGTCCTTCATGGGAAGCATCCATCATCCCAAAGCAAAGTCACCTTGAGCATGGCCCGGCAGTCACACACACACACACACACACACACACACACACACACACACACACACATGTATACTGTATATGTATTACTCCTTCACACTAATGAGTAACTGAGCCTCCCTCTCTCACTGTTTCAGATGCCTGTTAACCTGTAACCTTCTGCAGCAGGAGAAACGTGTCCAAACAAGATATTTTATGGGCTGAAACTGAGCAGCTTTACACAGCCGTGCAAGTAACACAAGCTAAAGTTCTTGAGTAGAATGAAGCTGCAGAGATATTTGACTATTTGGCGAAGAATGTGTGCACTGTGGAGGAAATTCACGAAAAGCCACATTCTGGAGAAAACAAACAATCGCCTCTAGAGCTTCTGATTTCTGTTGATGGGTTAAAAAACTCTGACGTACCTTTCTGCCTCAAACATGGTATCACAGTTAGTCCAAAGCAAAATAAACAAGTCCAAATGAGGGTTGATCCCTGTTGATAAAAATCTCCAATGCAGAGGTTTCCGTTTTTTTCAAGCGTCTGGCTACTGTCTGTTATCAGGTCTCAACCTGTGAGCGATATATCTGCTGAATGATATCACCAGGTGGGAGCGTGTTTCACCATGCTGATATCAGAAGTGAGTGCGCACCATCAGTGAACTCTCCGTGTACAGATTATGCGTCCATGTGTAGCCTGAATGTGTATGTGTGTGTGTGTGTGTGAGTGTGTGTGTGTTGCTCTGTGGGAGCTCAGTGTTGGTATGCAGCCTCTCTCCTCAGCTCCACATGCTCTTCCCTCCTGGCTGGAGGTTGGGTCTGTCTACGAAAGGTGGAGGTGGAGGAGGGATGGGAGGAAGGGAAGAGAAGGGAAGGGGGAGGCAGAGGGGTAGATCGGGCAACATACCCCCGAGCCAAGGAGGTGGGGAGGGGGGAGTCCTGGTCTCCATGGGCCAGAGGAGCCAAAAGCAAAAACAGAGGAGGGGGTTGGAGACTGAGGAAAACCACTGCAGACACTAAATGTGGTGTCATCAGTCACATTGTCTACTGTGAGGTTCGTAGAACACAAAGTAAATTCACCATCAAGACAGATTAATGTTGAGCATCTCAATTACTGCTCAGTTGCTTCTTCAAATGATCCATTAGTGGATAAAATGTCACATCTGACATCTTCAAGTTGCTCGTTTTGTCCAACCAACGTCAAAAACCTAAAAATAATGAAATTACAATGATATAAAACACAGAAAAGCCTAAACTTTAAGAAGCTAAAATCAGTGAAATAGTGTTGATCAGTTATAAAACTTGTTTTGATTCAATTTCTTTCAGTTGACTTCTTGATTCATCCACTAATCATTGCAGCATGAGAAACGTGGATATAAGCTGCAGATCGTTTTAGTTTTATGTGCTGAGAGATCTCAGGCTCAAGGTGAATGGAGTTTAACTTGTGGTGCTTGTAGCATTGAAAACTCATTCTCAAAATGCATTCATTATTTTTAGTTAGAGCGAGTTCTGCAGGAAAGAGCTGCGTCTGCTGATTTTTGATAATGGAAGTTCCACAACTTTGTGAGGGACATTTTAACTGTCAGAGTTTACGGCTGTAATCCGAATGCCAGCTCCTCCTCTCTGGGTAAACATCCCACCTCTGTGTGGAAGAACCAGTTAGTGGATGCTGACAGGCCCATGACAGAGCAAACTGCTCAGTGGCCTGAGGATGTGGAGGAGAGGGGGAGGTCATCAGTCCATGTCTGTTTTAAATGGTTAACCCACAGGGCGACTCCACCCACCATACACACACCCACATGCTTGTACCCACACACACACACACACACACACACACACACACACACACACTTCCTCACATATACACAAACACACTTTATGCCTCTGCAGCTTCCACCCCCCCAAACACACACTGAGCCTAATCAAGTCAACCCGCTCATTTGGCCAGACATCCATCACCTCCTCTCTTGGGTTCATACAGCTGACAGCATCAAATACACACACCAAGCATGGACTGTGTACACACACACACACACACACACACACACACACACACACACACACACACACACACACACGCACGCACACACGCACAACAGCAGTCGTAGCAACACTGATTACAGTGCAGTGTCCATCTGCAGATTCCAAGCATCCACCATTTAAAGCGTTCAGCTCCAGCTCAAAACAACCTTAACTCTTCACTGTGTCATAAAATCTGCTCAATCTACTATAGTGTGGAAACAACAGCAAATTAATTGACAAATTCTATAATGTATCATTTCAGTCATTTGTCAAGCAAATATGCAAAACATTCGCTGGTTCCAGCTTCTCAAATATGAGGATTTGATGCTTTTTTTTTGCTTGATACCAGTGAAATTTGAACATCTTTAGAGTTTTGGTCGGACGAAGCAGGAATTCAAAGACGTTACCTTGAGCTCTGGAAAACTGTGACTGGCATTTTTCATAATTTCTTACATTTTATAAACTAATTGATTAATCAGTTAATTGAAACATGAAAACTTGGTCATGAAAGTTAATGTTTAATTGCAGTCTGAATAATCAGATCACCAGGGAAATTCTCTGAAAGATATTTCTTATGTTCTGTCTTCCTCCTTCCTCGTTGCCTCTGATCCAGCCTGGTTATCAAGTTTTCAGAGCGAGCAAATGGCCCCGCTCACCTGTTCACATCACTCACCTGTCCAGGTGTGGCTGTGGCTTGGCCTTTGTCTGTTCAGCCACAGTTTTACACACATCAAGCACTTCAAGAACACTTAGCTCCCTTGACTTGTACAGCTGCCTCCGGGCTGGTGAATCAGTGCAAATGCACTGGGGGTCAGAGGAAGTAATTCCCCCTCCAGAGAGAGAGAGATGACTGTGTGTGTGTGTTAATTAATTGCCTTGCTTCACCAAATACATAAAGTCTCTTCTGCTTTTACTTTCATATGAATTTAAACTGGTCACTGAAGCAGCTCTATGATCAGATCCTTGTCTCGCTGTCTCTGGATTTTCGATGCCATCTGAGGGCGACTTGGCGCCGTTCACAGCTTCATCTGATAATAACGATGACAGCAGAAGTTTAAATTGCACAGGATGACAGCCAAAGTATGCAGGGGGCCTGTTACAACATGGACACTGAATTTGAGAGAGCAAATAAACAGGTCATCGCCATATCAGTGTCTCTGCCACTGCAGACTGAGAGATGGGATACCTGTGGGATCTGAGCCACACAGAATAAATGTTGCTTATGCTACTGAGGCTAAACTGAGGGATATCACCTGACACTTGGATCGCAGGAGCAAGTAACACTACTGCCCTCTTCTGGTAGGCTTGTGTTCAAGAAAACTCACAGCCAAGAGTGTCAAATTAATCACATGAAAATTACACAGTGTTGAAGGTTTGTTCTTTTTCTTCCTTTCTTTCTTTATGAGGTAATAATTCATACTCAGTTTGTTGTAATGTTACAATAAATCTAATTATAAACTTATGATCATGATAGTGGCACGAAGTAAATTTAGAATGAACACTTTTCAGGACAGCAATAAATCATACTTAAAAAAGAACTGATGCTTTCTCATAGTTTTATTGTCTTTTTTATCCTTTTTATTTCTTTTTTTACTGTATCTACTCTCTCTAATTGTTTTTAATTATATCAAAGTATATGTTGCATATCTTTTTATATAAATAGGGCTTTCAGTATAAGCAGTGTCTGAAATACCCTTCTTGGCTCGCCAATCAAGGTTGTCAAAATTCAATTTTCAATCATTTTTTACTGGCCAAAATTACAAATATAAAGTCATCACATAAATATGAATGTCACTTTGCAGATTTCTGATGACTGAATTCAGAATCAGCTGCTGTGTTAACTCACTTACTCTGACACTGTGGATCAAGTTAGCAACTCTCCATAAAATGCAACACAGCTCAAATTACAGAAGAACAATTTGCAGTTATCATCTTGAAATCATAATTTTTATTATCGATAAATAATAATATAATTTTATTTTTATTTCATCATTTCTTTCTGAGTTGTTTATCGTATAGCTCAGGACAACGTCTTTAAATTGCTTGTTTTGTTTGAGCAACAATCCAGAAGTGAAAGGTGTTTTATCAACACTGATAAAAGACGAAGGAACCAGCAAACGTTTGAGAAATGAACAAAACTGATGTCAACTCATTTTCTGTCGACTCATTGATTAATTGTTTCTGTCGACTCATTGATTAATAGTTTCAGCTTCAGCAATTTCATCATCAATCTTCCATCAGTGTAATCCACTTACCCGCTGGTGACATCGTCAGTGCGCGACGCATTCTTGCTCAGCACGTCTCCGTCGCTCATGTATCCGGTGACCTCCATGGCGATGCCGTCCAGGTCGATGTCCTCCCCGGCTCTGTCTCCGAGGTCCACGCTGCAGAGGGCTCCTCCCCTGCCAGCCAGCTGCCGCCGGAGGTGCCCGGGGTACAGGTAGCGTCCTCCCTGGCCACCGACCACCCGGCCACTGTAGCCGTTCCCCAAAGAGGGGGCGTCGCCCGCCTGCAGACGAGGGCTAGACTGGCCCAGTCGCCATGACGACAGGGAGGGACGGGTAGAAGTGAGGCTGAGGATGCTCCGACCCCCGCTGCTGTTGTTGGTGCCGCCACCGCCGCCGCTGCTGCCGCTGCAGCCGCCGCCACTGCTGATGTCTGTGGTGACGCTGCCATCGAAGGTGGTTTCCAAGGTGCTGAGCAGGTAGAGGAAGAGACAGGGAGGGAGGGGGGATTAAACGCACAGTCTGTGATTCACATGTAAACAAAAGGACGGACCTATTACCAAAAAACCAAGACTGGAACCAGCCATCACTCAAAAACAGGAGACAACAGTTACATCTACAGGATGAGGTTTTCATTTGCAGTTGTAGAAAAAGCCACGACACTGCTGACAGAGTAAACTGAGCCAACTAGGAAGCACTTGAGGAAATATTTAATGACTTCCACAGACGGCTTAATGACTTGGTGTTAAATCTCAGCCTGTAGTTTCATAGTTACAGAAAGTCATCTCCAATGATTGTTTACATTTGTCACAATAGCACGGAGCATAGCATAGAGTAAAGAGCAGGCAAACAAACTGCCAAACTACTCGTAGCAAACTGCATAACTTCCAGACAGGGCCTCAACTCGATCCAGACAGCTGGGTCAGCGCTGAGACGCGAGGCCGGAGCAGAGGTCAGGGTTCTGTAGGAGGCAACGTGATCAGAGCTAAAACCTGAATCAAAGACGACATGAAAGACATGCCCCGCGATCAAAGTCAAAGGTCCCTGAAAAGAAGGATGAGACGGCGACAAGAAGAAAGAAAAAGAGGTAATACCTGTAAACCTCAACAGACACAGTCTGCTGACCATGAGGCAGTTCAGTCACTGACTCAAATCCCCACCGGTTAGCCTGATTTAGCCTGTTTACCACTCAGCCGTAGCAGCCATTGTAAGGCGCTTCACTTTGATGATCCCCAAACAGTAGAGTTTTGTTTCCACTGGAACGCGTTTTGTTCACGTCTTTGTGAGCAGTTGCTTTAGAAAAATCACTTTTAAAAGTTTTTTTTTTTTTTTTTTACCTAGCTTTATAAATTACCAGTAATTCTCCACACAATAATTACCCACTTGCAGTGTGCAGTGAATAACATGGCTTCTTCTGTTATTATCCATACTTTTTTCCTGAGATGATATCACTTTACTTTAATTTTATGAAACAATATGGGATCAATATATTCTATTTGTGACATTTTGTACATGATAAAGAAGTCGAAACAATTCTCCGGGTTTGTTAAATTACCTGTGTGTGACCTGAGTTCCTCGCAGGCTGGACATGGTCTCCTCCAGGTTTTGCCGCAGGTCTGCTATGTTTTTGACAGTTCGCAACCTCCTCGTCTCTGGGTCTTCACCTGAGTGAGACAATGAAACAAAAAAACAATCTCAGACAGATTTACCAGAGTGATGAGGCACAGACACATCCCATATTGTGACTGATCACCCACCTGAAAGGTCCTCGATGGAGGGCTGGCTGTTCTTGGTAAAGGAACCGTCTCCACCTCTTCCCCCTGAGCCGGTCTCAGTGTTTGCTGTTCCCTCGCCGTCTGTTTGGGATCTTGGGAAACAAATTGCGCGAGGGATCAAAGTGGCGAAATCATCGATTCTGAATTATGGTGCATTTAGTGGGAACCTAATATTCAGCAAATTGTCACGAAAGAGGGATAAACCTGATTAAGAACTAAATCTGCTGGGCTTCAGTCTTGTGACTAGGATCCAAAATGAACGCCTGCTAAGCCCCAAATGCCAGTAAAGTTTATCTTTGAAGGATAAAAATCAATACAGTGCAGCCGCTGCGCCGGCTGGTAGCTTTTTGAGACGATGACGTTTGAATGCCTCGGTTATATGCAGCCTTTGGTCTTTGCCTGATCCCAGACTTTGTCCTTGTTGACTACTGTACACACTCTCTCTGAGCGTGAGCCAGTCAAATCCACACACTGCTCCGCATAAATGACAGCACCTAAACTCCTGGTTAACTGACTTAATAGTTTTTTTTTCTTTCACTGTCACTGACAGATGAGAGAAAATATTGGTTGTACATTTCTAATTTCTTTTATTTAAGATCAAACATGCTCTTTCTGACAGGTGGAGGTGGTGTAAACCTGCTGGTAATGGTATGTGACATGTATACAGCAGAGGAGAAAGTTCCTCAGCAGTAAGGATGGGGCCGTTTTGTGGAGGTGGGGTGGCTAGCCACAGGCCAGAGTGTGCAGAGGGAGAGGGGGGCAGAGGCGCAGGAAGTGTCAGGAGGCTAATGAGTGGTTGTTAGAAAGGACTCATTGAGAACCAGAGGGACCTCCTTCCTTATCACACTGGGACCAGGACAGAGGTCAGAGGCACACAGCATCCACACATATTTGCCCAGATACTGTGCACACTCAGGCTGACAATACACACACACACACACACAAACACACACAAACACAGATGTGACATTCCTGGTTAACAGTTCACAGATGGCGATTTTCAGATTTTGTACTTTCGGACGCCGTCAGAAAACAAAGTGTCATATATGTGAAGACTTAACAAAGGTTCTCATAAACTTTGACTTGCACAACACCAGCGTTGTATACAGGGTTAAACACCAAGCTGCAGTTATTTAAAGCTCAGATACAGGTAAATGGCTGAACAAACACACTCCAGTAGTAGTAACTGAAGAATTCAATCTTACCAATTCTGGTAAATGTGCCGTATGAGGAAGATGATGCAACATGCAATGGTTTATGACTTTGTTTCATCAGTTTTTGAAGAATCTAACTTGCTGTTTTGTGGCCAGCCAACTCAGCTTGAAGATATTTAAGTGACATCACTTGAAACAGTTTATTAGATGCTATGCAGAACTTTGTGAAGCCACATATGCAGGAGTGATACCAAGACCTGTAAACAGACTCTGATGTGAGTTCCCCTTTGACCTTCCTGATCACCCTTCTTCAGGGAATCACTAGTGCACATGAAGCTCAAAACAAAGACATGCAAACCTGTGCTGTATCTTATTTTGTACTTCCTTTATATTTTTTAGTTTCTCTATCTGATCTGCATCCTCATCTTCCCAATTTATGGAGCTGTAGAAGTGTTTGTATTTTTTGCTTCTGTTGTCTGGGCTTGTATTTTAAATATTTGTAGATCATAAATTTATATGTATATTGTTTTTGAGTATGAATTGTAAATTAATGGGTCTTTGAAGTTGAAACTGAAGCTGTATACTAAAAGGACATGACGATAGATTTTAAATAAAGATAAAATCAGTGCTGCACAGTTAAATAATGAATGTGTCAGAGTGTGTGTTCTCACCTGTACATGAAAGGTGCGACGGTGGCCATGTTGGGATGGCTATGGTGCTGTTGCGTCTGAGGTAGCTGCACGCTGACCGTGTTGCTGGCTGTGCTCTGTGTAGTGCCTCCTCCTGCCACAGGGGCGGCGCTGCTCTTTCCCTCTGTGGAGGCCAGGCTGGAGGTAGAGCTGGAGTGTCTGCTGTCCCTGTCTCTGTCCATGGCGCCGCGGTGCATGGCGAGACCCCCTCCTAACCGCATGCTCCGAGGCCTCTCCCCCGCCTCCTTCACTGAGGAGGCCTTCCCCCCGACTCCCGGGGCTTTGCCTCCTGGCTTTGGTATTCCGCTGTGTGCAGGGGTGGAACTCTCTTTTTTGGCCACTTTACCCCCCTTGGGAATGAAGCTGGCGATTTTAGAGGTCCTTTTGTTTGAGCTGTCTGTCTCTACAGCAACAGGTGATACTTCCTCCTTAGGCTCCTCCCCCCTGAGCTCTGTCCTGTCGGGGACCGAGGTGCGTTTCCCCACTTCCTTCCCTTTCTCCTTCTCTTTCTCCTTCTCCTTCCCCCTTTCCTTGTCCTTGTCTTTCTCGGGGCCTTTGACTGAGCTCTTCTTGGCAGTCAAAGCTCTGCTAAAAGTGCGCTGGGCAATGCCCCGCAGGGCGATTTTGGGGCTGCTGGCAGTGGTGGAGACAGTAGTACCTGTTGAGGGTGCTGCTCCGGAGGGCGTACCATTGCTGGTCCCGTTCATTCCCGGGCGGACGTTACCATCATCTTCCTCGGGGAAGTCGGTGTTGGAGCCGGTCTCGGCTCTCTCCACCTGCCCCGCTCCGAGGTGTCTGGCTGGGGCAGTGTTGTCAGTCTGGGCCCCTACTCCATTGGACGAGGAGGAGGAGGCGGAAGATTTTGAGCCTCCTTTGCTGTTGAAGAGCTTAAGCTTCTCCAACATTGACTTCTGAGTGACGGCCTTAGAAGGAGCTTCAGTTGCTGGAGCTGCTTTACAGGAGGCGTCTTTCTCCTGCTTGACGGACTGCATGGCAGATGAGGGGGTGCTGGTGGAGGAGGGAGAGGGAGAGGAGGTGTGCTTGGAGCTCATGGACTTGCTCCTCCACGGCTTGCCGTTGCTGTTTGGCTGGGGGATGGCTGTGGAAGAGGAGGACGAGGATGACGAAGAAGATGAGGGAGGAAGCAGGGCGGAGGTAGCAGCGGGGATGCTGGTGGAGGAGCTGACGGTCACCGCAGATGACGGAGCATGCTCAGTCATCACCGACGGCTGTGAGGTCGTGCCCTCTGAGGAATCTGCACCAGAACAGAGACATTTTATTAGACACTGAGATATGAAGGGGCAGATGAGGAGGAAAAGTCGAGCAGAGGGAGGATCTAGAGGCCAGAAGAGAAACCAGATGCTGAGGGTGAGTCTTCTTTGACCCCACACAAAGTCACCTTATAAGGGCCTGGAGGTGGCCTGTGTTGATGCAGCCAAACGTGCCATTACTTTCCTTCAGGCAAGCCACCAAAACGGTTAAAAACCCTCAGCACTAACAATGAGAGGAGCCCATCACAAGCTGTTTATAAAAACAATGAGGAGCAGGCTCAAGTGCTTTAAAGTCTTGCCAAGCAGGCCGAGTCAAGAAGCAGTGCTGCTGCACTTATAAGGCTTGGACTTATATGGACTGCTTTTGGTCAGCATCCCTCTGCTTCACAAAGAAACACTGTCTGGTTACATCTGGTTACAAGTGCTCAGTCCCTCATAAATTAGATTCATGAACAGGATAAAAACACAGAGCAGCAGCTCAACAAACAAACTTACCACAGACTGAATGAGCAAGAGAAGAGCTGGGATTCCTGGAGTAAGTCACTGCCTTACTACTATGAAAACTAGAGTGTCCTGAGGGCTGCTGAGGTTGTCAGTCTGTGTGCAGAGTGCGGCCACCAGCAGCACAGAGCTCAGACCAGTAACATTTGAATATTCAAACACCAACGGCCAGTGAGAGAGGGGCTGGGCAGGGAGCGCTGGGTGGAATGAATCATAACAGTTCTGTTGCAATGCACCCTAAGTCACTGTTGCTGCAGAGTTGTGCCTTCCCATGCAACTGAAGTCACCTTAGACCTACCTTAACTCATTTGTGTTCATTGTTGAGTCGAGTGATCGACTGTGTGCAGGATTTTTTTTTGGTTCTTTCACAAAAACTCAAGGAAGTGACAGTGTCTTGTTTGGCAGGTAGCTAACATTTGCATAAAGAGAGAAAATAAGAAATGAGAAAATGATCTGATCTGTGGTGGAAAAAGAAGCTTTGATGCTCAACTACATATGAAAATGACAAGCATGTCATATGTCCACAGGAAAATGATCATATTACTCAAACAGTGCTTTAATTCACACCAGCTACATTCAATCCATATTTATATGTTATTCATATTGTCTAATTAAGTCAGCATTTACATGGAATATTAAACACTCAGCCTGTTTACCCCCTTTCTCATCTGGCTCTCCACTTTATTTCATTTTTTTATACCAGCTTTCATGCTCTAATTGGAAATAGGCACCCGCTCGCCGCCTCTCATTTCTCTCCCTGTTTAGCATTTAGTGAGAGCAGCCTGAAACAATGCAGCCATTAGGAAGTGATTAGGGCCCAATTAGCCGTGCTAGCAGTTAGCAATCGGAAAAGTGGGTCAGGTTGCTAATAGCCGGCTTCCTATTGGAGGCGGTTGAATGAGAGGGGGACCTGCTGTGATTATGGAGCAGGCAGAGAGAATGAGGGGGACTGGCGCTGCAGGTTTGGGATGAGTGAGGCTTTGATGTGGGCCAGCAGGATGGTCTGTGCTGCCCGTGAACGGGGTCAGCTTGGATTTCGGGTCAGAAAGGAACAGAAGAGGTAAGGCAGGACACGGGGAGGCCCTGGACACTGGGACGGCCGGCCGTTGTCATGACTGGACCCAGTGACCGGGAATGACACGCTCCAGTTAGGTTGTCAAGGGTGAAGGAAAGTGGTCAATCTTCAACGTACTGGGTCAGAAGTGACGGACTAGGAAACTGTTGCATCATAAACTCAACTCAGCAAAAAACTCAGAGAGAAGGTTCAACGCCTTGAAAACATAAATCTGCCACAAAATAAAACCGGTTAAAGCTGTGTTCACGCTTTTCTGCTGCTTTAACACTGAACCTTTCATTTGTACATTTAATGAAGTGGCCACAAGGTGGAGTGAGGATTTCATTTTGGAAAAACAACCTGCAGAGAAAGCTTTCTCAAGGCTGAGAAAAGTTCCCATGTTTAAGAGGAAAAAATACATTTTGATGCTACAAAACAACAACCACGATATCAACTGAATAAAAACCTGGTGGACAAATTACTTGTTAATATTCTGATCATAAATAATCACACAAGATGAATCCAGCTTTGTCTGGCTGCACTACGAGAGGCCAGCTTTTGATTATCAGCACAAAATTCACTTGCGGAAGCACTTCTCCTTCAAAAATAAACAAATGATTGTCTGAACTTGCCCTGAGAATGGGTCACTGACCTAATGACCCTGTTCAGCCTTGGGCCAAATCCTGGAATTAAACCGCTCATTGCCCCTCGTTCGCTGCGCTGGTCGAGCTTGAGGAAACATGTTGAAAGAATTTTCGTATTTACAACTAAACCGCTTAATTACTGCGGTCATCAGAGATTAAAATAAAGAGCAGTAGAAGGAGAACCCAAAGGGAAAAGACTCACAGGCCTCCCTTTTACTTCATGTCTGCCATAAAAAACCTGTCTGAGCCTCTGTCCCGCTGCCTGCTCCTCTCAGAGAGTCCTGATAACATCAGGCATTTCAGGAAATCAGCCCAAGTGGACTGAAAGCTCCGGTCACGGATTGTCACACTCATGTGCCTGTGTGTATGTTTCTGTGTGTTAATGCCTGTCTACAACTGAGGAAAACCATGTAATTTCACACAAGTGTCAACACTCTTCTCTTTCTCTGTGTATGTGTGCGTGCATGTGTGTGTGTGTGTGTGTGTGTGTGTGTGTACACATGTCTGTGGGTGCATGTCGAATTTAGGAGAAAGGAGGATGTTTGTTCTGCTCGGCCACTTCAAACACTGAACTCCCTATATATTTGCTGGGTGTGGAGACCTGTGTGAGCACACTTGCGCATAGAAACACGCAGTAAATGCATTAGACGTAGCGTCGGCTGACACTGTTTAGACATCACAAGAACCTCCAACTCCTCTCATGGTCGCACTGGTCACAAGACACCGAGCCTCTCAAGTCAGTCAGCAACCAAACTGCTGACCTGAAAATGCCCTCACATACAAGTCACTCACATTTAGCAGCACTGAAAACATGTTATCCATGGTATATTCATATCTGCCGCAGAGGGAACAGTTCTCCCTGATAAGATTTATTTCATTTACAGATAATTGAATCTGTTAAATCTGTACCAATTATGTCAGAGTGGCACACAGTTTGAGGTTGTAGGTCTTTGCTTAGTCATCATGTTCTGATTTCAGAAGCCTGCTCTCTCCGTCTCTCTCGCTCTCTCCTCAGTCATTGTGCTCCAAAAAGTGAGAGGGACAGCCGGCTTTTGTGTGGAGACTGAAACTTTTTAAAGTTTCTCCACATGAATACACTCAAACAGTGACGCTACAGCTCATCAGAAGGCTATTCATTCAGCGAGGGCACCGGCATAGAAACGCACACACACACACACACACACACACACACACAAATACATGGGTAACAGAGTAACATGTCCACAAACACACAAGCACAGGTTCCCCCTGCTCTCCCTGTCTCTCTGCTCTGTGTCACTTGGTGGACACCCAGATGCTGTCACCTTTTGTTAACACAGAGCTGAGGAGAAGATTCAGGTCTGTTTCGTTACTGTACAGCCGTGCAGTAACGTGATTCCATTCTGGTGTCACAGCCATTGACACAGAGCAGATCTGGCCACCACAATAGGAGCTGCAGGTGTCTCTCGAACCATCTCAACCTGCAGCAACACCGTCTCACGACAAGCAGAGTGTGGAGAAAATAATAAGTCCCAACAAGACTGTCGGATTTTTAATGACACCGTGGTAACAAAAGGAAATTCTGAATCAGTGCAAGAAGTTGGTTAAATTCTTGGCCAATATCCCCACAACCCCTTTTCTTTTAAAAATCTAATTCTTTACAAGAAAAGGTAAACTTCAGCACAACTTACAGACCCCCCCCTCCTCTTTCTACAGGATCAAAAATGCATCTTCTATAAGCAGCAGCAACAATGACAAAACAGTAAAACTGACTAAATCTGCCTCAGTATTTTCATATGTTCAATGCAAAGCTCAAGTTACTCATCTGAAACTATGACCTTGATGATGTCCTCGCTCCGGGTGATCTACAATTACAAGGGGACAAACCTCATGGGTGCTGCAGACGTCCAGGAGGAACAGAGAGAGAAGGAGAGGAGAGGAGGAGATGGACAGGAGAGGAGGGAAGAGTCCCAAACCATGGCCAGCCGTCCAGAGAGTGCAGGAGGTGGAGGGTAGTGCGGTGCTATGGCAGGAGAGGAGGGGCTTGGCTGTATGTCAACAACAGGGCACGATGTGGGGGGTGGGGGGGTGGGGGGGTCGACCAGTGATTCTCATCCTATCTGCTGCCAATCATATGGCTTGCTGCTCCCCAACACACAAACATCTAATCACCTACAAGCTGGGAGGGTAAGTTAACTTCATTTCTGTTTTAAAGTTGATTTCTCATCAGACTTTTACTTTACCTGCTTAATGCTGGTCTGCGTGGGCTTTTGTCCCAGAGCAAAGTGAAAACACTCATCTGGTAATAAGCTGAACTAACCATTCGTGCTACCACTTGTATTACTACGACCAATTTGAGCTTGACAGGAGTAGTTAAACTTTCTTGGGAAACGTATTGAATGTTAATCCCAGAGTTAGATCGATGTGACCGATAAGTATGAACCTACGACTAGCAGCTAGTTAGCTTAACTCAGCACAACGTGTGGAGTCTCTACGCTGGTTGTATGGCACATAACCCACCTGTAAAACCACAACTTTTTGTTTTTACACTTTTTTATGGATTCAACAAACAGGATATAATGTGTTAATTAACCAGCTTTAGAGCTGCTGGTAAGTGGATTTTGTTACTGTAGCTGTTTTTCCTTGTTTCCACTTTTAATGTTCAGCTTAGCTAACAAGTGGATAATTGTAGCTTCATATTTAGCATATAGAAAGTGAATAAGGGTATTTCCCATAATGTTAAACTCTTCCTTTATGACCACCACTTCTATTACTACAACCACCACTCCTATAACTAACACTAACACTGAGCATGATGAGGAGCATGAAATTTCAAGGCCATTTTCTTCCATCAGATGTGTTAATTCCTTTCACACACATGTTCATGAACACACACGTCCGCAGGTATACATCTGTCCACTTGCTCCATCTCCACTTGAGCTGCACATTGGAATAAACGTCCCACAGTGCGACTTACTATGTTGTTCCCAGTTAATTTGTCACCGTTTAAACACAACACAACAGACTCTCTCTCTCTCTTTCTCTCTCTCTCTCTCTCTCTATGTCTCACTCGTTCGGCCCGTCTCTCTCTGGGCGGTCAGAATTCTCTGTCTAAAGCTGGGTAATGAGTTTAGACTGTGAACACTAACACAGTCTATATAAAGCCTTGGCTCACTGAGCGGTGACAGAGGCTATTTCAACACTGGTTTAACTAAATATACTGCCAAACACACTCGGTGTGTATGCTGCAGAGCGGTAACACCGAGTACAATGAATTAAACTGGGTCAGAGAAGTTTGAAAGTAGAGCTCTGACTCGAATACAAACATATGACGACAAACAGGTCTATTCTCATACAGCTTGTGAGAGTAAACCACTAAATCTAAATGATATATCTTCAGATAAAGTCGTTGCGTGTATCCATTTAACGTTAACAGAGCAGCAAAGTCAGAAGAGTTATTGCAGGTGATTGAAGTAAAAAGTCCTGTTCATTTTCTGCACAGACAATGTTAGTTGACTGACAGTTAAAGCACTGCATGGATTTGGATGGGAATGAACCTCTCCTGGTTCATCAGCACAAAAGATGAACAGCTGTGTTAGACAACATCTGGTTCTTTGGTTAAAAGTCAAAGGTAGAAACCACTGTGCATAAAAAAATCTGTGCAGAGAAATCAGCTGTGACTCCGTTCTGGTAAGAAACATTCAATCATAAAGATTAGAAATGTGTTGCACGTGTTGCATGTGTTGTAATAGAAAGGTTAAGACTCTGTCCTAGTGCTGTTAAATATAAAGCCTCACTTTATGTTCAGAATTAACTGAGCTGACCTTGACCATTAAAGCCAATAAGCAAATATTTACTGAAAGCACCTTGATTTTATGCTCGTGTATTCTTCATTATTCAGTACAGCGGTGCATACTGAGGGTTATGCATTATTTTCTGGTTTTTAATACTTTCTCTTGGTCTCAAAGCAACAGAGCTAACTTGCATTTTCATCCATAATTCACTTTAAATGATCCTTAACACAGCAACATGAACATTTCCAAGAGCTGCAGAGCCTATTTTGTAACTTCACTCACTCCAGCGATTACTATTATAAGATCTTCAGGATATTTCAGTGTTATGATCTTATGACGGTTGTTTTAATAACCACCTCGGAGCAAATTTAAGTGTGTCAGTATGCGTGTGTGTTTGTGGTTGTACATGAGGCCTATACCTTTGTTTGGGTGCGAGTTGGCTTTGGTCTTGTCACTGAAGCCCTGGCTGCGTCTGTTCCCAGCAGCACTGACCGAGCCTCTTGGAGGGATGTCACCGCCGGCGGTGGACACCCTCGCTGTGGGGCCGGGAAGTCTGATGGAGAGAGACAGAGAGAGAGAGAGAGAGAGAGAGAGAGAGAGAGAGAGAGAGAGGCAAGAAGGAAGACAGAGAGAAAGACAGACAGAAAGAAAGAGAGGGGGCGTAAACAGGCCAAAACATTTAGTTTGTTAATTAGTGTGTGGAGGTGATGAGATTAGGGAAGAACATCTGTGTTACACAGCCTTTGTCTTACATGGAAACAAACACACCACGTTCACTTTCTGCTGGGAAACACACATCTACTCTACAGCTTCTGAACTCAAACAGGGGGGTATCGGTTAAGTAGGACTGAGAGCACAGGGGCCATGCAGGCACAGCTTTAAGATGCATTTAATGTGAACAGGCCCAACACACTGGAAAGGTAAGTGGCACTTGTAGAGCATCTTGCACAACAACACAAAGGGCAGCACAAGGGTGTTCCTTGTGTTCCTGCTCGGCCAAATGTGCTGCCAACTGTAAAACACAATGCTAATTACTATCACATCACATGTTTCAGGCAGGTATCAATCTGGCTTTGTTTGCCACGTTGTGAGTTTTCAGTTTGTGACCTTGATGTCATGGTGTGTCGACGCCTAAGAAAACTGATGCACTTCAACATCCAGGCTGTTACTGAATACAAACTTTTTTTGACCCACTTTATTGATTTCCTATAGTTCTCCTCTTGCCCTCTGGTTTGACTGCAAGGTCGAGTCTTCCTCAAACTGATGACTGCACTAACCACACAGTCACAGCTGCCTACTATTTTAGACTCTTTTTGGTAACAGTGAACGCTCCACAGACAAATGTTTACATCTGGTTAATCTTCAGCCTGTGGCTCGGATGGGAAGCCACTCACAGTTTAATAAACGCAAACTCAGCTATTGTTTGCTCCAGTTCTGCCTGCCCATATACACCCAGAGTAATCTAATGGAGACAGATGAGCTCACAGCAGCATGGATGTATGTGAGCGGGCTGGACAGTCTGACAGGATCCAGGTCCCGGGAGAGCTGTGAGCTCAGCAGCCTCAGATTACACATCCTGCTCCTTTATTTCTCTGCATGGTTTAGACAGGATACAGCGGCTGTGGATAAGCCTTGGTGAAATTTATGACACCTTTATTCCGTATTGTAAATCGATCTTTGGTGAGGTCTGTGAACCGGGCTGTAATCTAACCCGGCCGTGGCACAGAGGCTGCTAATGAAATGCTAATTCACCAGCGGCGACATCATCATCGTCCTGGGACTGCGAGGCGGATGCTGATAAGCAGATTACAGCTCTTCCTTTCAGCTCTCGTATACATTATAGAAACTCTCATTTCCGGCATGCCATTCACTTTGACTGACCATTATTTATCTGGCCACTGCAAGGTAATAGGTTTTTATAGGTTTTACTATATTATTTAGTCAAGAGTAGCCTAAGCTAATTTGACTTTCAATTATGGCAGAGCCAGTCAGGCTACTGAAACAAATGTTCAATTTGACATTTAGAAGAACGTCGGCACAGTGTGTCCTGCATGGCTGGGGGTTTCCTGGTGGTACTACAGTCTAAGACTCATCTCCACCCATGTTTCCTCATACACACACACACACAGACCAAAAAAAACAATTTGAAATATCTAATATGTCTGCCAATTAAATATCATACTGTATTGCTCAGTGTCTATGTTCTATAAGTGGCTTGTGTTGTCCTTGATGAAGCATATGAGCTGCTCACTCACTGTGAGCTGAATATGGCACATCTCCCTTCCAATGTGTTTTAGATATTGTGGTGAATTTACTTGTTTAAAGTATTTATTTTATACATTTGTTGAGAAAACAATAATGAAGATTGGTAATATTTCTCATCTCACCTTAACTCCACATGAAACAGCTTTTCACTGAAAACCTTTTACCTCTTATTAAAAGTTATTTACCGTAACATGCTGAACATTTAAAATGCAGCTCAGTTTGATGAAGCCTATAAACTGTTTGAAGGAAAAGGGCCATTAAAAGAAATCAGAACAGGAAAACTCAGCAGTAGTTTGAGGGGAGCGCACCAGGCGACCCCCCCACCCCCCCGCGGGTTTTCCTCTCGTTCTTACAGATGCTGGCCAGAAGGTGGGGCCATTGCATTGTTTCAGAGAGCAGCTGGTGTGGGGGCAGGTGCAATGCAAACAGAATCTGGGATGGGCAGCATGCAAAACCACATCCTAAATCCAATTTCAAGGTGCATCATCACAGAATATGACACTGCATGCTAAAGAAGAGGCAAAACGTAAACGCAAACAGACTTGAGGGCATCACAGCGAACGCAGACTGAAGCTAAATTTCAACGGCACATTGTCATATTGTAGATACGCATTCCAGCCACAGAACCCTCCTGTGTTAATTATTAATGTCACATTATATGAGGGGGGGATGTGTTTGTCAAGCAAACCCACACACACACACACACACAAGCACACACACTTACTTAAGGGTTATCTAAAGGTCTTTCACAGCCCATTTAGCAGGCTTGCCAAATGAGGCGCACTGCCAGACAGACAGGGCCGTCCGAAAATGGAGCCAGGAGCTTTAGTCCCTATCTGCTCAACACTACCACTCATGCATATTAGATAGTGCTTGTAGTAGAGATTGCCCTTAATCACAGACAAAGAAACAACATGAGACTCATTACAGTACAAAAGAAATGTTATCCTTGATTAGGGGCAATTTCTACCTTCCTATTTCCTGGAATGGGACGGGACAGGAGGTGAGGTGGAGGAGAGAGAGGGAGGAGCAAGAAAACAGATATGCAGAAGAAGCTGACCTAGAGGTCTTTTTCTGACCAAGGGAAAACTTGAGTAGTTTACTCTGAGACCCATCCCTAGAGGAGAAGAGAGGAGAAGAGAGATATGGAAGAGGACAGAGACGGAGA
This sequence comes from Seriola dumerili, assembly GCF_002260705.1. NCBI lineage: Eukaryota > Metazoa > Chordata > Actinopteri > Carangiformes > Carangidae > Seriola > Seriola dumerili. The sequence goes on from NW_019174266.1 coordinate 2,621,959, forward strand.
GATCAGGTTTACAGTTATAAATGACAGGAAGTGTGAACAGGAAGATAGAGATGACAAAATGATGGATTAGAACAGCAGAAACAGCAAGAAAGTGAAGAATACCGAGACAAACCCATTCACCCAGTTTCAAGGTTACATTCCTAGTGTTTCCAGTTTGCAGGGTTTTCATAAATGAGCACTGCGAGCCTCACCTGGACTGCATCTCGGCCTGCGCTGCTTTCTGGGCTGTAAGGGCAGGAGTCCCATGCGGAGAGTGGCTAAGCTGGGCCGGGGCGCTGCTCTGCTGGCTCAGGGGAGGGTGTGCGCTCTGGGACTGGGCGGTGGGTGGGAGAGAGGGCTGGGAGTTCTGCCGCTGGGCCTGCTGCTGCTGCTGTTTGTAGCGGGACAAGCTGAAGAAGAGGCCGAGGATGGCTTTCAGATTACCATTCCGAATCTCTGTCAGGGAGAAAGGACAATGTGGGATATTAAAGAGGAAAAGACAGATGATGTGAAGAAAGAAAAAAAGGCAGATACTAAATGACAGCTGCTGGACTGATCTGTGCTAAGAAACTAAAGCTAAACATGCTACAGAACTTTCTTTTACTGGCTGTCATGTCTTATTGATATATTGTTGTGATAATGACTCATTCCTTTATTGCCTTCACCCACTTGCTGTTGCAGATTTACTTATTGTGCAGGAGAACAAATAAGCCATTACCTGACTCACTAGCTCCTTCATCTGGCATTGACGCAGTTAAGTGAACAGTGAGTATTCAACTTCAGCATGAAAACACATATTCACATATTCAATCCAATTTGATTTCTGCCTTCAGTTCTCCAGTTCATCTGAATTACATGCTCCTGGACTGCAAGAGGAAAGTCACAAGAAAATACTTGTGCTCCTGACAGAGCCGTGAACTGACCCCATGTGTTTCTCGCTGTCAGGGGATATCACTGTTCACCGATCCACTGCTCTGCCCAATGAAAACACTATCAGTATTAGTACAGTTACTAATATTGTTTCTAGGTTTCCCTGTGTGAATAATAAACACAATTGTGCACTGTTAATTTTCTGGTACATTAACTCTATGTATGATATAATCAGTCCCTCGCAAGCCAACATGTTGACATGTACTGTCTGTTATTAATCTAGTGTGTCCTGACGAGAGAGTCTGCCAATATAAATGACTCTGTGACACAGTGCCACTCTTAATCTTTTTTTTTTCTGGGCATCGGTCTACCGCCCTTTTTCCAGTGAAAACTGAAGTGCAGGAGTCCAGCTTACCTTCTGCAGACAGACCCTGGATGTTGACTCCTTTGGCTGCCAGGAAACTGAGGCAGGCATCAATGTTCTCAATCTGGGCAGAGAGACACGGACACAGCTGTAAGACACTACATCCTGCACATTTCCATTCAGATTTGCATATTTGTATAATGTGAGGAAGCGTGTTGGTCTGTCTTTTGCACGCTTCTCCTCAGAGCATAATGTCAAAACTGAAAGTGAACTTCTACAGGTCTATCTAGAAAGGGAAGTTGGCAGCACAGAATGTACTAACCTGTAAGAAATTTCAGAAAAGATGTGCTGGACATCAACACCGACAAGAATGAAATGTTGGGGGATACAGATCGTATATCCTTCAATATTCATTGATTCAATAATGTTGGAGCAGTGAAAGATGGGCTGCTATGATGGGAAACTAAATCTGTGTATGTTTATTAGATTTCCTTTGGCAGCAAATACTTGTTTCATGCCAGTAAGCATACGTTTGAGATCTTAGAGAGTTGCCAGCATACGTCTGCTAAGGCCTCACAATCTGCATCTGGATGCACATCTGCATCACAATGCACATAACAGGCAATCACACTGATTGACTGATGGGAGTCATAATTTTTGGACAACATCTGAATCTTGTTCAGAAATATTTGAACTTTGTACAATGATGATTTAAGCCAAATTTCAAGTGAGTCAGACTTAAGACGACCCTATAACTCGCTTGCATAATTGCTCGAAACAGATGTCAAATGGGCTACACTTACAACCAATTACACGGAAATGTGAAATGAAATGAAAACAAAACAAAAAATAACAAAACAAATTAATATCGTTTGTTTTCACCTGATGTCATTTAAATCTGTACAAAGGTTTGGAGACATCAAGCTGTAAAACAAAAGCACCAGTGATGGAAAGTTGTAGGAAAGCTTTAATGTGACTGACTGTTCATACCGTGCTGTGCAAAGCTCAGAAAGTAACTAATGACCACATGGTGACATAGTCAAAACAGGATTCAAACCAATGTTCGTCAGTAGAGCTACAGGGAAGCTAACCATCTATACCGACTCAGTTGCTATGACAGCAGCCCTGGCAACCTGAACAGACTGCTGAGCTGTCACTGGACTGCGAGAGGATTTGATAGGCAGACGGGCTTTGTTCAGAGCCCAAGTGAGCCATTATGCACGGAGCCTGCTGGCTGGCCCACGTAATCACAAAGTAAACCACATAAAACAAGTCATCAAGCAGAGTCACTGCAGATGAATGATTGTGCGATCAAAGTTTACCAACTGTTGTTTTCAATGAGCAAACACACCAGGTACAACACAAAAGATATCAATGTGGCACGGCCGTTAGTCTCTCACGTTACATACAGTGGTGGGTATGAGGTGATACTGTAGGCAGGGCAATTAACTAAAGAATCGACTGTGAAATAGGCATTTAAAAGCATTTTACAGTATGCACAAAGGTTAAAGAGGTGCTAAATCGTCTTTAGTATGACATTTATTACAAGTGAAAGTAGATTTACAACACGCAGAGGCTAGTCTGCAACAATACACTCACAACAACAACCCCATTTTGAAAGTATAACGGGTTAAATGTAATCTCACAGGAGAGGGAGTAGAGATATAGAGCAGTGATACCTCAGTTGTGTGTGGTTTCTAAACTAAAATACATATGAACTCTGTCCTTTGTAAACGAGGCCGGCTGCGGGCTGCAACCGGGAGGGTCCCGCTCTCGTAAGATTAATGACATGATTACACTTAATATGCAGCGACTAAATATAGCCTGACCTACAGCTCCCTCTGTGCTTCTCCTGTTGGGAAGTATCTGGCTGTGAGGTGAGAAGCTGAAGTAGCAGCTCATTTACATCTGCCTCTATTAAACTACGCCAACGTCTACTGACTGCACACACTGTAGGTAATTCTGCTTGAGTACAACTAAATCCATTCATCCAGATAAACAAAGCCCATGTAACATCCTGTACTGATGTTACTAAATACTATTTACATTCGCTGCTGTATTGCTATTAGTTACATTTCCTATCAGATTACTATAACATCTACCATATTAGTTTAGTTACATCCACTACCGTAATTTATATCAGTTAAACCCATTACATCCACTACTGTATCACTGTTAATTACACCCCCCAGCAGTTTATATTAGTTACATCCAACACCATAGATTTATAGTTTATTTATAGTTAAATCTTAAAACCATCACCACATTACTATTAATTACACCTACTACTCTACTGCTATTACTTCCTTCAATACCTTAAAATTAATAGTTACATCCTTTACCATATTAATATTAGTGATGTTCATAACTGTATGCAACTAACCAGATTCTCACTTGCTACATCCACAACCAGATCACCAGATAATAACTGTATCACTACCAGATTTACTGACACCCAAAACCACACTATTACTAACTACAGCAACTACCAAACTATAAGTTATTATATTGACATAATACTTGCTTGATTACTTCTTCCTGCATTGCCTTCATGACCATATTATTATCAATCAATTTACTACATGAATCGACTCCCAGTTTAAACTCCATGCCTGTCTGAGCCGCTTCAGTGTGTGAAGCAGCCAATGGTCTTCCGGTCACAGATTGAGTCGAAACAGCAGTGCTGCCCCTGCTGTCACTTCCGTGACCTCTGACCCCAAAAACAGCTGTTAGAGGGGCTGACACATGGCGGTGGAGGTGATACAGCAGAAAACATGGGAACAGGAGGAATGCAGACTATGGTCCTCTCTGGATACCAACAGCGCCTTAAAAATAAACCTCTCTGAAACAGCCCACTGACATACCCAGAGTCTTTCTTTAATACCCCGGGCCTAAAACTTCATCTGAGTGACTGAAACCACCCCCCTCCCTCCCCTACTGCCCCAAATTCCCTGGTATAGTTGTTGCTTAAATAGCAGCAGCCCGCAGAAAATAGGCTTCATTAAGATACCCCATCACAAATGCCAGGCCCGTCCTGCTGAGATGCACCCCAGCCCCGCCTCTCAGGAAGTATAAATACCGAAACCTCTAGCTATTTAAAACCTGTGGAGACCAGAGCTCAGAAAAGCCAGAGTAACACTATTCTGTCACAATCTACCATCAGCTGCAGAGCCTGAGATCTTACTCTGTTTTAAATAGAAAGATCAATAAACAAACTCCAAGTTTAACTTCTGAATAGAGCAACTCTTTATCTATGACCTGAGGTCGCTGGATTCCAGATTTTAATCTTTAATTGTACAGGACTCATCTGTCTGTGATAGTCAATACATTCTATTAGTTACTGTGTGATCTAAAGTTGTAATTTAGTTTTTTGGCAGGATGCCCTTGTGGACTTAAAGACAGTGTTCATGTAATCACAACTTCCCTGGTTCGAGTCTGCTCAGGGATCTGTACAAGCTGTTCCTCCTCTTTGTGGAAGCAAAAATAAAATGAAGAAACCATCGTGAGTTAAAGGTTTACCGAGACACCTTCACTTGACGTTTGTACAGTTATCAGCAGGAATAATAAAACTTTATTACTGGACAACAACAGGAAACTAGAAACGCGATTTGTTTCACGACTGTAGAAGTCATTCAGGGCTGAGTTCACCTTTTCAGGTTAATTTCTTGGTTCATTAATCTTCTGTTCTCCACAGACTTCGAGTTAAAGTTTCAGCACGAAGCCAAAAGAGTGAGCAGCTGACCACCGAATCAAAACAATACGAAATACCTCTAAACAATCTCAGAGAGAAATCCACACGTTAAACAAATCACCTCCAGCTCTGGGTGACACCATGCCTATACCTGGACCTGAGGGGAAGCTCCTACCTGCCTGGATGTATGATCTGTTCCTGCAGTGTGACTGCTCTGCCTGGATTCACACCTCCATCCACGCCACCGTCACCTCCCGCTCTGCTCCGGCTCCCAGCAGCAGCATGGGGCCAGCCAGCCACACAGCCCTCTGAACAAACACTACCTCCCATCACAGGGATACTATTGTTGTTGTGTGTGTGTGTGTGTGTGTGTATGTGTGTGTGTGTGTGAGGCAGCGAGAGAGAGAGCTAGAGAGAGAGAGCGAGAGAGAGAGAGGGAGGGAGTGTGACCACGAGTGTTATGTGTCTGAAGCAGGATATGACAGATTGGAGCTTTTGAAGACTGATACTGAGGTTGATATTTTTAAACCAAAGTTGCCGACAGACAATCTCAAGCAATCGTTGGCTGTATTTAAATTTGACTGTTTTCATATCAAAACACGAAAAAGTAATTAGTGATTTGCTCATAATCTTATTCTTAAAAAGCCTCTAAACAGCATCATGAGAATGGAGGCACCCAGAGGCTCAACTTACTGTAGCTAGACTGTTGTTGCTGTAGGTCTGTGAAACCCATGGAGACGAGGTCTGTGATACTGAGCTGTAAAAATAAGCCTGACTTATGTAATACTTTAAGTGTTCAGCAGTTACTTCAACCACACCACCACAAGTATTCAATACTTATGATCTAGGATTCACATCTCCCTCATAAATGATAATTCTGGTTTATTACAGCTTCATTCTTATTTTTGTAGTTGCCTAAAGCAGTTGTTGCAGATCTGGGAACATGGTGACAGTTTTAGGACAAGGACCAGAGCCAGTCACACAGTCAGACAGGATGTTAAACAAAGTTCATACAGATTATCTAAACAACGTTATTCGGAGGTAAAACTGGAAGTGAATGCAACAAAAAATGTCCCTCGTTGCACAGGAAAGCATCGAAGGTTAAAGCTGAACCAGAAGTCAGTCTGTTGGCTGGGATGGATGTTTACAACAGTCAATTTGCTCAATAATTTTAAACATTGTCTTTCTTTTCTTTTTCTTACAAGTTCCCCTAATCTGGAGGTTCGCTTGAAACCAGTCTGCTCATCTCCTGCCCACAGATCTCAGCTACTAACTTGGTGAAATGAATGTTATTATTACTCATAGAAACTACGGGAAAATCCACAAAAATAAGCAGCAAGTCATAATAAACTGGAATTATTCTTTAAAAGGTGATTTAATTCCCAAAGGTCATTGATGAGGTATTCAAAAACCCAACAGTGTAAAGTTCTGATTGGTTTATATCTAATATTTCAGACAAAACAATATGTTGCAGCTCTGATCTATTGGTCTGACTGTGTGACAACAGCCGCTTCATTGCCAAAAGCTCCGTCATTTGACTTTCTGACTGTTTCCTGTTTCTTGTGGAATCTGCTCACGTAGCGCGGCTGTGAGACAACGTGTTGTGTCTGTATGTGTGTGTGTGTAACTGTAGATGTGTCTGTATGTGTGTGTGTAACTGTTGATGTGTCTGTATGTGTGTGTGTGTGTAACTGTAGATGTGTCTGTATGGCTATGTGATTACATCTGTCAGAATCTGCCCACACGCACTTTCAGTCTCTCGGGAGGTTTTTCGCAGATTATAGCAACAAGCTCACCTGCACAACTCTAAACATTCACTTCAGTAATTCTCACTTGCCTGAGAAATGTACGCAGAGGTTTCGACACCTCGGAGAAGTGCCGGTTTTCACTGTTTATTGACAAAAAGGAGGCAGCAGCAGCAGCAGCAGCAGCAGCATCTGTGACAGACATACGATGACGTAGAGTCACACTCATCCCCTGTAGGCAGCATATTCTCAGTTATTGCTTCTGCACATGAAAGTTCACAGATTAACGTCTGTCGTCACATTATCTTCACAGTGTGCACGCTCTCTTTTAATTTATCACATCTAAAGATGTTTCTTATCTCCAACACTTACTATTCTTTAATAACTGTTATGTCGAGCTGACGCTAAGTGCTCTCACTAACAAAAACAAAAATCTCCCCTGGCTACATCAACATTTCCCTGCTGAACTGTGTACAGAATGATTAAGGCGAAGCTGCTTTAATTTGAAAAAAACACCTTTGGGCTTTCTCTGCTTGTACAGAAGACTTTTGCAAAATTGTTTTTATTTATAAAAAAAAAAAAAAAAAAAAAACAGGCCAAGGTTGAGATTTTCTGGAACGATTTCTTGTATAATTTACTAACTGTTGTGTTATATCTCCTATGAATGGACTAACTGTTGTTGCAACAGATGACTTACTTATGCAACAAGCGAGCATAGTGTGTCAGTGTGTATGTACAAGGAGTGGACAAAATAAGATGAACACCTTGCTGTACATCATGTGCCCACCCCTCTGTCACAGATTATCAGAAGCTTCACAGAGGTGTCTATAGTTGCCGGGCTGTTGTATTGAATTGCACAGTTCTGTCAAGTGTTTTCTATTCCCCCCCCCGTTGTTGCCCATGGTCCAGCAGCCTCCATGTGACAGACAAACTCCCTTCAGGATCAATAAAAGTTGAACGTTCTGATTTGGGGTTTTGGTATATTTGGTTGCTTAGAAACAGTAACTGTGATTGCTCATTTGCTTTCAGTCCATCATGTGATCACCTGGGTTCTGACCAGCTGACATGGATTTCTCTCTCTCTCTCTCTCTCTCTCTCTCTCTCTCACACACACACACACACACACACACACACACACACACACACACACACACACACACACGCACACACACACACACACAAAGTACCTCTCCCTTTGATCAAACATTAACCAGCCCGTTGAATCATTAATAAAACATGGTTTTGGGACTCGTGCTGCTCACCTGTGAGAAGCTTCACCATCTCAAAAACACTAAAATGAATCTGTGTCAAACCTGGAACCATCTACCCACCAGTCTGAATCTGTCTGCACTGTAAAGACTCCTGACACAGCAACACTACAGAGAGACACGTGTAACTGTGAGCACTCAGGTTAAAAACTGGGTGTGTTCTGATCTGCTCAAAACTGTGCGACACTGCACCTTAAGGTGAACCAGAGTGAATGATAAATGAAATCTCTATTGTCAGGGCATGTTAACACACCGACACACACTCACAGAGTATCAGCAAAGCGCGAAGAGCTGAATTCCTATCATTCTGTGACGGATGTTTCCTTCACACGCCTGGTCCTGCTGGTTTCTACCTGTGCGGCTGTCTGTCAGTCTGACTGACACAAAGTGACGGGGAGAGGAAACAGCCTTCCCTCTCAAAACCTTTTTGCAAATACAAGCCCAGACTCTTTTACTCTCCATCTCATCGTCAGTATCAACTAGAGAAGCGTATTCTAAAGCACAGCGCATAAACTGTATATGTGATGGGTTATCCATACATTTATATAGATAATAATTAATATATAGTGTCCAGAATCTCATCTATCAGTGGAATTTAAAGGGTCAGTTCATCCAAATGTCATAAAAGATACACGTATTTTCTCATTTACACCATGTGGATCTGTCCATGCAGAAAATGTTACTTTTATTTGTCCCCTATACAGCGGAGCTGAAATTAATTCAATTTGTAGTGATTGCAGCAATGAAAAATTCAATTCAAAAATATAAAAGCAACTTCTCTGACGAATCAGTCCTGGCACTCAGCCCTGACAACACTCTTCATTTGAAGCACTGTGCGTCAATGAAATAGTCCCTTTAAATTCTCAATAATATCTGAGGTGAAAAGTGGATTAATAAATGAATGCACTGCCAGATTTTAATGGCACTGAATGATGTGAGGATAATGAAATCATTTCTTGTTAGGTCTTGCTGGATTTCCCAGCTCCTAGCAGGTGAAATATCTCATTCATTTCAGAAGCTGCTGCTTTAACATGCGATTCTTGGCTGAGACACCAGTGCATGTTTGTTTGTGTGTCTCTGTGTGTGCGTGGCATCCTGTGTGTGGTTTTAGCAGCTCAGTGTCAAATCAACACTCTCGCTCCGGGCTGAACCCACGCAGACAGACACAACCACACACACACAACCTCACACACAACCACCCACACACACACACACACACACACACACACACACACAGACATTCTGACTGGGTGGCAAAGGAATGACCCGATGATGGGGGTCCGTTTAACGAAGATGTGACAGTTGTAAAAACAGCCACTCACTTTGGCCTGGATAGCCGGCATGCTAATCAGTTAGCATGAATGTGAGGTGAGAGTGCTACAGTTTATTCCAGTGATGGAGCTTATTTCCATGTTTATTCGTTTAGAGACGGGGGTTAAGTTAAGTGACGGTAATTGGCAGCAGCTTTGGAAGCTTTGGGGGAATGAAAGCAATGAAATCAAGTGCAGCAAAAGTGGGCTCTCGTACTCCTCCATCCCAGCTGCCGACTCCACTCTCAGGACCTGCGTGTGTTTGTTTTGACAGTACTACAAAACACAAAGCAGACATTTGCATAATGGCTGCAGTTGCACCTGCCCTTAGCACTGCTTGACTGCTTCAGATTTTGCTTTAAAGCTGACAGTCTTACTGAGATTATACACAGCGATCCAAAAATACTCACATACACACACAAACACACACATCTGAGCTTCTCTGTGCAAAATAAAAGCAGATTTTGAAAGCCACCACGCAACAAACGACTGCTTGAATGGACACTAATCACCATCTGTGAAGATTCAGGTCACAATCACAAATATATATTTGGAAGCACTTGATTTGTCTCAGAGGAATCCAGCAATCTTCTTGTCTTTAAAAAATAAAAATCATCTGTTTGCAGATGACAGCGGGCCTGGATGTGATGCTGATAACAGCATAACAAAACTGAGAGAGAGAGAGAGAGACGCCCAGACCACTGAGACCAAAGAGCATAAAACGCTCAATTACTGGTGACTTGGGGGGCGTAAACAGAGCTAATGGGAAAGGCTTAATTGGTAGTGAGCGGGAAAGGGAGTAAAGAGGGAGGCGAGCCATTTTTAAGATAGTATAGTATTAGTGTATTCAGGTGGTAAACAGAGAAAAATCTATAGCAAATCAACATTCGACAGAGGTAACACGGGTCCATGTGTATGTTTGCAATGAAGAGGAAAGGTCCAGGGATCAGCTGTGCTTCCACCTACTCCTCCTCAGTTGTTAGCTATGGGTGTGTATGTCTCTCTCTCTCTCTCTCTCTCTCTCTGGTGCTTTGAAAGGCTTCAGTAGCCTGGCAGGTGGCCAAAAATAGCCCCCTCAGCTGGCACACTGGCCCAATTTATGACCCCTCACATTCAGCGGAGGGCAGCCCTGCCCCGGGACTGTCGGCTCATTTCCCACAGAGAACACAACACTGTGACAACACCGAAATCCCACCAGCAGCGTTAGGAAGGGAATCCCACTTACATACCTGCTAAATGTCACTGCAGACAATAACCCGTCATAACTGGCTTCAAGTATTTTCTTTGTCATCGGCGCTGATGCTCCCTGCCTGCTCTCACTCCCGGAGATGGGAGGAATGCCGTCTCCTTTGCAAGTGTAATAAGATGAGGCAAAGCTGGCCCCAAAAACCAAAGCCTGCGATGCTTTCAACTGAGCGCCAACTGCCAGAAGTCTGAGCCAGAGGTTTCACGAACAGCAGCCCGCAAGACCACAAGAGTAAAAATAAATGGACTAACCATCCCCATCTACAACTGTTCACCAGTGACTCCTGCACCACAGCTCTGAGGGCGGGCCACACGAGGCAGCGGGACGGGACATCAGGAAGTGTGTAACTTCACACAGAGGTAAATTTCACAACGTTCTGCCAAAACAAACCTAAAAGGTCACTTACCATCTGAGAACGGCTCTTGGGACAGCCATTGATATCATCAATCTTCTCATTGGCTGAGGAGAGACACAAAGAGGAGGCAGAGACAGAGAGGTAGAAGAAGAGAGAATGAAAACTCTTGTCAGTTGTGTTTGGTTAATGTAATCCTCTCTTTTATTTCCACTGGAGATCCCGGTGTGTGTGTGTGTGTCCCAGACAGTTTCTGGCTGAGTGAGGAGAGCAGAGGTGTTCATGCTGGTGACTCTGACCCCCCTCCCACTGAGACATGAAACACTATCTGGTCACAGCAAATGGGGACGGGGCCACTGGGGGCCCGACCGGGATGGGAGTGTTTCGCTGCTTCTTTTCAGAGGGGGCGTGTGTGAGTGTGAGTGTGTGTGTGTGTGGTGTCAGGGATTCCTCCCGTTCATTAGAGACCCAGCCCACAGCAGCTGAGACACTGCCGTCAGCTCACAGCTGACAACTGTGCCAACAGCACAGCCTCCTGCATCAGGAGGCACGGTGGGGCCCACAATGCAGCTCCACCTCAGGACCACGAACCATATCACCTCCACTCCTACCTCCTGTGGTGAATAAAATCAATGCTACCCAAACGTGAGATTTTTAGTGATGTTGTAGGAGGTAAATTAACCAGTTAAAAGAGGGAAAAAACATTTGTGTCGAAAAATAACGCTGCTGCTTTAAAGTTTATTTTATTGTACTGTTCTTATCTTTTCTATTATATTTGGTTTCTCATAATTAAAAGCCAAATGTGGCAGAGAGATATCAGTTACTCTGCAAAGACAAAAAGTTTAATAAAGTTAAATTTGAAGAAAATTACCAGTAAAGAGATGCAGTGATGACCAGATGAAAGACAGATGCATTCAACTGATTTTTATTCTGTAAAATAAGTTGTGTCTTTAACTCCTAGCTAGCTACTTCCCCTGTACTGCATTTACACACATCCCTGTCTATTTACTGGGTTGTCAGTGAAATAGTGAAGTGCAGAGAAGATTTTACAGGTTTTAATGATCCCTGGCAAACTGTATTTTAATAAAATGTATTGTTTTGATTTAATATATTAGCAAAAACATAGGAAGTAGCATTTCATACATGTAAAAATAGCCTCAACAAATATGTTAACATAATCAAATGATGAATGATTTAACACATACTGTTTGGTAGGGTTTGTGTGCTTCCTGAAAAATGCACACTGTGGTTATGACACCCACAAAAGACAGCTACTCTGTAATTTTGAGAAAGACACTTAAACTAAAAATAAAAAATATGTTTCCAAAATAAAAAAGACAATAACCAAACCAGCAGCCAGTCTGTCTCAAGACTGGATTATTTGAGTAAAGCCTCCCAAGAATGAGAATTGAGAAAAAACTAAATGTATTAAAAAGCTACAGGTTTGGCTGAAATGCGTTGGACAGATTATCCTCTGAGTTGCTCATTCGAACTTGATGATGACCTCGATCTGGAGGTTTTGCTCCGCCAACATCCTGACCTTCAGTGTGTAACAGTTAAACGGCTAAACAGGTGCCATATCCGATCGGGCCTTTGTCCCAGTATGGCTGTTCTGACACCAGCCGGCCGCTCCGGTTTCACCAGCGAATGTGTGGTGTGAGGTTTCCCCAGAGGACGAGGGAGCAGAGCAGAACAGGTGAATGGACCGTTCTGGTTTGTGTTGTTTTAATGTGAGAGCAGTGGTCAGCTGTCAGAGCGTATATATTGCATGTGGACTGGATGTTGTGTGTGTGTGTGTGTGTGTGTGTGTGTGTGTGTGTGTGTGTGGGGTGGTGGTGGGGTTGTGGATGAAGGGGATGATGCTGTAGCACTTTTCAACCACAGGAACGTTTTCAGGAAAACAGGGACACTTTTCAGAGACTCAGGAACTTGACACCTGTATTTTGACTAATAAATCCTAATGACAAAGTCTCCTCTCAAAAAGAGGAACCAAAACTATCCTGCAGATCATTGCTACTTTGAGGACGGGTGGATATTTATACTGTCCACATCTTTACATCCCCTTGTCAGCATCCATTCAAGCATCACAGTAATTGACTTTGTGTTGTTTTCTCATCTCTGCCGTCACTTTTAATTAATCACCGTTTAGATCTGCCCGACACAATAACGTGTAACATAACTTTTAGTTCCTGAGTTTAGTTCCTGGGACCATATGAAGAAAGGGCGACTGATTCTACTACATCAAGTTCAGCTACTCGACAGTCCTCGTCCAGGTATGCAGGCTGGAATAATCAGGAAAACCCAAACAGACACCATCATGGCAGGCAGCTGGAGCCAGTATGGAAAGTGATGGCATGAGAAGAGGCATTCTAGCATGTGATGTAAATACATTTCAGTACATTACGTCTGTATAAAATGCCCTATGATGTCTGATCTAACTAAAAAAAAAGCAGAATCACATGCAACAGCTGCAGTACGAGAACAGTGAGACTCTTCATGGCAAAGGAAGGATGATCTGGGTCAGAAACATGAGGGAGAAGCTGAGAGCACACAGAGTCAGCGCTGAGTCACCAGTCAGCTGGTGTCGGCCTCGAGGCCGGCGGCAGAAGAAATGACAGGCTGTGGACGGCCGGACGAAATGACAAGACTGATGATGATACACATGAGGTCGAGGGTCACACAGAAGGACGGCCCACTTTTCACAGCCCGCACTATAGGTTGAATACCTTCATAGTCAACTGCTGTTGAAGAATTACAAACTTTTCTAACTCATTCAGGGTCACGAGAAACATTGAAAACACAAGTGTAACTGATGTGTATTCACGAAACAGTGTCTATAACAATTAGACTGTAATCAACATAGAGCAGGAAAAACCTTACAGATTAGTTAAGAAATATGCTCTTTTATCATAAGGACTGTTTACCTCGGTGTTTCCTGTATTTTCTTTGTGTTCTTACAAAGTATTTTCTCTTTCTGATTTGTCTTTACGTTGTATGAACGACATATTCCTGCCACAACTTTCAGTAAGAATCACACAAGTCAAGCGATACTAAAGAAGTCTAAATCCTACCACCTCTTTAAGTTAACTCATGAAGCTGAGAGGAAACCTCAGGGCAATGGATTTTAACTTCTACACTTGAGTTTTGTTCTGACTCTTTTGGCATCCTCTGGAAGAAATGATTTCCCTTGTGCAGCACTAAATAAACTCTTTGCCAGATTCATACTGAAACTGACGTTGTCACATCAGATAATTAAGATAATGGATGTCATTTGACTCTGTCTTGCAAAAGAAAATCTTGTTATTTGATGATGATGTCCCTGTTTGTAAGATAAACTGCAACTACTTGTTTGATAAAGGTCAGTCAGATCTTTAAACGTAACTAGTGACGTGTTCCACATTTTTTCAGCAACCACATGATCAGAGCCAGTTTCCTTTTTTCAGATTTTGGAATCAAATGTGTGCTTTCCTTACCTACGACCTGAATGATCTCAGCCAGCAGCACTCCGTCTGTGACGTCTGTTTGCAGGTCCTTGATCAGACGCTTGTGTCCTGACTTGGCAAGGTAATGGTTGGCCCAGTCCGTGTAGATCTGCAGTCAGACACAAACACAAACCGCGGCATTCAGTTATGAGCCAACTGAAAATAAAATCCAACCCAAAACGGGGGCAACCCCATCAGGTCCTCCACGTGTTTCAAACTCCATAAACACTTGAAAACTACAAAAGGTATAAATGGTTGAAGCGAATTTACGACTCTAATAAAATAACAACATGGTTGAATGGGAGCAGAGTAGCCCTCTTTCTTTTGTTGGGCTCCGATCTGGCATATATCCGCGTGGTATTCAAATTGGGGCCATTGTGTTCAGCCGGGGCATTCATCTCAGAGCGCACGGCGGCTGTTTTCAATGGGCCATGCTGACATCACTCTCTGGGGACAGAAAAGACCCTTCACTGCCTGGGGGAAGGAGAGGAGCGCGGGGGGGGGGGCAGAGCAAGCATCTGAATAATCTGAATAGCTTCCTTCATAATTAGTTGCCAAACTCTCTCTTTTACTCTCTCTCTCCTTCATCAAGAGAAGTGAGTTTCCATTTCTGAGGAGTTTAAAAAAAGGCCACTCAGAGGTTGAAGAGAAGTTTCACAGAACTTTATTCCTAATAAAGAAAGGAGTTATTTTTAAGAAACAGACACTTCATGAATCCGTCTTGGTCTGCAGCTTTGTTAGGCTTGTGTTTAAACGGCAGAAAACTCTGTTTGACAAGTGCAACTTCAGAACAGCTTCGCCCCCCGCAGGGATGTGAAACATGTGCGACAGCTTGGCTAAATAAAGACACCTCTCCCTCTGTGTCTCACTCTCGTTTTCACACAAACCCAGAAGCTGTTACTGTATGCCAGCCTGGTGAAAAGATGACACAAGAGAGACAATCAGTACGTTTAAGTAACCGGGTTACTGTCGGCTTTCTGCTGCAATCTCATTTCCTCGGTGTCATGAAACAAGAACAAGAAATGCCACTTCAGTAAAGGGGGTAAGGGATGATATGAACCTGAATTTACTCAGCAAGATTTCCTCCTGGAGAAAGCAGATTTCTTGGCTACATACACATTACCAGGTTTCTGATTTTTCTCATTGTTTACCTTTAGGGGAGACTGGGGACGGTTGCAACACTTTTTGCATTTCTCTCAGTTACTCAGAGACTATTTGGACCCGACCAACCAAACTTATATTAAAATTACATCTGTCTGCTAATCACCCATACCAGACAACTGTCCCAATGAATCAGGGAAAATACACATCGTTTTATAATAACATTATAGTACTATTTATCATTTTAATAACATTTATTGAGTTCTGTTTTGCATAGAATATAGGCCTAACTCAAAATAGGCACAATTTATCTATTTTATTGCTTATGATGAACAGAACTGGGAATTATATTATAAGGCCGTGAAAGGCTTACAAAATAATTCTCAAAACAACTTGACTGATGTAAGTTGATTTGTTCTCTTAGGCATAAAAATAAGCAATTATTGCTCCATCTTTTGTGTCAGACACTTTCATTATAGGGGTCAAAACATTTCAAAAGACGTAACCATCCAAAGTAGGAGGAGAATGTGCTTACTTGCCAACTGCATGTAAACATTGACTTTACAGTTACCTGGTAACAACTTCACTTCAGGTCAAGGTGTCGTTCGATTTCTGGCATAACCTGATTTCTCCCGTTGACCTGGTTTTCTCATGTGCATGTAAACTTTCTCATCGCCAAGTGGAAACTAGAATATTAGCCTTTCTCTCGTTACTGTGAAATTCAAGTGCGTGCATTAGTGCCGAATGAGCGCGCGGCGTTGTTGAGGTCGAGCCTTAGATCAAAACTTGACACACAACATGCAGGGTGAGGTGTGTGCGACACAGTTGTGACCCTCGTTTCTTTGTGTTGTGCACTGTAAACAGACCTCGGAGTTTTGCTGCCACGCTACTCATCGGATGAATCACTGCTCTCGTGACGGCTTACAACAGGTGTGAGCACTTCAAAGGCACGCACACACATGCACGTACATATAAACATCTTCACACACAAGCTCAAATGCAAAAGGTTTATGAGAGTACACGACCACACATTAAACACAAAGAGCCTCGGAGCGACGCTTGAATCACACAGGCTACGTACCCAAACACAAACGCACAGTTATAAAATGAGTGTTGAGTGACACACGGAGCTAAAATAAGCCTCCAAGCATCAGGATTAGGTTCTGATCTTTCAATTCACACTCTCAGCTGCTCATGCAGAAAAAGGAAGTGCAGTGTTCAGGAGCTTTTGTGTGTGTTTGCTTTCTTTGAAGTAGTTTCGGGCAGGTAAATTGAGGGGTTGGAGTGTAATTAAAAACGAGGTGAAATGGGTAGCTGTCAGTCACAGAGCTGGAAACCACAGGGGGGTCAAAAAGCTTGAGGGAATGTGGGGGGGTGGGGGTGGTGTGTGATAGAGAGTTAAGACAAGGGGAAGTGGGCAAGTCGCTACAGGTCACTGTTAAGTCCTGAAAATGTAACTTTTCAAAACAAACTTTGTGTCTCTGATCTCTTCCTCTCAGCCAAAGCACCAGGCCCAGATTGTAAAAATCTCAGACATTGTAAGTTTAATTTTAAACACATTTTTAGCAATTTGACCAACAGAGAATTTTTTTTTTATATTGGTCAAAGAATGACAGAAAAACTAGCCTGAAATTTTTATTGATGCATTCATGTGAGCATCACTGATGTTGCAGCTGGTAAAGATGCTGCTAATTTGAACTACGTTATGTACTGCTAGATACATTTACCATGCTACATCATAATCTTTTAGTGATGGTTAAAAGTGCTGTATGTCCCTTGAATTGGAAGCGAGCAGAGGTATATGGTAACATAAAATAGAAATACAAGTATCTCATACTTGTGCTTAACTACAGTACTTGAGTAATGCGTGCACAATCCACTCTCACATCAGTCGCTCTTGTGGTTTTTAAATGTATAACAGATGTGCAACATTCGTGCCTCCAAACAACTCGCAATCACATAAAAAAAAATTATAGCTAATGTTACTGTTACTGCAGATCTTTGCAAATGAAATTTAAGACTTTTTAATACCATCTAAACCCTTTTTTGAGGGAAATCAATTCATTGTTTTTTAAGACTTTTTAAGACCTACAGATACCGCTCTTCATGTCGACTATGAAAAGCCTCGCTCGCAGCACAGATCTCTCACCTACTCTGCAGCTCTACTGAGCCTCTTTTTTTGTTTTGTTTTTGCATGTTTTATCTCATTGTTTTGGTTTTAGGACAGAGTTACTGTCAGACCATGTCTCACCTCACTCAACAAGCTCATTTCCAGCGGCAGCAGCAGGCAGCTGTTTTCAGCAAACAAGCTCTGATAAACCCACTGTACTGTACACTGTACGCATGGATGCCCAGCACCAGACAGCAAACAGACTGTTGGCGACTAGCGTTAGCGACTAGCTGGTGGAGAAAGTTGAACGTCTAGCAGCTAAAGAGTCAGATATTTTTTCCCTGGAGTTTGTGGAGACCAAAACAGAGATGAAAGGAGAGTAAATACTGGATTGACATTCATCAGTTGAAGGGAAACACCAGTCCATGAGAATACATGTTGCTCTGTGCCTGGATGTGTAAATAAGGAATTGCTAGCCAACGTGTGCTACATAACAACCTTATATGGCTTCATGTGTCAGGGCCGGCTGCCCTGCCTCCTAGTGGCCAAATATATCCATAAGTGAAGATTTAACCAGCGATCCTCACAAACTGCTGTTATTAGTCTGATTGGGATTACACTTTAAAGTAAGGAAAAATTCAATCTTATGTCATATTTCACACCAGTGGCTTATATATTGTACAATACTATGCAAGATGTCCAATATGGTGATGCAGAATAAAGGAATTAATTACTTGTAACCACAGTGATAAATAACCGGGACCAAGATCCATCCCACCACAGACCAAATGTTGCAACATGCTTCAGATGCGAAGGCCATGTTATCAATTGAAACCTAAAATAAAACCCATCAAGAATGCATTAATTTGAATCGTGTGTGTTTAACCGCAGATTTATTGGAGCTTCTGTGATCTGAAAATTGCTTGAAGGGCTGGAAAGAGAAACGTAGGACAAGTGGGGGATGATGAGAAGCAGGCATCTGATCTACCGTGAGAGACGTTTTAATAAGCTGTATGGTTACTGAAGAGGAGTATTGACTCCATATTGACTCTATCTATCTATCTATCTATCTATCTATCTATCTATCTATCTATCTATCTATCTATCTATCTATCTATCTATCTATCTATCTATCTATCTATCAGGGTGGAATTAAATGTGACAAACCCCAGCCCAGCCTCTACATCAGGGTGAACCACTCTGCATACTGAGCAGAAAATGTGATCGCACTGCGCAGGGTTTTCAACGACTGATGAATTGATTGAATTGACTGTCATTATATCGGAGATTGAGTTCATTGAAGTGATAAGAGGGCGGCACATGGAGTGGTCAGGCATTGCAGCTTCACAGGCCACTCCAGGCAAAGTAACAAGGAGGCAGAATGAAATGCGTCGGCAGCACCGAGTATAAATAAACCTGCCAATTGTCAAAACTTGGCATTGAATGATTGGTCAGATTCTTATTCTTCATCTACATAATCTGTGATCAGATATTTCCTGATGTAAACCTAATCTTCTTGTATGGCAGCTTGTCTGATATATATTTTAATATAATGAAAACGTCCCTGTTAATATGACAATGTGTTGTGCCTTGGCATCTTATTACGATCTTACTCTCCATTACCCACTACACTCATGTCCATATGTCAGCACTGTGAGAGTCAGGGATCCATAACAGTCTGATGTGTGAATGTGATGTACAGATAAATTTTTCTCAAGAGGGAAAATCCCTCCGTTCCCAGAAACTCTGACCCCTCTCCTTGTGGGATTAGGGGTCTTTTTTAGGAGCAGCAAATTGGTGCTGGAGTCAGGGACATTCCCGTCACCAAAGAAAGCAACATGACACTGACTCATTCACAGTGTCAGGGCCTTATGGAAAATGTCATGTGTGACCTGTCGAGTCTTTGGACTTCCTGCTTCGGGAATTTGTCACCTTCATGAATAAAATCTGGGTCCAGGTTGCATCTCCTCCTTGGTTTTTAACACTGAGCATCAACAGAGCAGACAGAAAGTATTTGGGTTGGTTAGATTTGCCTGTTGTTCTTTCATTTATACTGATTTCTAAATAGCTGTTTATTTATATTTTTCATTTTGAGAAAACATTTCACAGAAGCTAATAAGGACACAAATAGATAAAGAATGGTCAGTAGCCTGCTCCCTCTAATACTGTACACACAGATAAGCCTGTGTAAATTAACATCTTGACATTTACTCAAACACAATGTCAATTGTCAATTCACAAGGTTGCACTTCAGGAAAACCTGGACCCATGTGCATATTCACCAAATAATGTTCAATTTAAGCCTTCAATAACGACAATCAGTTCTTCAAAGCTTGTGACAAGCAGCGATGAGTCACTCCTTCAGACAGCTGTGTCTTTTTTTCTCCTCACATGAACACACACACATATCTGCTTCACATCCAGCATCCCCACTGCCTCTGCTTGCTGAGTCACCAGGCTGGTGTGCGATGCCTACAGAAGGGCATGACGCACACAGGCCATCCCCGCAGTGCTGGGTCAGCCTGGGCGGGGAGAGGGCGAGGGCAGCCAGGGCCTCACACTGGGAGAGTGCCCTTGAGTTGAAGGGGACTTTCTGAAGAGGGAGGAGTGAAAAGTGAGTTTTCTGTTTTGGTCGGATGGCTCAGCTGCAGAGGCGGCGGTGCAAGTTTAGCGAATGTCACGACATATCATGACGGAGGCTGATTATAGAGTAGGAGGAGCAAAGCAGATGTGCTTTTGTACTTCTTGTGGTCGTGTGTTTGTTTGTGTGTTTGTGTGTTTATGTGTCAGTCAAACTGTCACTCAGCTGAAGCACCCGCTTCAGATTTTTCAGACTTTGCTCTTTCATCTCTGTTGTTGTTTGCTCCGACACTGACTTGTTAAGTGATAACCTGCTGCCAAAGCTAACACTGCAGTGATGTTGACATTCACACTTGTATCTTTACTATTGGATGAACGATTTTAAAGGTTGAGAAAAACCACATTCATTTTTAGCTTCATGTTGGTGGATATTTTATTTGTCCTGTGGGTTTTGAAATACTTTCACTTTGTAAATCTTGCCTTTCCTTCAAGATCCCTGCATTCTGACAGAGCACCTTGACATTTTAAAAGACTCTTTTAATACTCTAACTCTTTTAATGCAGATGTTAAAAATGCCAGAGCGTGATTTTTTTTTCCAAAAAGAACAGACACAACTCCAGGGCTTTTTTTTTTTTTTTACAAATGTTATTAACTGTGCCACAGAGGCTCCTCCAAATGTCAATATGAACTCTTCCCCCGAGAAATGTGAAGAATTTTTTAACCTTCTTTGTCAACAAAGTCTCCAGCATCAGAATGACACAACCATTTCTTTTAAAACTACTGCCCACTTTGAGTGTTTCGACACAATCTACACTGAGGTGATTAACAAAGTGAAGCCCACATCATGTGCTTGCGACATCCTGCCTGTGAGATCTCTGAGAGAAGTATATGGATCTATCAGCCCAGATATTCTCTACATAATCTCACTATTGATTGGTCCTGTCCCTCCCTCTTTGGACCCTAACTTCCTGGATAATTTTGGACAAATTTGAAAACTGCTCTTTCTCTCCATGGTTTTAGAAAAAAAGTTGTTGCTGAACAATTAACAGCTTTTGAGACATTTCAATTTGGATTTAGGGCAAACCTGAGTTGGCATCTCTGGTTCATCTTTAAAGTGCAATTTATAGTGCTTACAAGATAGATTTCTTAGTGTAGGTAAATCATGGTCATCCTCTGTGAAGCTGGGGTTCCTCAGAGGTCTGAACTTGGACCTCACTTGTTGTTCTCTCTATACTGGTTACCCCTGGGGCGTGTCATCTGCAGGCAAACTGTGAGCTTTCATTCCTAGGCAGATGATACTCAATTGTGTCTCTCTTTTAACCCCAATGATTCTTATCAAATTAATATAATGACTGCATCCTTGATGTCAAATGCTGGATGGCCCAGATCTTCCTCCTGCTAAATATTGATAAAACTGAGGTAATTCCTATTGGTTCTGACACAGTTAATACTTATACCTCAAAGCATTTGGGCTCTCTGTCCCAAAACATACAACCTTGGTGTCACCTATGATAACCACGTCAGCTTGAACAAGTACTGTATGTCAACACAGTTGTGTTCAGTCTTGTTTCTTTTTACAGCTCGGAAGAAATAAAGCTCGTCTTTACTGGCTTTAAGATTTTACTGATGACTTTTAATGCTCATTCTACACTTGCACCTAGATACATCTCAGATCTTCTAACACCGTATGTGCCCGGTCCTCAGCCAAAGCTCTGCTAGCTATTCCACAATCTTGGCAGAGGACCAGGGGTGACCAGGACTTTTCTGTTTTTTCTGTGTCTTTGGAACAACATCCCTGAGGAGACTGGACTGGCAAGCTCCTATCCTCCTTTAAATGCGTGTAATTGTGATGAGAGTGAGTAATACTTTCTTGTCTTCTCATGCAGCGCTTGTCCTCAGGCTCCACCAAATGACCATTATCTCACCTAGTGTCTAATCTAAGCATTTGGTTTATGGAGCTTGTTGGCAGCCACACATACATGCACAGCATAGTGGAAAGCACTAATATTAGATACGAGTCAAGTGGATACATAGAGTCAGTTATAGAGTCAATTCAACAGAAGAAGTTGCACAGAAGTGCAATAAACTTTATGGACAGCTGGGTGTAAATGCTGATTTGTAAATATTAAGACATGACTACTTCAACTCTTTATTTGCGTGAAGTCATGACAGCAACACGTAAAGTAGAAAGAAGAAACAGCATCTTTAATCTGTCTATTTTTAGATTGATGATAATGATGCATTGCATTTTTTATTCATCCTATGTAACTGTTTTATAGTAGAGCTGAGAGGCGTGTGAATTTTCTCAACCTGTCCTTAACTGAAATTTCAAGCATGAAAATCACAAACCAGTAGCTAAATGTTTTACATTTTCACAACATCACTAACACACAACACCTCAGGTCTGTGCATCAGAGCACAGTTCTCACATACATTGATGGCGCAGGGCTTTCCAAAAACAATTATGTTGATAACTTAAGGACTATTACCCTTATTACTTCCAGGGTTCAGTAAGCAACCTGAAACGCGCTGCACTTAACACACCATTATGAACTAATCTACTGACATGAACAAGAAGTATAAACAGAACACAGCAGGACCAAAGCTGCTATAAAGTGCTATCTCTCACGAGAAGCTTTCATAGGGAGCCAGGACTTAAACAGCTCTCGTTATAATTCAGGTACTGGCACTGAACCGAGTGCTGAGTCTACAAAAGACATGCTCCGATAACAGAGCTTTCTTCTACCTTTTCAAAGGAAATCTACCTTTGAACATTCAGCGCAGAGCCAGCTAAGATGAGGGCCTCTTGTTTAGGACATCCAGGGGTTTATGAGGTAGAGCCAAATCCCAACAGTAAGATCTCATTCATTTGTTGAGCTCACTGTGTGTCTGTTACCTGCTTTTGACAGGGGGGGGGGGCCTCTAAAATAATTCCTGGCTGCTCCTGGAGATCCGACTCTGCCCCAGACATTTCTATTTCAAGCTGACCTTTCCTCTTAAACCTGTTTCTCTCATAACTACCGAGTCCCCTTGGTTGATATCTGTGGTAGGTACAAACACTTTATCTTCACTGTGGATGGTCTTTTCACTTCAAAGCTGCTGTCAGGTTTCAAAATGAACAAATCACTGCAAAGTAAAATCATTCTCACTTCATCAGCAGGTGGGTAAGTCCCTCTCTGGTTTCTTACCACTTTGTAGTTTTTGCAGGAGTAGCGGCTGTAGCTCCTGACCGGCACCCTGAGGCCGCCATGCTCTGCCATGCGGGCTCGTCACCTCGATAAAGACAACTATCAGGAAGAAGCAAACCACTGGAGGTCCATAAACGTCCAGAAATCCAAAAGACAAGTGCACTCTATATAAAGGTGAAGGGGAGCTGTTTGATGAGGCTCCTGTCCCACTCACATCTCTGTTACAGCTCTGTGTGTCTGTCCGGCTTCTTGCCTGTATGACCAGGACATGATTTACTCCTCTTCATACGGGCTCCTGTTTTACCTCTCCCCTCCAGACTGTTTCATAGTGAAGCCTCAGTCATTCAAACACTGTTTTAACCCCTCTCTCTCTCTCTCTCTATCTCTCTCCCCCTCTCTCTGGGTGTCATTCACTCTGAGTCAGACGACCTGACTCAGAGTGAATGAGTTCCTTCTTCTGCTACTGGTAGAGAGACAGACCAGCACCATAAAACCCAGAAATGAGTCCTTTTATTTTGGGGCACATGAAGCAGATAACTGATGCACTTGATGTTTCTGTTTTGCTCATTGCAGCTTCACAGCAGGGGATGACTGCTCTGAGCAATATTGTCTACCTGCTAGTTAGCACAGCCAACCTGTGCAGGTATACTTCCTCAACCAAACTGCATCTTGTGCTACACTGGCTCTGCATTACATGTGGTCGCCCCGGCAACTTATAGAGAGAAAGCACAATTTAAAAGACGGTTTCAAGTACATGAGGTGCCCCGCAGCTCACAGCCACCCCCCTGTTTCCGAGACATATGGAGTAAATGTAATGGATGTTACCATCAGACAGAACAGTTGAGTGTCTTCTTCCTGTGACACACCTGGTGCTGTACGTTACAGCAGGCGCCCACACACACACTGACACACGGGAGGTCTCAGATCTCCCTTGCAGGGTTGAATCGAGCCGTGTTCTTATGTCGTCGGGTGATTTAACTTTAACCTGCAGAGCGGAATGAGAACGATGCTGCTCCATATTCATATGACAGAGACATGCTGTAAATTCACACCTGGGAGCTAACCCAGAACAACCCCGCACTTCATCCTCAGCAGACCTCAGAGCAGCTTCACTGAACAAATTCAACACCTTGGTGGCATTTTACTCAAAGACAGACACATCAGAGCAGGGGTGAAGATGTAAAGGGGGTAATATGAGGAGGAATGGGTCATTTGAGTGTGACACATCAGGGTGCAGACACCTCCTGTCTAAATATTGGTTGAAAAAAAAGAGGCTATTACTGACACGGCCAAGCTTGCCAACATTTCTCACACAAACAGCCCAGTATACTTGCTACAGAAACTAGGTTCAAAGGTTTTCTATCATTTGTGTAAAAAAAAAAAAGGAAATTGGCTTTTTAGGGCTCTGCAGTGAAAACCACTTTGTCAGTTCTTCATGTGTTGCCTTCCCACTGTGTGATAATATCTCATGGTCAACTCTTGAGCTTGTTAAAGGATTTCTGCATCTCTATGAAGGATGACAAGCCCTATAAACTCTCCACTTTTCTCAGCCATCTTCAAGGATTTTTCACCACAGTTGTTGCAGTTTTTCCAAAGATGGAGGCCGCTCTTTTTAACAACTGGTGTTAGGAGCAGTTCTTGTTGGCGGCTCCTCTTGGTGTCTGGCCACGCCGAGTCACATCGATAAGGACTCCGCAGAACTCCACGCTGCTGTGGGCGGAGGGTGACATGTGGCAACACACCCCCTCTGACCCAGTCTGGGCCGGCTAGCAGATGGCTGGTGGGACAACGATGGATGGACTGATGGATACACTCGCACAATAACCCAACAGAAGGATGCTGGGAGGGAACACAGTGCATAGGTGTGATGGGTGATAGTCTCACAAAGAGTGTGTTATTTTCTCTATCACACCTAATGTGTAGAGTGAATCAAAGCTCTAGCTGTGAATGCAGGAACCCCCCGTCAGCTTAAATAAGTCACCAATGGGTGAAGGGAGTCATCGTCTGCACAGCTCTCAGTGAACACTGGCAGACACAGACAGATGGCTTCTGGGAAATCAGTGTCCCTGGTCGGTATGATATGACAACAGAGGACTGCAGTCTGCTCTGCCAGCTGCTGTGCTGCTTTATACAGGACACAATGACTCCAGCCCAGTGCTCTAACACTGATATTTTCAGTGCTTGACCACAACCTGGACTGAAGCATCCTGGAGGCTCAGTTGGCTGAAATACAAGTTATCCCACCTCTCGTGTTTCCACCTCTACAGTTAGATAAAGGAAAGGCACAGGACACTAGAATATCCAGCAGTGCCTCCTTCACCATTTTTGTTTGTTTCTCCTCTCACTGTGAATCTGTTCTTTTTCATTTTTACGCTGCACTGTTGGGCCCTGTGACGTATATGATTTAGTATCACTTTAGTATCCAGCTGGAGCTGGAGCTGCTTCTCCTTCTTGTCTGCTCCCAGCAGGATGCACCGTGGATGATTTTTGGTGTATGGGGCCCCTGGCAGCTACACCCCCCCCCCGTTCTCTGTTGTACACACACCAGTCTCTCAAGTGGCTTTCGCCCGCAGAAAGCTGAAACAGGCCAGCTCTAAATGAGCCCTCATGTCTCTGCTTGCTCTCTGTTTGGCACATGAAAGACATGTGGCTTTGTGAGGCATAGAGGCCATACCAGGCACATGGCAGACAAACGACTTGGCCAGACCTCTGCAGTTTAGTGTATGGGAAATAGAGACATCCATCAGGAAGCCAAGAGACAGGGAGGACATGCGATACATCAACCTACTTGATCCTCAAATTGCAAAACATTCACAAGCATCTGTTAATGGTTGTGTACTCCGCTGTTCCTGACTACCTGACGGAGCCCAAATATTCAGAGGTTAATCCAGAAAATGAGAATATTGAATCATGAATACTCGACTTCTAAATCCTCTAAATTGGCGCTTTGGTTGCTGCACACTTGAAATGGCACAGCAGTATCTGCCACGCAACATCTGATCAGGACAAATCCTGAGACCTGCAGCCTGATGCACATGACGGCACATCAGCACTGCAAGTGTTATTAAAGGGGTCTTAGCTTGTTAGCAGCACGGTATGAGTGAACAAGCCATATGCATGGATAGAACTGATTTCCCTCAGGCAGCTGCTCTTTCAACATCAGCTCCTCACTCTCTGCACCAGTGACGGTTTGCACACTATAATGTAATCTCAAGATATAGTGGGCTTTACCCATAATGCAGCATCTTAATTATTTGTGAGCGGCAAAACTCTACCTCATCATTGCTTTTTGATGACTTTTTCAACCTCTAAAGAAAATGCAACCTTTCAGTAGCTTTAACATGCTGCAGGGGGCTCCTACTGCCTAGGAGTCGAATGCACCTCCTGAATTGTGCTGCAATTTCTACAGTTTGAATCTAACCAGAGACTCTTGTTGCATGTCACCTCCTCTACTTGGCCAATGTTTTGGGGGCGCTAAGGCTAAGGTGCATGTACCTGTGACATCTAGCATTTGATTCAAGCTCAAGATGCTTTCAAAAAATGTACTTCATCTTTTTTTTTTTTCTTTAAAAAAAGAGCAATGTTCACTTGCACAAACACAATTAAAATGTTGTAAAATTGGAATCTATCTCACTGAACAAGCTTTCAAAACTCTAGTGGAGACAGGCAGCTGAATTCAACTTACAGGTACCACCTGGATGATTGAGACGAACGTTTCACAGACAACCTTTGCAAACTTTGCTCTTTCAGTAAGGTCATAAAAGGAATAAATAACAACATGAAAAACATGTGGTGGAGTAGGCAAATGCATGCTGTGGCTACTGTGTGCACACACTGAATACCACTATGCCCCAACGTGTGCTTTAACTAAAAACAATTACGGTTCCATTCATTCTTCTTTCTGCTCCGTGTACACCGGCGTGTCTCTGACCAGGATTAAACACATAAATCATACATTCTGATTTATGCTGTATGGGTCATATGTTGACGTAAGGACCATGACAATCAAATAATCAATAGAGCTGTATTAGAACAGAGAGGATTGTGGGCATCGACTACACTTCATAATAAAAAGGAAGGTCATTTTAATTTTCTGGGAGTGTGTGCGCATGTTCAAGTGTGCATGCCTGAAAATCCCTTTGTCATTCACACACACACTCTCTCTCTCTCTCTCTCTCACACACATACACAAACACACAGTGCGCTGACCCTGTGGCCCACCGGCCTCCTGTCAGTCACGCTGTGTTGAGGTTAGCGGTGTGTAATTAAACTAGCTGCGTTATCGGCTCATCTCTAGACTCTGGTAATAACCTCCTCTGCTTCCATCTCCCCTTCCTCTGTGGGCTCATAGCAGATCCAGATAAGAGCCACAGCTGAACGAGAGAGAGAGAGACACAAAAAGACAGACAGAGAGAGAGAGAGAGAGAGAGAGAGAGAGAGAGAGAGAGAGAGAGAGAGAGAGAGAGAGTGTCCCATCCACCTGTGTTATGTGTAAACTCAACAGGGTGCTCATTATACAAAATTGACTTTTATTAAATCTACTGCTTCCTCCTTTTATCAAACACATCAGCTATTACAAAGATCTTTTTTCTCATTTGTTTGCACCACACGGCCTCGCTGCACCTGACCGGCACCATGTTTTTATCACAGCGTCCCAGATCCTGTTGAATATTTACCATCTCTGCAGCATTGTACTTACAGTACATCGCACCAAACAGTGGGCAACAAAGAAGAACCACAGACTCTCCATTTCTTATAAATGCTTGAGAAGAGAATACACACACACACAAACACACACACACACACACACACGGATGTGCCGCAAAACTCTGGTTCAAGTCCTCGTTAAGCCTATTTTAACTTTCCATGCAGACATCAAAGTAAAGCTAGTATCAGGTGAGGGGAAAACCAGGATGCACGCCTTCAGCTCTTTCCTCTGATATTAAAACTACTGCCACTAATCCATTGCGTGCCTGCAATCCAACACCACGGTTACTGTAAGGCTTTAGGCTGATGAGACAAGCATTTTCACTGATACATAAACACACAGTGGAAAAAAAAGAAAAAGTAAATCTGAGTGAGACATGTCCTGAAGCTGCAGTGTCAGCAAAGAACGGCAGGATGAAGATGTGAACGCTGCATTGATATAAAGACTGTCAACAACAGAAAAAAAGCCTGCAGAGATGTGATTTCAAGTTTTAAAAGCATGGAAAAGAATTGAAACTCTATTCATATTCAACTGCCCCCTAGTATTTGACCTCTGTGATGACCTGGAAGTGTTCAGCCTACCAGTTTCATGGTGAAATTGTTCTGTTCCCAGCGACACAGCATCAAACTCATGTTGCTTCTTGCAGCTTCCTTTCCCAGAGACACCTGCCTCACATTGAGGAGGACTGCTGGTTGGCCAGCCAGGCTCTAATATAAGCCATCAGAACCAGGTCTAGACCAAACTGGACCCAACGGAGAGAGCTTCAACAAAATACTAAAATCCACAGAGAAAAAAAAAAAAGAATTCAAGTAAGCAGCTGCAGCCAGGAGAAAAATGTCCTGGATGAGTGCACCATGTAGATCCAGAGGAAATGGTAGAGCTGCTGCTTGCTTGAGCCCCAGCAGGTTTCTGTATGCCTGTGGGGGGAGAGAGCTCGGAGCCTCCAGCTTCTCTCCACCCACTCTGGGACACGGAGGAGGGAAAAATACACGCAAGAAGACGAAAGGCTAGAGGAGCTCCGTGGCCTCTGCTGCCGCTCTGAGAGGCAGCCAAACCAAACGCACCGAGAGGAGTAGGAGGAGTGGATCCCACCTTCCCCTCCTCTCTTGCCCACGGCAACACAATTATGCCATTGCTCTTCAATGGACCATCGGTCATATGGGGAGGAGAAAGAAAGAGAAAAGGACAGACCTCTTAACCTTCTACCACCCCTCCCCCGATAGTTAAACCCCTCCATGACAAAAAAGTGAGGAAGAAGGACAAGAAAGGGATGATCAGTGCAGCCTTGATAACAGCAGAAGTTCAGAGCCCAGAGGCCAAACCACGCAGAACTCAACGCTAACCCTCTCCTTTCTATTTATTATTTCTTTAACCAACTCCTCTGCTGTCTGTTAAAAAATAGCCAAGTTTTATTTTCCCTGACCAGAGATTGACAGTCTGGTCTCTGATCAGCCGTCACCCACATCACATCGCAGCAGCTGCATGTGTGTATTTATGTGCATGTGTACAGTGGGTTCATAACCTACGCATTTATGTATCTGTGAGTGTGTGTATGTAAGGGAGTCCACTGCACAGGATGCCCTCTGTTTGAGCGGGTTCCAACCCCCTGTGCACACACACCCCACCACCGACCACAAATTACAAGCCGAATTTGAATTTTGGGAAAGGCCCAAGATTTACAGAAAGTTCCCACAGTAGGGGGGGGTGCCTGATCACTTCCAGCAGGCTGAACAAAAATACTTTAAGCTTCATGAAACAACAATAACACTGAAGACATGTAGACAGCATAAAGTAATGACCTGTGAGAAATAATTGCCTGTTTTTCTTCTCCACCGCCAGATAGTAAAAGATGCACCTTATAGCCGGTTCATGGCAGCTTTTACACTCACTGCCATTTTATGTTTTCAGTTTGTGTAAAACAGAAATAACTGACATGTGCAGCTAAAATTCATTGCTAACTGCAGGTCAAAGACTTTAATCGCCACTGCATTTTGTCAGTGTCAAGCTTTATTTGCTGCAATGAAGCAGAGGAAACTGATTGTTATCATTATTATTATTATTATTATTATTATTATTATTATTATTATTTTCTGCCCGCAAGTCATAACGCAAGTCAGCACAATGAAATTTACACTGACTGATAGACACTGGTTAGATGCTCTGTGAGGTTGTCCTTAGCAGTGCTTTTAGCTAAATACTAGCATCAGCATGCTAACATGCTCACAAAGATAATCTAGCTCATAATCTCTGTTTAGCGTGTTAACATGCTAACGTTTGCTAATCATCAAATCAAAATCAAATCAAAAACTCATTGTGGCGCTAGCTCAACCGTGGATTTCTGTAGCAAACTTTGAGCCACATTTTGTAGTAGATGATGAGATATTTCACTGGATGAGTGAAAACTTTCACTTCTGCTCTGAAGTGGTGGAACGACTGACAGGCATCACGGTTCCAAGAGCTGCAGCACAAGCGTGGCTAAAAACACGAGTGAGACACACCAAAGTTGGAAATCAAACTTAACTTTTTAAACAACAACTACTTCCACTGCACATGCACTACTTCCTCTATACTGTATTTCATCAATGTCTCAGCTAACTGTCACCATGTACTCGGCCTGCCACACCACTGACACACCAGTTCCCTATGGCTCCTAACCAGCATTGATTTAACGACAATCTGGCTCCACAAGAAGAGAATATGTCAGCATTTAGTGCTTGTGTTTAACAGTTTTAGCACAGGCCTTCAACAAGCTCATTAAGTGCAGCCGCAGTGAATGGGCCGAGTGTGGTTCCTTTCACAGCCCCAGATAAACCTCAGTGTGTCTGGGACAATGGGGGGATAACCCCTCTGTGGAGGGGTCTTTGTTTTGGGGGACTCCCCCAACTCTGTGCTCTTGAGGCTGGGGAGGGAGATTGGGGAGATGGTGGGTGGGGACGGAGGTGGGGGAGATTGGGATGGCCCTCTGCTGCGTGGCCGTTTCATTCTGGATGAAGGTGAGTGGGGGGTTGAGGGACATATGGACTCGATGGGGGTAAAGAGACGCACACAAAAGCAATTGGACGGTGGGCAGTGGAAATGGGAAACTGACTGCATTATTTGTTTTTTTATTGACTTCTCTTTTATATGGCACATTTACCTTCACAGAATATGCTATAGAACAACATTAGTGTCAAAAGTTGGACATAGAATATTGTGCTGATTAATTAAAGTTATATCAGCTGCATTAAAGTTGTGATGTGTAAATATCAGGAGGGTCAAACTACAACATGACAAAGCGTAACAATGGTAAAGCTGTTTCACACTGCAATTGGTCTAAATGTCATCGACCAGCCAGGTGACATGAATGTAAATATATCATTTACAGAAGTGAAGTAAGACAGATACGACCTTCAGTAGAACAGCACGTGTGTGGTTCACAACACTGCCTCATACAGATTAATGATATACGAACGAAGTAATTAAAAACCATAAAAGATTCAGCTAATTCATTATTGATATTTTTCATAAGCCACAGAGGCTTGGGCCAAACATCTGATGTGGCTTGCACAGTTTTTGATGAGTTCCTCAAAGAAAGAACGTCAGTGAAATTAAACAGAGGAACTAGAACTACAACCCTTGACGCTGGACTGAATCTTTTCTGCACATCCTTGGATGTCTGAGATCTTAAACTCCTTTATAAATAGCTTTCAATTAATTTGCAATCACTCTCCACTTGATTCTATAACACGCACTTTATATATTCTAATTTTGAATTCATTATTCAAAATAAATCATCGTTGTGATGAAAGGGTACAGTATCTAAAAGTATGAAATTTAGACACAATTTTCTGTTACTCAACATAATGTTCAACTGAACTTGCAGCTTGTTCTGCAAAGAAAATGTCATTAAAGTTTTCTGGTATTCAATTATGAAAGTGATCAGAACACTTCTGAGGATGCTCTGACTTACCACAGCTACCAGCTGAGACGTCTAAACACACAGCAGTGAGCCCTCTCACAGTCTGGGATATGTAGTCCTATCTTCAGACACAGTAAAGATGGAGCGTGACAGTGCTGCAGGTGAACACTTTGTGCTTCACAGAATGTGTCTTTTCAGAATAAAACAAAAGAAAGGTGAGCCAACAAATCCCAAACTAGATTGACATGTTTTAGTTAGTACTGTTAATGTTGTGTTGTAGAATCTCTAATCCCTCAAATGAGATAAACTTTTAAAGTCTAAAACTAAAAGTCAGTTTTCCATCCTGCAGTGATGATACACATTCATCCTTCAGGAAGCGAGAGACGATTTTTGTTTTTAAATTAATCAGGTTTATCTCATATGCAGTCTCTCTGTGTGTGTGTGTGTGTGTGTGTGTGTGTGTGTGTGAGAGGATGGATTTTGGCAGAGACTTGCTGTGTTTAGAATCACTGATAGCTTCTTGAATGGCAGATTTACAGACCCATTTTAGGATTCAGCACTTTATCAGGGAAGCTTAGAGATCGTCTGTGTCAACTGAGCGAGCGCAGACATGCAGAACAACAAAAACACACACGCATGTACACATAAATATATACACACACACACACACACGCTCATCACACATTCATTGTGCTTCGATCCAGGTTTAAATCAGAGGAATAAAACAGCTTTGGAAACTCCCTGAAGCTGTTGAATGGAGGGATGTGGAAATCCACTCAGACACAGACAGCGCTGACAGAAAGCCAAGAAACATTTCGTGACTGTGTTCATGGATGTTTACACTGAACCGTCACATCAAACATCAAACTCAGAGCACAGCTGAAAATCAACCAGACCTCTGCAGCTGGAGGCACAGTGTGAACCATTAAATATGGTATTATTATACGGTAATCTGCTGTTCATATCAGTGATAAAGAGCCCTGTGAAGTGAGCTCAGTCCATTACACTGATCTGCCGCACAGCCATAGAACATTTAGTACAACAGTTTGGGAAATAACATTGGTCTTACCATTTGGTGACCTGCTCTAGTTCTGTCTTCAACATTTTCTTTAACCAACATAGCAAACACACCTCCAGATATTCAAGTTTTTAATAGCATTTCTGAATAAAGAAAAACGTTTATAAGATTTCATTTCATTTCATTTGAGCAGGTCAGAAAGTACGATGGTGATCAGACACATCATTACTGCAGATTTATCAGCTGCACATTCATGTTCCCAATCTCCTGTTCTACCGCATCCCAAAGCTGTTGTACTGGATTCAGGTCTGGAGACTGATGTTCAGTGAACTCATCGTCATGTTCTTGAAACCAGTTTTGCTTTGTGACGTGGGGCGTTATCAGCTGGAAGCAGCCATTAGAGGATGGTACATTGTGGCCATAAAGGGATGAGCATGGTCAGCAACAACACTCAGACAGACTGTTGTATTCAAACCATGACTGATTGGTATTAAGCGGCACAAAGTGTGCCAAGAAAACACTCCCCACACCATTAAACCAGCAGCTTGGACTGTTGACAAGGCAGATCGGGTCCATGGATTCATACTGTTATAACTCCGATCCTGATCCCACTATCTGCTGCCTCAGCAGAAATCTAGATCCAGCAGACCAGGTTACGTCTTCAACTGTCCAGTGTTTGGTGAGTCTGTGTCCACTGCAGCCTCACATTTCTGTTCTTGTCTGACAGGAGTGAAAGGAGGCGACAGGTCCTCTGCTGTTGTTGCTCATCCACCTCAAGGTTCAACGTGTTGTTCATTCTGAGATGTTTTTCAGTTGTAAAGAGTCTTTACAGATTTAGTGTAATCTTTCTGTCAGCTCCTACCAGTCTGTGCGTTCTCCTCAGACCTCTCCCATCATCATCAACAACATGTTTGTTGTTTTTTTGGCCTGATTCTGAGTAAAAAGTCTAGAGAATATTGAGTGTGAAAACCCAGGAAATCAGCAGTTTCAGAAATACTCAAACCAGCCCGTCTGGCACCGACAAAGTCACTGAGATCACTTTGTTTCCTCATTTTTTCCACATTAACTGAAGCTGCTGATATGCATCTGTATGATTGTTTGCACTGATCTGCTGTCACATGATTGGCTGATTGAATAATTGCATTAATAAGGTGTATGTCCAGTAATATTGTCATTTTCCGCTGCATGAAAGCTCCTGTGTTTCTCGGCCCTGTACAAATGAATGATTTTCTGTTCCAGATCAAACTCTCTCATTCTGATTTGTTCTGTTTTGTTTTGCATCAAAACTGTCGTGACCAGCAGACGTCATCAGCTCTCTGCTGGCTCCGCAGAGGTCATGAAGTTATCCAACCTGCCTCTGGGGCTTGGGTGACCCTGGGCACGGGCCTCTGGGGAGGGTGACTTCAGCCTTGTTGACCTCTACCTCCTGGCCTCTCCTCCTTTTTTTCCACACTGCCTCCTGTTTCCAGACAGCGATGGAGCTGATTGTGTTAGTCTAACCGCCTCTGCAGCACCGATTCCCCAGGGGGCGCCGCTCACAATGGCCCGTTTGTCTGTGCCAACGGGTTCCCTGTGACAACTAACGCAAGGAAAGTGGAGATGGAGAGAAACCAGGGGGAGGAGGGCACCTTAACGAGAGGAGATCAATTGAAGGATGTTGACTCAGGACAGGCAGATGCCCGGCCTTAATTAATATGGTTATGTCCTCAGCCATGACCTCACACAGGAAGGCGACGGGACAACTGCACAGGAAGTGGAATCTGATCGAGACACATTAGGCAGAGATGAGGTCATTACGAATGGAGCCAACTGCTATATGATCATGACTATCCTTAAAAACTGTCAGTGTTAAAGCTAAATTTAGCTTTTGTCTTGAAATGTTCATTTCAAGAGATGATGGAGCTTAAGGGAAATTCATAGGGTCATTAAGAAACTCCAGTACCACAATGATTCACTGCTAAAAAACTATCTGAAAGAAAAGATCTACAGATACAGCTACAATAGAACAGGTTGTTGTTCATATATATACTGTCTATATGTATACATATGTATATATATAGTCAAATTAAATCCACGAGTATAAGATATCATGTACAAGAACTCTTTCTGGAGAAAATTAAATTAAATTAAATTAAATTAAATTAAAAAACTCCTGCAGGAAATGCTGCACCAGCTTGTGCATGCTCAGAAGCTGCTCAGGTGGCTACTGTGGGAGAACCCACCTCTTCCTCCTCAGATAAAAGCCTCAGACTTCAGGCCCGCCGCTATCTCACCATCTGACCACGGTCTGCCTGTGTGCGAAGCCTCGGCTGGTATCGCAGCCGTCGGGCTCTTCCAGCTCGGCCTGATGAATCTGCGGGACGACCGTCTCTGTGTTCTCTGAGAGAGGACACGGAGGTGTGTTGTCTCTCTTATCAACAGCAACATGGGCGTCCTCCTGCCTGGTGCTGATAGTAGCACATATGTGCTCGCTGTTGGGTGAAAATCTCTTATCTCCAAAGTGTCAGCTTTTCAGGAATGAACGAAAAACAGCCTCAGCCAGATTTCAGCTTAACAAAAACTGACTTTTTGACTATTTCTGACAGCTTTCCAATTTGGAAATGAGGCTCTCACATGACAACAGCAATAAATGCAACCGCAGACTGATAGAGCATGAACTGAATCCATGAAGATCACTCACAGACCTAACAAGACGTGATCTTTAATCCTGTGCTCTTTGTCTGAACTCTTGCAGTCTGTTAAAACCTTGCTTATTCCTTTCAACAATGAACTCTCCAACAATGAATCACCAAAACATCCATTAAATCTAGCTTTAACTTGCAGCACCTCCTGAGGAGACATATGTCTATGTGTGGCCCTTTGTCATGGTAATTTAAAAAAAGCAGCAATATAGTCACCAAGACCCCCCACCCAATCTGTCCTCCTCTGGGCGGGCAGGAGGGCATTAGCAATCCAATGCAGCGCGACAGAGCTGCGCCTTTCACTCTCACCTGCTGAGCTGCATCTTCACGAGACTCAGGCTGAATGTAAAAGCCATAAAAAAGTCATTATTGTCTTTCACAGGATGCTGGGGGGGGGAGAAATTCTTTTAAGGGTCAAGTGAGATGTGTTTAAAAGGTTGATGCTGACACTTGCAGACTCTAGATGCTGATATTCACATTTTTTTTCACTATCATTCAGTGGTTTTAACTTGATGTGTATCAGGCTGAAAACTATGTTTACTGTTTGTGTTTCTCTAGATTCACATGCCGAGCCTGATAATCCTGCAGGATAGATCTGGACCGGCATGAGGGCTGCAACTAAAGATCATTATCAAGTAATCTCTCAATTATTTGTCACAAAATGTCAAGAAGTACCTGTTAAAGGTTCCCTGGACCCAAGATGGCATCTTCAAATTGCTTCTTTTTTTTTTCGACCGACGGTACAAAAACATTTTTAAAAAATGTCTCATATAAAACAGAGAAAAGCAGAAACTCCTCACACGAGGTGGAGCCAAGGATTTATTGTTTATCAAGATTACTGTCAACTGATCTTTGGCTAATGGATTAATCATTTCAGAAAATGTAACTACTCACATGTATTCAATATCAGAGGGGAGACATGGGCATTAGATCAAGAGTTAGTTTCTACTTTTCCTGCCTGGTTTTCACCAAACTTTTTTCCAGAGTCTAATCTCCCCCCTCCATCGGCATCGATCAGTAGTTTTCCATTAAGGGTCATTTAATTATCTGAGAATCCATAATAATTAAATGAGTTCACACATATCACGGGGTATGGAGTTCTTGGTCAAACTAATTCTCAGAATGAAATTGCCCCCAATTTGAATAATTCAAAATAGGGAAATTATAATCTTTGGCAATTACACATCCTCCAGAACGGGAGAGTTGAATTAATGGAGCTGAACATCTCTGATGCATCTCACACACACACACACACACACACACACACACACACACACACACACACACACACACACACACACACACACTGGTAATTTAACAGTGATGATTAAATATCCAGACTAAGCTCTTCTATCCTGGATGGGGGGGGGGGATC
Source organism: Seriola dumerili (assembly GCF_002260705.1). Classification (NCBI taxonomy): domain Eukaryota; kingdom Metazoa; phylum Chordata; class Actinopteri; order Carangiformes; family Carangidae; genus Seriola; species Seriola dumerili. Next base: position 2,658,925 of record NW_019174266.1, read on the forward strand.
TGTCTAAATTGTGGATTCTGGTTTATTTACAACGAGATCATTTTGGTAAATATTAGCCGAGGTGGCCAATGACCCTCTTCACCGGTCCCATTATGTTTTTATGTGATTGGGATTCAGCTCCACAGGCCGAGATGAGTTTTTTGTAATGAGTCTAATAAAGCCAGTCTTTACACAGAGCCCGACTTAAGCCTTTATCTGGAGAGATACTTATTAAGATAGGAGCTCCTTATCACACCGGCACACGGACAAAATCTCTCTCTGTGGCTGTGCACTCATGTGTGAGTGAGCATGTGTGTGTGTGTGTGTGTGTGTATTCTAGATGACTTATAGAGGTCTATGCACACTCCACGTCAGCATCAGAATTTATTTTTCAGGGTCTCCTGCTGTGAATGAGGCTTCCAGAGGTTCTTGGTTTAAAACGATTCTCTTTCAAAGCTGCAGCTAAGAAATAATGAGCTGGCAACAATGAACGCCCGGATTACAAAGAGGAGGAGAGAGAGAAAGAAGGAAGGAAAAGGTGAGAGGAGAGAAAGAAAACAGAAAGAGAGAGAGAGAGAGAAAGAGGGAGAGAGAGAGAGAAAGAGAGAGCGAGCGAGTAGGTGGTCAGGGATAAAATGAGGCTATAAAGGTGAATAGAGAAGCAAAGACTGTGGCCTTGAATGACACATACGCACAATACACACACACACACACACACACACTCTCCCTCTCTCCTGCTGGTGTTTGTGAATGGAATCGGGTGTAGGGCAAAAAGCAGCCACTAGAGGGCAGCAGAGTATCTGTGCAAGGCTTCGCCGCCTGTATGGTAAAAGGCTAAAGGTCAGAGCAGCTTGTCATATCATACGGTGTAACACACACACACACACACACACAAGAGAGAGAGAAAGAGAGAGAGAAAGAGAGAGAGAGCAAACAGCTTCAAATATCATTCACACATTTCCAGACTGTCACTCTCACATCAGAATCTGCAGATTGTGCCAGACTTCTCACACACACACACACACACACACACACATAAACACACACACACACACACACACACACACACACACACACACACACACACACACACACACACACACACACAGTACTGCCCTCTTCCCTGTCTGTAAACACAGCTGGGATGTTTCTCTCTGCTTCCTGCTGCTCCTGTTGCGTTACGGATTAACGCTTTGTTACAGGTGTACGCAACATGTTTGTGTGTTCACTGCCAACTGGGCCATTCAGCTGTATGTGTCTGTGAGGAGCAGGAGCCTCGGTTACACTCTGCCATGACTCCACTAATCCCTCAGATAACTAGTAACACGTGCTGTTGGTAGTTGACCGCGTTACGTTGAATGCATTTTGTGTTCAGATGTTTCCATTTGTCCTCAAACGTGTCTCTTTTTACTTCTGCTTCCTCCACTGTCATTTCCTACCTCTTCTTCATTTAGTGTTAAAAAAGAAAAAATATATATATATAAGAGACCATCCTGGTTAAATAAAGTTCAAATACAAATAAAGATCGACAGTGATAGAAATAGCAAGAATAAGAGGGTAAGTTCTCCTCGCTGAGAAATGACTCAATTCTCAACCCACTCCTACAATATGACTGTACAGGATTGTGGTCTATTTGCTGCTACTGTGGGAGCTGAAATTAGTCTCTCCGCCCTTCCTATGATGGATTTTCTCTGTGTATGATTGTTGAAAGTCAGTGCACCAGAAACAAGCCCTCCCACCTCGAAAACCTGACGCTTCATTGACGTGAAGTACCTGACTTTTCCTGATCGTCAGAGTACAGGAAAGAGTCTCTACACGGTGTCGCTTGAGTTATCTGCTCTCTTGGAAAAAAACCTCCAGCAAAAGAAACACAAAGCATCCTCCACGTCTCCAGGGAACCTCGCTCTGCCCTCGGAGCTGATGAGGTTCACACTGACAACCGATGGCGTCTGTGCATGAAATCCACCGAGAGCTGGGATGCAGCGCGGAGGATTCAGAGTCCGCACCAGCACTTCTGCCTCTCAGCCCTTCCTCCAGTTCTGTCGGTCCCTGGGGTGCAGCCCAGCAGACACAGCACAGAAATGAGGACGATGAAACTGAAACACTCCTGCCCTGGATTAAAGAAAACGTCTAACCCTGGACTAATAGAGAATCAGCCCGTTTTTGGGCAAGAGCAAAAAAACAATTTGCCTGTTACTGAAGTCCAATAAATTATTCCAGCCAGTACGACTGATACTGGTATTTTATTACTGATATTTTTATAATCATTATATCTTATTGTTTTCACTTTTACTTGTCTTTAAATCTTTTTGTTCTCATATCTTATTTTTTTGTCTCGTTTTGAATGTTTCTATTTTTGCATATGTGTTTTTTCTTTTTCTATGGTGAAGGACATTACATCTTTTTGAATGAAATGTGATATATAAGTAAAGTTTTGTCATTTTTATCTAATTTATAAGAAACTGTCGCAGATGTAGTACACGACTGTTTCTGAGTGTCTGCAAGCACTGAAGCAGATGAGCACAGATACCTGCAGTGGAAATCACATGTATTCTGCAGAAGGTGGACCACTGTCACACTGTCCGCTCGAGGGAAAAGTTCTCCCTTTTTTTTTGTTTTCAAAAACATCAACATTTGAAACCCAGTCTGAACCAAACATGTCCCATCTCCCCAACTACATCACTGAACCATAACAAAACTAACTCCACCTCCACAGTACTGCGCGCTTCTATCACCAATGGATGGTCCCGATTCCCCCAACCCCCTATATAATAAGTCAAAATATGAATCTATAGCAACAACACAAAGCTGTCAGTTGTTTTGTCACACTGTATGACATCATGTTGTGTTATGCTATATTACTCTCTCAAGTCTTTGTCTTGCTTCACCAAATTAAAAAAAAAAAACATCTGTTCCTTTCAATACCACAAAAGAAACTGAAAAATGCACATGAAGTTGATCTATTTATCTACTTCGCATCGACAGTACAAACAGCAGCTGTGAGGTGAGTGCCTTTCAGAAAACACTCAACATTCACACACAGTCAGAACTGATGGATTTCAGTACACGACTGTAAAATTCCCATCACTGCTGCTGGTCAGGAAGGTCAGGGGTTAACCCAGCTGAGGATGAGGACGGCTGCTTCATCAGCACCACAGGGATGGAGAGTGGGAGAGAAAAGGGGGACAGGGAGGAGAGAGAGAGAGAGAGAGAGAGAGGGAGAGAAAGTCACAGAAAGTAGGTCAGTGAGAAAACGTGATTAGCCACTAAACAAAATGACACCAGCAGCGGACTCGTGCCGTGTCCAACGCCGCTGGCCTCCTCCCGTATCTTCTCCTCACGACAACGCCATCATGCTGGATTCAGATTTGTCTCCTGGACGCCTCAGTGTCTCTGAGTCACGCTTACTGTAAAGACAGATTGCCAAGCATGCACTTGCTGGCTCACTAATACACACAAACACACACACACACACACACACACAGACACCTCCTTCCCCTCACTGCCTTACATGGCGTTAGAACGATCCCTCTTGCCGTTGCAGCCGTTTGCGTGGGGTTGCTAAGCGCAGCCAATATTTCACAAACACAGCAAAACAGCCACCCTGATATCCTGCTACACTGCCATCCTGGACAGCAGAGGCACAGCCTGCTCTGCCTCCTTCCAGGAACTCGCTGAATTTGGCTTCATGTTTCCGTTACGCTCAGCTGAGCCAGAGAAAGTGTGGTGATACTGAAATTCTGTGTATTGATTCACCAAAAAAAAAAAAGCACCATTCAATGAGCCGTCACGGCAGAGGCAGCTGAAGAGATACAGACGCCACAGGAAACGATGAAGTGACTTGTCATGCCATGATGAAATGTCCTTATATCTTTATACCAAACACGCAGAATGATTTTTTTCCTTCTTGATCTCGTCCTTGTCAAACAGGAAAAGTCCTTCAAACTGCATTTAGACAACAACTGAAGCTACTACCAATGGTTATTTTTAATCTTTTTGTAACATGAAATATTATTGTAATTCATGTTCACAAAGAATCAAAAACACGCACCCAGATACCTGTCCGGTTCACTGCAGTGCATCTTGGGACAGAGGAATCTGGGGGTTCTGACAGAAACCTGGTCTCTTATGGAGTGCTGTTCCAACTGAACTAGAGACATATTAAACCTCACACTGGTACGCGTTTGCCTCCTCTCACAGCTTGTTTGAGTAGGAGAACAGACCAGACCTTGGTACCTTGATTCATTATAAAGTGGCAGCACTTTGTAATGAGTAGCAGTACTTAAAGCTCTGACTCTATGAAAGACAACAACAATTAGAGAGGTTTTCTACGTGTAGTGAAGGAGAACAGTATACCTGGGTGTTCTCTCCAGCCTCTGACCCTGAAGCGTTGATCTTCGGGGGTCCTGAGCCCACCTGCTGGCCCAGTGAAGGGATGTGGGTCTTGACGGGCGCCGGGGGCAGAGCTAGAGCAGACGGCCTGCTGGGGGTCTGGGGGATGGGCAGGGCGCTGTGCACCGGTTTGGGTTTGGGGAGTCCTGACTTCATCTTTGAGGCCACCAGGATGGCTGGCATCTTCTCCCCAGCTGCCTGATGACCACGCGCTCCCCTCCCCGTCACACTGAGGTGGAAATCCTGCTACCAGTCAGAAGGACTCCTCTTTGACTCTCATATGACCCTGGTACTGCTATGAGGGTGTCACCAGATTGAAGAAACACACATGCAGTTTGCACCTGATCTGTGGGGGTCCGGGTGCTGAGTCTCAGCAGGGGGGAGAGCTGAGCTCCCCGACATGCAGTGGAGGGTTTTAAAAACCACTGATCCCACCTGTTTTCTGCTACCAAAAAGCTTCGGATCTTTATTTCATGTAGAAAACACCAAAGTCTCCACTGAGTGCTTTGTTAAAAAAAAAAATTAAAAAAAGTGTCCAAGTGGAAATGAGAAAATCCACTCTGCAAAGTCCAAGAAAGAAAATCAAAAATCCCACCTCACTCTCAGAGGAATCCCCAATTGCCTGGTGGCAGAGCGTGTGTTCCCTTCAATGTATTTCCAGCACTGAGTGAGTGTCAGCAATTGGCCATGGGATCCTATAGGAAGCGGAGCAGTTTCCCTCCCACAGAGCCCTGTTAATTACACCATTGCTTCAGGATGATCGCAGGAAAAGACCGAGCTCCGTCGAGGAGAGGAGAGAAGGGATCAGAGACCGAGAGATGGAGAGAGAGAAAAAAAGCAAAGGCAGCAGCGACACAGCGACCACTCGCTTCAGCGACTGCTCAGCTTGTGACTGTGCAGCCAGAAAACACACTGCACTCTGCTGCCTCGCTCCCTCTCCCTCTGTGGTAAGTCGTGGTTAGCAGCAGGTGTGGCTTAGATCAGGACTGACATATGTGGAGAAAAGCTCAACACATCTACTCAGTGTGCTCCTCCCGCCTGCCTCTCTCTCTCTCTCTCTCTCTCTCTCTTTCTTACATTATTTTCATATAAAAATAATCTTGAGAAGCTATTTAATCTCATACAGAGTTAAAAAAATGTCACTCATGTTTGCCAGTTCTGAGTGATCATTTTATTTCCTGCTGACAGACTCTGACTTTAATCCTATAAACAAGTGGCAGCATCTTCAAATGGAAATGTACTGTGTTCATTTAGAGCTGCTCTGGTCTCAACAACCACTCAAAGTGCTTTACACCAGCAGTCACACTCATCCATTCACAAACACATTCATACAGCACTTCTCTCTCTGTACAGTGCATCTCTATCACACACCTATGGTGTATCATCCTGGCAGTTCAGTATCTTGCTCTAGGACGCTTCGACATGCGGACTGGGGGAGCAAGACCTTTCCGATTAGTGGGCGACCTGATCTACCTCCTCAGCCACAACCTGGGTCACATTAAACCATGTAATTTCCATAGATATTTCATATTTCATTATAACATATAATTTCAAAATACTTTCATATCAATTTTTGTTTGATTCAAGATTTAAAGAGTAATCGGCAAATCATAACATGACCATAATGTCTAAGGATGAGACACAATCTATCTAAACCCATCAGCCTCAGCTGTACTGTATAATATAGCAAATGTTAGCAAGCTAACAGGCTAAAATAAGATGGCTCAACAAACCACTGTGTCCACGTACAGCCTGACAGAGTCACTAACATGGCTTTGTCTTTACTTGACAACTGATAAAATACATGAAATTTCAATGTATGATGGACGGATGAAAGGATGATGATGGAAGTGTTATTCAAAAGATGGCGACAGGGTTTTTTGAAGTCTTTCACCCCAAAATGTCGGTATGTTTCATGAGCTAAAATAAAATCTAGAGATGCAATAAGGTCACTATCAGAAGGCGGTCTAATACCAAAATTAGACTGAAGAGTTTCCATTCTAGCCTCTCAGTGATCAAAGGAAAGGCACTTTTTGTATTTTCCGACCAAAACATGGACAAATATTTAATTCTCTATTTAAATAACTGGTACGTCACGCTTCAAGTGCTGCTGCTTCATTTTCAGGAGGTATAGTATAACAGGTACTGGCACTGAAAATGTTGTATTAATAGACTCTCTTCTCTGCTCTCTCTCCCTCCTCTGACTTATGAAGCGTCCCCTTTTTAAATATGAGGCTGGCCAATTAGTGGACTAGTGTTGGATCAGCCTGACTCCCAGCAGGATTAGTGAAGGCTGCCAAGGCGTTGACTCAAATTATGCCGCAGAACCGAAGAGAAAAAAAAAAAAAAAACCCAAACAGAACAGTGGAGAGCATGATTTGCATTTTCTCCTCTTCTCTTCCATCACGTGTTAATTTAAGAATTCACATTCAGATTTGCATTTAAATCAAGATTTGTAAACAGTTAATTCCCCCGAACCAAGACAGATGAAAAGCCTTTAGACCCATTCGCACTGCGCACTGTCTGCCCCGGAGCAGTTTAATCAATCTCTGGAGTATTAACTCCTTCAGTTAATTTGACCAGGTGAGAGCCAGAAAACCAGGATGACACCTTATATAATCACAGAGAGACAGAAACTTGGGTCTGAAACTTCCAACAGAACTTTGGCGTTGATTGCTAGAAGTGAGAATTCATTAAATAGAAAATTATCAGAAGTTAAAATGTCAGAAAATTGTGAAATATGTGAAATGTCCTGTAGACCAAGGTGACGTCTTCAAATCAATTCTTTTGTCCCACAGTCTGAATCTGAAAGATCAGGCTTCAGGTTTGTTATCACATGGGATGAATGGAAGCTTTTTCCTCACATTTGAGAAGCCGGAACAAGGAACTGTTTGAATTTCTGCTTAAAACAATTGCGATAAATGATTAATCGATCATCAAAATTGTCAAAATATTTCACTTAAAATCAGTGATGTCAGTGACACGGTGGCAGTACAGTCACCAAAGTCAGGAGGTTACATTGTCGAGGGACCATGAATGTTTGTTGTGCCAAAGACAGAGTGTAGTAGTGTCCAGATATTTCGCTGGATAAATGAAAACTCTGAGCTGCCGGTGGCTTCAGATGAAAGTCATTAGGATGTATCCTCTGTGGACCTCGAATGGCTGTGCAAAACTTTTGTGGTAATAAAATTCATGCTTAAAAAAATCTTCATCGTAAAATATCAATTACTCTGAAAATGTTGTTCCTTTGAAATGACAGAGAAAGCATATTTAAGTAGCTGCTCACCATAATGCAAAGCAAACAAATTAACAGAAATTACAAGCATTAGAGGCGAGAGAAACAGTAAGCCAGTAAATAGAGCGCAACTCGTTTCAGTGTTCTACTTCAATGTGAGAAGAACATCTCAGTTCATACTGCAGCTAATCAGAGATTAGAGAAAGTACGGATGGATGTAGTGCGCACGCACACACACACACACACACACACACACACACACACACACACACACTTTTAACACGGACCTCATAAGAGCAATGGTTTAATCCAGGAGAGGATGTGTTTAGTATGTTAATGCTTAATCCTGTTTACATTAATCCTAAATTATGTAAATACTAATATCTGATATGATTTAGTGTCGTTCGGTGTGTTAGTGTGTGTGTCACAGAGAGCGAGAGAGAGAGAGAGAGAGAGAGAGAGAGAAGAGGAGAGAGAGAGAGAGGAGACAGAGAGAGAGGGAGGGAGAGAAAATGTTTTGAAAGGTTTTTATTTCAAACAGAGTGCGTTATTGAAGATTTGCAGGTCCACTTCTTTTTCATATTTCCAGTCTGAAACCTGAACCCTGTATTAATTAAACAGTGATGTAACCCAGGGAGTTTTGTTTTAAATGTTTTATCGTCGTCCAAGTTGCGACGTGATCACAGTGGACCCGACAGCGCCTGTCTCTTTGTGGGGGAAAAAAGCTTGAATCAAAACTACAATAGATTTTATTATTCTATTTGTGGTTATTCACCTTTGGGAAGATCACACACTCATACATTTTCCACTTGTCATAAACTACTGATCACGTTGTAACTAGTGCTGAGTGAAAAGCCAGGCTGAGCTCCCTGACTGAAAACACACCCGTGTCCTGACAATCAAAACACACCAGAGCTCTTCGACTTGAAACGTATAGGAAAAATACATAAACTCCACCCCGCTGACCTCAGATGTCATTCTGCGATTCGAAAATGGAAAAAAAGGAAAACAGACAGAGGCTAGCATAACAAGGGAAACTTTCATTATTTTCCTACCGTCCTCTGTGATGGTAAACATGTCCCAGACATATCACAACGCTGCACTTCACAGAGCAGGGGGAAAAAAAACTGTCATTTGTGATTTTATGTAGCAACCTTTGAAGATACCTGATGACAGTCCAGCGCAGTCTAATAATAGAGCTGGTTTGGCTGTAAATGGGCGGTATCGACAGTAATAACTAGGACACCGCACTGCCTCGCTCCGCTGTGTTTACACTGTATTTCTTCTTAGAATAATAAACAGTGGTGTGGGTAGATGGTGGGTGTTTGCTGGGAGCTCTGTAGCTATGGAGAGAGATTAGTGTCAGCAGAGATTATATGAACTGCACAGATGCTGAGTACCAAATTATCAATATCTGAGAGGCTAGCTGCAGAGCCATGAATTCACACTGTTCGCTCAGACCAAAAGCTTGGATCAATGAGGCTGAAAGGCCCTGAACACACCAACACTGCGCAGAAATTTTCCAATACTATGAAACATGGTTTTTACAATTTGGAAAATCGTCAGGTGCAGCAATCACTTTATCTTCTATCTTGACAGGAAAGTGCTTTTGGCATGTGACCGATTGGCCGCCGCAGGTGCGTTGTCAGACAACACTGTGTTATGTTGTGACAAAACTTGAGCCAGGTTCATCTTTTTTTTTAACTGGAAGTCTC
>NW_019174266.1:2668270-2713347 GCF_002260705.1 Seriola dumerili
CACACACACACACACACACACACACACACACACACACACACACACACACACACACACACACACACACACACACACACACACACACACACACACACACACACTTTTAACACGGACCTCATAAGAGCAATGGTTTAATCCAGGAGAGGATGTGTTTAGTATGTTAATCTTAATCCTGTTACATTAATCCTAAATTATGTAAATACTAATATCTGATTATGATTTAGTGTCGTTCGGTGTGTTAGTGTGTGTGTCACAGAGAGCGAGAGAGAGAGAGAGAGAGAGAGAGACAGAGAGAGAGAGAGAGAGGGAGACAGAGAGAGAGGGAGGGAGAGAAATGTTTTGAAAGGTTTTATTTCAAACAGAGTGCGTTATTGAAGATTTGCAGGTCCACTTCCTTTTCATATTTCCAGTCTGAAACCTGAACCCTGTATTAATTAACAGTGATGTAACCCAGGGAGTTTTGTTTTAAATGTTTTATCGTCGTCCAAGTTGGACGGTGATCACAGTGGACCCGACAGCGCCTGTCTCTGTTGGGGGAAAAAAAGCTTGAACAAAACTACAATAGATTTTATTTCTATTTGTGGTTATTCACCTTGGGAAGATCACACACTCATACATTTTCCACTTTGTCATAAACTACTGATCACGTTGTAACTAGTGCTGAGTGAAAAGCCAGGCTGAGCTCCCTGACTGAAAACACACCCGTGTCCTGACAATCAAAACACACCAGAGCTCTTCGACTGAAACGTATAGGAAAATACATAAACTCCACCCCGCTGACCTCAGATGTCATTCTGCGATTTCGAAAATGGAAAAAAAGGAAAACAGACAGAGGCATAGCATAACAAGGGAAACTTTCATTATTTTCCTACCGTCCTCTGTGATGGTAAACATGTCCCAGACATATCACAACGCTGCACTTCACAGAGCAGGGGGAAAAAAAACTGTCATTTGTGATTTATGTAGCAACCTTTGAAGATACCTGATGACAGTCCAGCGCAGTCTAATAATAGAGCTGGTTTGGCTGTAAATGGGCGGTATCGACAGTAATAACTAGGACACCCACTGCCTCGCTCCGCTGTATGTTTACACTGTATTTCTTCTTAGAATAATAAACAGTGGTGTGGGGTAGATGGTGGGTGTTTGCTGGGAGCTCTGTAGCTATGGAGAGAGATTAGTGTCAGCAGAGATTATATGAACTGCACAGATGCTGAAGTACCAAATTATCAATATCTGAGAGGCTAGCTGCAGAGCCATGAATTCACACTGTTCGCTCAGACCAAAAGCTCTGGATCAATGAGGCTGAAGGCCCTGACACACACCAACACTGCGCAGAAATTTTCAATACTATGAAACATGGTTTTTACAACTTTGGAAAATCGTCATGGCAGCAATCACTTTATCTTCTATCTTGACAGGAAAGTGCTTTTGCATGTGACCGATTGGCCGCCGCAGTGCGTTGTCAGACAACACTGTGTTATGTTGTGACAAAACTTGAGCCAGGTTCATCTTTTTTTTTAACTGGAAGTCTCTGAATTTTTCTTTCTGCACTCTTCTGCGCCAGCACAACACTCCCTCTGCCAAGGAGGTGACGTTTCCATTTGTTAGTTTGTTGCTCATTTTTTTTCTTTATTAAATATGGTGGAAAGTTGGCCCGTGAGATAAGATCCAAGTTATTAGTCGTTCATTGCAGAGCAACACATAACGTTTTGGCTCCTAATGTAAGCATGGCCTATATGACTACTTGCCCAATAGTTATCGATCTATTTGATATAAACCCTGCAGGCGTGACGCTGACCACCAACGTCATCAGACATTGATATTAGGTTGAATTTAGAAGCTGAAGTTCAATGTCAGGAAAATGTCGAAAGCTAACCAATTTTATTTGTATAGCGCCAAATCAAATCATACGTTACGTCCAGGGACTTTACAGTGTAAGGTCAAGACCTTACAATATTATAGAGGGAAAGCCAACAGCTCCCACAGTGAGCAGCACTTGGCGACAGTGAGGAGGAAAAACTCCCTTTGGTTGGTTTTAAGTTGTTGTTGTTGTTAACCAAAATCCAAACGTCTCATGCCAACCTCATCTTAACATCAGAAATACTGAGACTCTAGTCATGAGCAAAACCCAACGTCTGCTAAACATCTGAATGTCACAATGTTAATTAGCCAATGTTGGATATTGACGTCAACCCGATTTTCTTCTCCAACCAAAACTTCACGTCTGTCCGACATTAGAGTCGTCAGGGTGCAAGGTCTTACACTGAGGAGCTGCACAGAGCAAGTTCCAAGCAAATGAAGATGACATGCACAAATCTACTCCAAGCTTTCCTGCTAATTGAATGCCAGCACACAGAAACATGATAGATGGTAACAGCTCACCTGATGAGGCACAATTCATCTTTATCGTCATTTTTTAGGTACTGACCAAAAATCATGGTCAGCATCAGACTATTTCATTCAGCCGGACTGACTGTTATAGGGATTTTGATGCAGCTGCACATCCTCAGAGACAGATGAAATAATCTTATCATTTTATACTGTATTATAAGATTACAAAATTCTGAAGCCTCAGTGGAGATATACACAAGTGCTTTCTTTCTTTTTTAATGTACAAGTAAGAAGGGAACAAATGAAAGACACAGACCAGAATGAATTTGCAACTTTAAATCTTTAGTTATTGCCCCTCCACCACCTCCCAGATTCATCCCTCTGAGAGTTTAATCTGAATTTAGAAAACTTGATTTAAGAAAAACATAGATTCCAAAATAAAAGTAAAAATCAATAATAATTCACTTTTTAAGTCCTTGCTTTATTTTATTTTTTCTAATTCAATTGGCCAATATGAGCATGAAATAAAATGTATGTATTCAAACACTGACAGTGATCCATTTCCATAGTCTCTCCATCCAACTACTCTGCCTCTATATTTCAATATTTATGCATCATAAATTACATGAAACTGCAAACACACACACACGCACACACACACATGCACACACACACACACAGGCACACACACAGAGTCCCTTTGCTGATGGTTTTCATTAGCAGAGTTAGCAGAGCAGAACAAGTGGGCTCTCGCTGACAAGAGCTGCACTAACTGGAGCAACGGCCTGACATTTCCACCATGACAGCACAGGATCTACAACTTGACCTACACACTGGTCTATTTCCTCACACACACACACACACACACACACACAAACACAGAAACATATACACACACACACACGCACGTTAGTTACAATAATGAACAGTGGCAGTGCTGTAAGGCCGGATTGCGGGGGGAAAGGAGCTGAGTCCATGAAGCCCAGCAGGGCTCTGGCATGGCTCAAGTGACGCTGGCTAACACAACACACAATGTCAGGGCAAACACACACAAATAAACAACAACACACCTTCTACATATTCAACACAAATCAGCCCAGGAGAATGAGGGGGAGGAGGATAAAAGAGCCCTGTTTACTTATGAAACGATGAAATGAGACTGAGATACACGGGCGAGAAAGAGAGTCAACACACAAGAGAGAGAGGAGCGTGTGTGTGTGTGTGTGTGTGTGTGTGTGTGTGTGTGTGCGTGTGTGTCAGTTTGGATCCCACTGAGTGTGTTTGTTCTCTTGCCCAGCTTCAGCTGTGGCACGTGTGTGCATGTGTGTGTGGGTGTATGTATGTGTGATCTAAATGGGTCTCTGGTGTAGTGTGTGTGTGTGTGTGTGGGGTGGGGGGGCATCCTGTCACTTTTTTGTCACATGTCACTTCCACAGGTCATCGCTGTGAGCTGATTTTCTGTCTGTTCTCTCTCTCATACACACACACACACACACACACACACACACACACACACACACACACACACACACACACACACACACACACACACACACACACACACTGCAAATAAAATTCATCTTATCAAGTCACTGAGTCTGTTAGACCTTATTTTCATAGTTTTGGCCATCGATCCTATCAATTATGATGCTTCTATAGATTATTATTTGGAGGTAAAACTGAAAGTGAATGCATCCAAAATGTGACTTGTTACAGTCAAGATTATTTGCACATTGCACACTGACATAATGCTTTCCCTACCCCTTTATACTAACCTAAACCATCCCAACTACATGCCAAACCCCAACCTTAACCCAATTCTAACCTTAACACTACAACCCTATGAATTATCCCCCGACGGTCCTTTGAAGACCGGACACATGTCCTCTCTTCCCAACGTTGTCCTCTTTCCTCACGGGCGAAAACTCAAATTGGTCCTCGCAAAGACAGAAGCTCAAGAGCAAACACAGACACACACCTGCAGAAAAACAGAAAACAACACGACCCGTGTAGCGTGAACAAAAGAAAAAACACGAGAGGAATCTCATAAAAATTACACACACACACACACACACACACACACACGAGAGAGAGAGAGTCAGACATAGGGTAAAAGCGAGACAGAGGAGACAGCAGCACCCAAACAACAGTCTCCCTACAGTAAACTGGGGTGACAGATAAGGAAACCAGGGAGAAGTCAGCACGGACACAGCTCCATGGTTTGAGTGTGTGTGTGTGTGTGTGTGTGTGTGTGTGTGTGTGTGTGTGTACACATGGGGAGGGCATTTTCTGACCTAGTGAAGAAACTGAAGCAGAAATACAATGAACTTGTCTCCTCCCTCACTTCTTAATGAAGTCTGCATAATTAACCAGCACTAATCAGGCTTTAACAGCTCATTTAATAGCTATTAGCTAAAGGTGGAATTACATGTGCACACATTATGCTGGACATGTTTCTTTTTTTTTCCTCTGTAATTAATTGCACAATAACTGTGACTTCTAGGAATCCTCTCTATTTGATGTTAACATTTTCAAACATTTAGCAGTGTGTTCGCCGCACTTACTCGACAAAGGAGACAGCAGTGAATATTTCATGAATGAATGAGGGTGAAGGAGAGGACGCTTAATGTCTGAGAGGATATATTAGAGCCCCGAAGCCCGGCTGATGTTAGAAAATGCTCCAAACGATATGTTTAATGATCGTGAGTCAATATTAGCTGACGTGACCTCCTTTATGCCTTCCAGTGTTCAGAAAATATCCCTGTGCCTAAATATCCAAAACACCCGCCTCCACCCACCAGCGAGTGACATTCAGCTTCATCAGACTCTATTCTTTAATGGGAAAAGAGAAAAATCAATATGGGTGAGATTTTAAAAAATTGCATCACGTAACAGAGCTGCCATAAACCAGCTGGTGTAATGTGAGCCCTGAGGCTTAAATAGCAATTACCCCACAACTGCTGTGACACAAAACCACTTACTGTTTTTTTTTTTTTTTCTCAGTGATGAAATAGGACAGAAAAGGGAGACAGATGAGGGCAGATGGAGAGAAAGAGAAAAGAAGTGAGATGACATTCTATTCTGTACCTGTCCTGGGTTGATAAATCACTATGTGGAGACAACATCTCATGCATTAAAATTGAAAGTGTAGATTTTCCTCGGAGGTGAAAATGGATTCGGGAAATACACTCTTCACGTTGACGCACAGCGGATCACATGCTTAGATTTAGCTATATACACAGCAGGGGTGCAGTAGAGAGTCAGCATCAGGACAGGTCTCCTACTAATAAAGAGATTTTGACAAAAACTGGGACAATCTGGGCAATTAAATGCAAACCAGGTTGTGTTTCCATCGATTATGGCTCTTAAAGCAAAGCAACAAACTCCGGATATCATCAATATTTCATTACCGCTTTCTACCAAATATGACATTTGTTATTTTAGTAATTCATTTGTCTCCTCTCTCCAAACACACACCTCATGGGCTGTTTTCACAGAGAAGAGAGACGTGTAAAAATAAGATTAAACAGCTCTTCCCTACATACTGAGACATCAACTTTTCTGCCTCGCCAGAATATTAAATGTTTCTGACTAACTTTTGTCAGGCAGATTTTTTGATGCACAAACTAAAACGCAGGTTGATGTAGATACACCTTCCGTCAGAAAACGTATTTGCAATCGCTGGTTATTGTTCTAGTCCAGATGTCACTTACCAAAGCGAACTACAAGTGGACATTCTTGGACTTCAAGTTGTACAAAAGGAAAAAAAAACCTTGTGTGAAACCGCTGAGAGGAAAACAGCTACAAGGTGGTGGCCTGCTGAGAGTTAAAGTCAAACTAAACATTTCTGTGCAGGTTCTCAGAGACAAAATGGTGATTAGGAGAAACCCAGAATCTCCTTCCTTGTTTAAAAAAAATTTCTCCCTGTGCTGCGGATCCACAGGGGAGCACGCAGCTCATTATCGAGTCCATACATCCACACCGAGCCATATCCAACAAAACTTCCTGGAGCACATTTACACAGCTAATTGCTCATTAGTGCGGCCGTGTGGATGCAGGAATGAAGAATCTGAAGCGGAAAAAAAAAAAGAAATAATGCAGACGACCGTTTGATCCGAACTCGGGCTTCCAGAGCTGTTACGCAAGCATTAAGCCCGGTCATGCAGTACATACAGTGCAGATACAGTATGTTCAACAAAGTGTTATTAATAGAGTGTTTCTTGGTGCATGCAGGCAAAAAGCATTTGAACTGCCTGATAAAATACACTCTACAGAATAAATAAAAACACACACATACACAAACGTACACATCTTCTGTACACTGCAAAATAAACAGAGATTCCAATGTATTTCGGAGACGTAAACATTTTTTTTCCCCCCCATCGACATTTATTCACAGAGAGGCTGGGGCGACTGAAAGCACGACCTGACAAGAGCAGAGATCATGGATTAAAAATGCTAATGGGAGTCACCAAATAACAAAGTGCTGGAAATTTCATGCGGGTTTATTGAAGTGACTGTTTGCACTGATGCATTATTCATGGGAGACTACGGAACTGTTAGTATTTGCATGTGGAATCGCTCCTCAACCCTGCAGGAGGAAAACTGCTCTACTGCTTACTAGAGAAGCCAAAGCTCAGTGAGTGTACACTGACCTTTATGTGATTTGATGCTAAGGATACTTCAGTCTTCGTTTGAGTAACTTGTAAGTACCAGAAGACATTTTCTGTCATTTGATAAACTGGATAATTGACCTTATTTCTATGTCAGCAGTGAGCTGGCATATAAGTCTACAGTTTATGGACTTGTTCCCACCCACAATCTGTAGCTTATTCTTTTAAAATGTCAAAGTAATTTCGCTCTCTGTGTGTGTTCCCCCTGTAGTCAGGTATTTTTATCTGTTCCAAGTAACTTAATGCCATTTGTCAAACTCAATAAAAGCATCAGATTTAGTTGTTGCGGGTTTAAAACTCAGGAGACTGAACCGCTCCCACACACAATGTGAGCTGTGCCGTTTTAAAGGGCAGTAAAATTTGAAGTGATACTCCACCCAAAATCTTTCTAATATCAAACACTTGTCCCCTGTAGGCTTGAAAGGTATTAAAAAAAAGTAAAGGCCCGTAAAAAGTTGATAGTTTTCTTCATAGAGACCAGCAGCTGGCATTCATTTCAGTTTCCACTGTCCGGCTACATGATCAGAGCGTTCAGTCATAACTGCTTCTACTTTTTGTGTCTGTTACCGAACACGTGCAAGCAACAAGCGACTATATCAAACATCAAACAATAAATCTCAGCCTTTTGTAAAACCCTTCAACCCGCCTGTGCATGATAGGTAAGAGTGCCACACACAGAACACCTCATCAGACAGACAGTAACAGTCGTTAACAGTAGTCTACGTTAAAATGCCTGAAAACAACATGGTTCTAGCAGCTGCGTAAATTATGACTCTTGACTGTCAGGAGCAAAGACGAAAACTAGCACGGTGACAAAAGACTTCATAGTGAAGAGGTTGGTTTGAGTTCAAAGCCTGTGACTTCACTGTGCTTCATGTTTTCTACTGAAAGTCAATTACTTTTTTTGTTTCTGGTTTCTTCTAACAACGACCATGATCTTTCAAAAGCCTTAACAAACACAGTTTTGTGCATAAAACTAAAAAAAATGTTGAAAATGCAAATACTGAAGACTCCCTCCAATGCAAAATCACATGTTAAACCTGGTCAACATGTCCGAATGGTGATGTTTTTTATATATAACAAGACATATCATGAGCGAAATGAGCAGTCAACGCCATGACTGAGTAGTTCCACCTTTGAGCCGCAGTGATTCAGACAGCCACGGCCAGTATCAAGCTAACAAACAATAAAAACAAATAACGGACGCGTTGTGTCTGTCTGTCAGTCTGAGTCTGACTGAAGCTCAAACCTGTATCGCTGAGTCTCTCTGACGTTTCCTCAAACGCTAGCCGTCTAGATGCTCTCTGCTCTTTCACCTGTCAACCTAGAACAAACTGGAGAGCACTTTCAAAACAAACTTTCCTTTTCTTGCTTAGCATGAAATATTTGTTAAATCTTTCTCATCTCAAGGGTTCAAAAGTTCAAAATGGACGACCTTGAAATGAAATTATCAAATCCATATCAACTGTAGGAGGCAAAACTTAACAGAAGTTGTTTAACTTGTCAACTATTTTTTTTTATGTTCAACAATATACAAATTCTCAGTTTAAGCTCATTTTGTGTTCACAAAATCTGTACCACAGTCGTCTCACAGGTCGTGACTTAACTCACTTACTTTGCAATTACTGTGCTGTGCTTCCACACTGAGAGCCACACTGACACCGATGAACACAGATGATTGCATCAGTGTGTATGCACATACAGTACACGCACAGATTTTAAGATTCATCTCACAGCAGCCTCTTACTGTGCTCAAACCTCCATCTGGCATACATATGTGTGCGCCTGTCGAGAGACCCCGGTGTTTGACAGAAACTCTCACTCAGCTGAATCTAAAACCAGAGCTCCGCCGAAGAGACGACGCGGGACACGGAAACAAGCACACAAACAAAAACATTTCTTACCTGCGACAAGAAGGTCACAGGAGCATCACACAGGAAGGACCAGCGGGAGCAGGAGCAGAGAAGAAGGGGAAAAGAGAAAAACATTTAGTAACAGAAATACAGAAGCACTTATTTCCATTTCTTTTAGATTTTGAATCTGTGATATCCATTCATTTTTTTCCTACAAGATTTTATTCTTTAAAAAAAAGCACAGTAAATATAAACATAAATTTAAAACCCTGAGATGGCTGAAAGACATTTTTATCTACTCATGTTTCCATACCTCTGTTAAACTTTTTATACTTTTAATGATGTAGGTACAAACAAGTCATAAAACAACTGAAACACATAAAAAAGACCAGCAAAACAATTAGGAGGAATGCCTGATGCTGCAGAAAAGCACACTTAAAAGCCATTGTGGCACAATTTTCTTTGAACTAACATCCAGAAAAGTTGCGGAGAGAACAAGAGGTTGTAATCGATAAATTAAAACGCTCTGTTATGCGTCTGATTTTATCCATCATTTGACAGCGAGGGGGCAAACCCCGAGAAACTGTATCAGTAAATAAGGAGGTGTGTTTGGCCCTGGATCAGCTGTAATCGTTGGGGGAGCCACCCGTCACGTTTACAGCCAGTTTCTGCCTGCAGGGTGTCAGGGCTGAAATGTGCTGCCAAGTGCTGCCCACCCAGCTTAGCCCCACTTACTCCCAGCTTCCACTCGATATGTAATGCTGTTTGCACAATGATGTAAAGCCCATAAATCCAGATTTACGGCAGGCAAATTCAGACTAAACGTGAAGTACTCACACACCTGTTTTTACAAGGAGAAACTTACGACCGAGACGGGCGATGACGGATAACAGGCAAGTTGTGCGACTCTCTCCAGTGAGGACCCTCAAAGGCAAACAGGAAATTAACGCCACCACAAACAACAAATAAGAGTCCCAATGTAAACATATTGGTTACAGAGAGAGGAAATCAAGTCTAAGGCCTCATTTCCTCCCTCGAGACTTTGATGGAAACTGAAGGGTTACAAACTGAATTTTATGAAATGCTATAAAAAAAAAAGAAAACCTTAAAAGTTTGAAAGCAGGGCTTTTAAAATGTTCAAAGCCCAACAGCTTGGGAAAAGGAAACACACTGACTCCAAGCCACAAAATGGAATTGCAATTAAAGGCTCTAATTTGGCGGAGGTTGGCGGGGATGTTTCTAATAGACGGGCTGCACCACAAGCTGGTGGATAAAACAAAGAGCAGCAGCCTGCACAGACACATGAAAACAGAGCGCTGCTCCGCAAACTATTTACAGTCACAACCAACAGAATGAAAAATTCTGTTTGTGTGTGTTAAGCGTATGCACATGTTGTTGTATGTGTTTCCAAGTGTTGCAGTTTGCGGAGGGCTCAGATGGAGATTGAAACAACCACAAACACACACACACACACACACAGAGCAACACTTAGCATTCAAGCATTAACATCACTACTCGGAGCAGCTAATTAGCCAAACTCTACCATTGGAGTGGAGCGGAAATTCCCCCAGAATAAAAGTGAAAAGGTCCACGGCATCCTCGCCACAGCGCAACACGAGCCAATTTGGCTGCGATGAAACACAGAGGCACCGAGGCCCACGGCCATGATGTTCCTCCCCGTTCTTCTCACGCTGTGTGAGAGATCGTGGGCGAAGGTTACTCTGTTTGAATGTGGATGTTTTCTACACCCTTTGTTACACTCCACAGGAAGCTGCATTCAGTAGAATAAATGCAACAAGAAACGAAGCCTGATCTTTCAACCTTATCATGAAAGAAATAAGAAATGTGTCATGAGAGCTGGATGATGTTGACATTGTTCAGGATTTATGTTTTCAGGACGGATGGATGGAAGAATGGAAGGAAAATACTCCTGTTCTTGTGAGGTGTTTTGTAAAGGATATAATACATTTACCCTTTTTTTTAAATTCCAGACGAAGGTGAGAAACTGATTAATTAAATTAAAAAAATCTACTTTAATCCACATGTGGCATTTGGCATGAAATTGAAATGTATTTGGTGTAAAAAAAACTCAACCAGAAACACATCTTTTCTTTCAATTTCTTTTCTTTTTTTTTTCTTCTTTTCTGATCTTTGAAGTGATAGTTTGGTTTCTTTGATGTGGGGTTGTGTGAGGTACTTATCTATAGTCCGTGTATCATCTGCAGTAAATTCAGATCAGTGCGTTGCCAGTTTAGAGCAGCAGGAGCCCCAGTACAGAAGTGGAGCGATGTGCTGCTGTGGTCAGACAGGGGCAGCAGAAAAAAGCATTTCAGCCATTTACAAAAATGCCCACAAAAAAAAAAAAAAATCTGCCGTCAAACAGCGCAAACACACCTATGCTTAGTTCTGTCTGGCTCAAACAGCTGATCAGCGGAGTAATACGGTAGTTCAACTTTTCACAAACTGTAGTTCCAAAGGAAAGGTCTGCTTGACGGCAGATAAAGTGGTGAAAATATTCAAAATAAAGCGAACACTTACACCGGTATTAGTTTTTCTTAACGTGGCTAAAACATGTATTTGCAGATGACCCGGCAGTACATCACTCAGTTTCTGTGCTGGTGCTCCTGCTGCGTCTCAAAACTGGGAGTACGCTGACACTGACTATACTTAAATGTGATGTGTTTAGCTCCAAATGTCCAACATCTCACCACTATAATACACACTTACTTTCATTAATTTGCAAAACAGGATTATGAAAATGAAATTATCTAAACCTGACTAACTGAATTGTTGCATTTAAAATCAAACCCTGAATCATTCACATTCAAATCCTGACGACATTGTCCTTGACTCATTCAGCCAAAAGTAATAAGGACTCCTTGGCTGTTGAGCTCTCCAGTGGCACCGTGAAGCAGATGCCACTTTAAATGCACCTCTACTGTTTCTGACAGTAGCAATCTGGAGATCAGATTAGAAGGTGTGCTCTTTATCACTAAGCAATCCTTTAAAGAGCTTAGTGAGTGGGCCTGGTCTGCCTCTGACAGCGCGCTGGGTCAGGAAGGCAGCGGCTGCACGTATGCCCACTCTGCGCTCTGTGCTAATCCTGTTTTCTGCGGAGTATTCATGCCAACCCAGAGCCAAACAGTCGGCCACAGTTACAGAAGCAAACGCAGGGGAAAGGAGAGGGAAAAGAAAAACACAAAGGATCAGTGTGTTTATCCTTGTGATGACAACAAGGGATATGAGGATTGAACAGGACTTGGCTGAAGAGACGTGCTGAAGGCCGTGGAGCGGCAACATCCATTTTCTGACATATAAAACAGGCATCAGATGAATACTGATTGTTGTACATTCAGAGAATTCAGAAGGTTGAAACATGTGTTCAAGGTTTCCTGCTTTTATCGCTTTGAGGAGAGTGAATTCAACGCGTTTTCAAACTTCTGATCCATTTTTCATTTAGTCAGTAGAAAAGTCAAGGAGTTAAAATGTGGACAAACAGTTGGATGGACAGACTAAACACATTTTATACACTATGTTTAAGACGATGAACTTGAATGTGGATCATGTCTGTTATTTGTAGTGATTCATTTCCACCAGCCTGTACTGTATGTTTAGTAGTGAAACTCAATCCTTTATGTTGATCTAACACATTTAGCATTTTACATTTTAGCACTGCAGGTGGATAAACTCTGGGGGGTTTGTGACAGACAAATTGATGCAGCAGAGAAGAGATCATCTGACTTTTGGCTCCTTGTTCAGGTCAAGTTCTAAAAACACTTCCCTGTCACAACTTGATAATGTCTTTTGGTAAATAGCCCCATCTTTCAAACCTCTGATTTCTGACTTGTAAATAGCGATCATGTCAATTACAACTGTGTTTCTCCTGAAAGCTCCAATACCATCACTCAACCAACTCTGTAGTCATGCAACTACCTTGATGATGTGATCACCAAAAGGGGTAAAATCAGTGGAGTGCACCTTTAAAGGAAATTTATTGAGGAGCTAAACTGTTGGAAACAAAAGATTAAAACTAGAGAAAGAGGCTTTGTTGAATATCCATGCAGATGTTTCGCTGGTTGATAGTAGATATCCTTGGTTTGTCTTTACCCTCAGCAGATTTACTGAGCAGTGAAGCCACTGTGGCAGATAAAGAGGCCAGGCCTGCACCTTCTCATCACACCAGCTGACAGCGGGCGATCATCGCGACGGGAGGAGTCATGGCGAGTCGGCGGCAGATAGGAAAGAGAAGGAGAGAGAATGAGAGAGAGAAAAACACACAGATGTCTGACCCGATGAAGACCGCCGTTCTAAATAGCCATGAAATGATCCCGCAGAAGGCTGAGAGGCAAAATGCCTAAACAAACACAGAGAGAGGATGGAGCTGGACAGAGGGATGCTGCAAGGGAAAGGAAGAGAGGATGGAAAGGCGGAGAGAGGGAGGAAACGAGGGGGGGGGGGGCTCTCACTGGTTTGCACTGGGAGCCACAGAGGCCCCCTTTACAAGCCTCAACCATGTCAGATCACATCAGTGTCGCTGCCAGCTCCTTCCTCTCCCTACACACTTATGGACAAGTACACACTCACGTGCACACACCGCTACGACAACACAAAAGATCTGCATACGAGTCCGTGTGCACACGCACACGCACGCACGCACACCCACACACACACACACACACACACACACACACACACACACACACACACAAAGCTTGGAAAATGGCTTCATGAGATGCTTCCCTTGAACCTTAACTCATCTCCCCTTTTATCCCATCGCCCCTGTGGCCCAATTTCACAGCAACAGCTTAGAGAAGAGACACACACACACACACACACACACACACACACACACACACACAGTCCAGCCTGGTGTTAAACAGGGATATGAGGAGGTAAGCATGTTTGGTGGCTGAATCAGTTGTGTGATGCAGACAGTGACAGGCAGCCCGTTCCCTGAGCTCCCCGAGGATTCAGCCACAAATACCCTCCGTTACTCTATTCCCATCGCTTTCTACCCCGCTCTCTCCTGCTCTCTCCATCAGTATCATGTGTGACCCAGTTCAGCTCTTTCTCTCCATTTCTCTCCCTCTTTCTCTAATAATCAGGGCTAAACTTTCCTGAGGAGGAGCACATTAGTGGAGCTGCAGCCTCCACCCTGCCTGCGAATGACGACAGTACAACACAGCTACTATGTTCATCTGATGTCTGGAGGTCATGGAATCGAGTCACGATCTCTGACGGTTTGAAAGCTTGATGTTTTGGGTTTTGTTTTTTTTATCCAGGAGCAAAAATCTAACCAGCTGTGTTCACCAAATGTCAGGGATTTTGTTTCATGAGTTTGGGTGAAGTGATGAACATAACAGCATTTACAAAAATCTGTTTTGGTGATACAGCTGTGATATTTTAGTTTAACAGTTTAAGCAATAAAGTATGTGCACCATACAGTATACAGGATCTCAACCCTGTTTCCTACAATGCTACAATTTAGCTACATGACGAAACACGGATAAATAAAAACAGAACAGACAATTAATAAAGACACAGCAATTAAGCCAATTAACCTAAACCTACATGTCTACGGACTGTGGGAGGAAGCCAGAGTACCTGGCGTACAAACTCCACACAGACAGCCGGCCCGCGGGTTCAAACCCGGAACCCTCTTGCTGTGAAGCTACAGTGCTGACGCCACTGCGCCGCCGTGCCACCCTTGCAAATATTGTTTGAAGAAAATGTAATTACTATCCTGATTATGTTCACTGGCAACTTATTTTTCAGTGTCGGAAGTTAGACATCCTCGTACTAGCGGTGACGTCGGAGATCAGGACTCAGGTCCTGCTACTTAAACACCTGATGAAAGTGGTGGTGAACATTGGAGCAGTCGACATGTTCATCCAAGACCATGATCTTTCCATGAGTAGAGGGGAGTGGAAATCATGTTGGTTGTTGATGGGAATAGATACCGTACAGGGAGAGCAAATTAAATCTGGATAAACATTCTGCATTGGCAGTGAACAGTTTGCTGTTTGATATAAACATCTGTTCATGTTGATGAAAACATACTGTAGACCAGGCAGGATTACCTTTCCTACCGAATGTAGCCCATCTGATTCTGCAGTCAGCTGCATATGGATGTAATATTTAGGAAATGGCTGTGGCCTGAAATACACAGTCAGAGAGTTCAAAGCAGAAGGGACTGAAAAGACCTGACAAGAGCTGTATTAGAAATGCAGTACATGTCAGATACACGGACACCCGGACTGATCCAGAGACAGTGACTCCCATCTAAAGAACCCCATGCTTTTGGCAGCATTGCCAGTGCAACAGCGAGGAAACATGACTACACAGACAAACTGGATATGCCTTGTAGCATTCAGAGCAGACAGTGAGTTGAATTCGTTAACTCCAACCAGCCACAGTGAGGCAAAAAACTTTTGATGAGCGCTACAACAGTTTGGATGAAACAGCGGAGGAGCTGCTCCCTGTCAAACGCCTATCTGCGGCCTGGGACCATCCACCATCCACTGGTAGTCACCCCGAGGCAGCTCTTCAGAAACTATTCAGCTGGCATCCGTTGGCAACAGCAGCAGAGGAGCGTGCAGCGATTTTAAATGAAGTCTTGGAGGAGCAGTTCGCGTCTGTGCAGCCTGAATGAATTTATTTGGACAATAACATTTCCCTATCTCAATACAAGGCGAAATCACATGGGCCACTAATATATTGGTTCATTCACTGGAGGGGAAGCTGGGGACATGCTCTCTCCCTCCCTCCCTCACTCTCTTCTCCTTGTTGAGCAGCGCTGTCTGGAATAATTGGTTTCACCGGAGAAGAGGAAAGTATTCCTAGAGGGCTTGATGGGAGAGAGGGGACTCCGCCTGTAGATTTTCCTGATAGATGACTCACCATCCGAGTTGCACGACTTGTCAAGGTCTGGAAAGTTAAGAGATTATTACAAGTGAAAAGGTTGATTATTCAACCAGTTGGGGGGGGGGGGTCTCCTTATGAATTAAATACACAGTGGAATCATCTTGTCGACTGTTTCCTTCATGGAATTCCAACATGGAAACTCCCGGTTTTGGAAAAGCCGCATTGTGTTCATACAGGCCTCCCGTGTCAACGCGAGGCCATATGCAATGGACTGGCAACCTGTCAGGAGTGTTTCTCTGCCTCATGCCCAGTGCATGCTGGGACAGGCTCCAGCCCCCCCCCCCCTTCCTTTCAATGACCCTAAATGGGATTAAGCGTGTGGAGAAAACGGAAGAATGACTGTCAGCTCCAATGTGGTCAAATTGTACTTTGCAATTAGCTGGCCGGTTGACCGGTTGAACAACTGAGCCGGCTCAACAGAAACCACACTCTGCCGCTCACTGTGTTTATGTGAGGCTCCACTGGATGGTTACGGTTAGTGGTTATGAGACTTATTATTTACGTGGCCCTCGGGGCAGCAGGCATCCGCATACGGGAAATACAAAGTGACAGGAGATAATCTCAGTTTACCCTGGCCTCTATGGGAACAAGTCATAACAGGTATATATATATATATATATATATATATATATATTGGATCATAAAGTATAGATGGCTGAGATCCTGCTTACTCATTGGTCCGTGCTAACCCCTGGAAACCCTAGGATATTACCGTCAGCCTGCAGAAGGGTCATCTTTCTGCTTTTGCCCTAAAGCCACGTGAGGGTGACTTCACCGTGACCCCCTGCTACTGCTGAGCTCTGGATTTTATATCGCCCCGGAGAGACGAGGAAGAAAAAGGAATGACCTCAAATATACACAGAGAGGCTGAGTTAGGGCTTCAATCTGAGCCTTGGTGCTCCGTCGCCTCTATCGATTGTTCCCTTGAAGATGCTTTGTTGGAGAGAACATGAGTCGAAAGAAGCTCCCTAACGCATCAAAGGTAGATGTCAAGTTCTGACATCAGTCCGTCAGAATCAAAGATCAGCTTCTCTTCACAGCAGACATGTTACACCGACATGTAACATGAAGAGAAAGTGAGACCGGCTGCTGTATTTCACTATCTGAAAGACCAGACAAGGCATTAAAAGTCCAGTTACTGCTCTTCTGTGGCCTCTCACCGTTTCACAAACTGATCGCCGCAGGTTTTCTCAGCTCGTCGGTGCTGTGGGCTGTATTCAGCTAGCTGTGAACAATAGGACTTCAGCTAGCAACACCAGCGTCTCAGTCCATTTCTAAAACAGTTTTGCTTTCGTATATTTACAATGATATTTTCCTGGTTCGTAGTATCCAAGTATTCTCACATCATATTTTACACTTTTTAATGACAGTTAAGCCGGGGTATTAAAACCATGCTGCTTCCATTTTGATGTATTTTTTCACTGACAGGTGTGAAGTCACACCATGGCAATTTTCAGACCTGTGAAATGCAACGTCTTGCATTGTGAGACTGTCAGCAGGAACAGGAAGTAGCGTACATGCTGTTTGAGGGAACATATAGGAGTATAGAGCAAATACAGAGACTCGGGGAAGGGTAAAAACACTTCACTACACATAAACAGTGAATGAATTTTGGATATAACCGAAACCACCTTTTTGAAATTACTAAACAGAAGCAAGCGGTAGATTACAGCACATCGTCACAAAATAAAGGATGAATCCACTCCAGGAGTTAAGTGGGGGCTGAGGCTCACCAGGAGGTTTCCATACAGATTTAAGCAGGTTTGATGGCTGCGTCTGGAGCCGGTCCCAGTCTGCTGCTGGCTGCGCCCCAGCACCACCTCTGCTTAGCTGGCACAGCTCCACTGGACTCTGCAGCAGCTAAGAGCTGCGCAGTAGATGTTAAGAGCCGAAGGAGACAGATGCAAACCAGAGGAGGCGGACTAAACGCTCTCCAAAGCTTTCAGAGCTGCCTTTAATTCATTCTGTCCCCGAGAGAGGATCGGTTGTTGGAGGGGAACCCAACTTGGCACCTGCCGTGCGCTTTAAACGCTCAGAAGGCTTTATAAGAGGCTGAGGTCAGAGCTAACCGAGCTCCCATCCTCACCGAGTGGCTTATCTCGAGCTGCTGCATGAATCTCAAAGGATGTGGTCAGACCATCTCTTTCTAGCAGCTCTCAGGTTTATGTGTCTAACCTCATGTTGTCAGTTAGACAGTTTGTATTTAATGTTGTCTCAAAAAATGATCAGCAAGGTGTCTTTTTAAAAAATTCTGCAAATATGAGATGAGATACAGTGAAGTCCATGGTGCAGGGGTTCAGGGAAATTGTACGGTATAATGTCCTTGAAGAATGCTCTCATTGGTCACTCATTAGCGTCCTTTTGCAAACCGCTCCCATGACTCCGGACCCGGTATTCAATTTTACAGGGATTTCAGATCGAAAACTGAAAAATTCAATTAGACCGACCCCAATTGAAACAAGCTAATCGAATTGGAGCAGCTCCTTGATAAGGATGTCACTGTCAGGGAAAAACGGCTACATGATCATAACAGCTGAGAGGCGTGACTCAAATCAAACACAATCAGCACGGCTCTCCTCCTCCTGACATCTCCTTCTCCAACCTGGTCTCGTGGAGATATTACAGGGTAATTACTCTGATCAACGCGGAGACAAGTTCACATAATGCAGTCAATTTGTATGCATCTCCATCACACAGAGGTGACACGCTCTGTCTGTCGGAGGCTCCGAAGGGATGAGGATGATGACAGCGAGGTGCTCGAGAGGTCAGGAGATTAAAGAGTCATCTGCTGGTCTTTCCAATCAGACGTACATCTCCACCAGGCCCAAGAGTTCCCCATCCACTGACGTTTTCACTCTGCACTTGACACCAACTACATTCTCACCTCCTCCACGTTTTCTTTCTGTGGTTTAATTTCTTTCTACCAGAGCGATGAGGCCATTTCTGCTCCTCTCTGTGGGCCCAGTGCTGATAAGTGTCGCGGAGGAGGGTCATTGTGGCCTCAGGCTGATTGGACTCAGACGCAGAGAGACTGGAACCAATCAAACCAAGAGTTCAGTCAACATGAAATAGGACCATTTTCTCTTACACACTGTCAATCTTGAATCTACACCCACATCAGAAGACTCCTCCATCTCGTGGAGACTAAGACTGAACAGGGAACAAGCTGTGTCGATACACTCACCTGAACAGCTTGGTATGATCCTCAGCCTGGGACACTGCAAGATAACTTTGAGGGGTCACAGGACGATGGGAAAACCTTGTAAAGACCTCTTACAAAAAAGCATATGTAAATGTATTACATGTGAGAAGCAGTTCACATGTTTAACACAGTAGTTAAAGTAGTTTTAGTATAAAGTCACATGATACTGTGGATTGTTTTTCCAGTATTTCCTGTGATATGTAAGACATGTCTTCACATTTGAAAACATCACTTTAATGCGTGCTGTTTGTAGAGGGAAGAACTGACGAACTGCCAGATTTTAGATGTATTAGTCTTTTGATCAAAAATGGATTGGTGTTAGTCTGCTGACTGAAGGTTTTCCATCACAGCATCACCACATACACAACAACCCCAGCTTGTATAAATCCATGCACCAAATTCAAATGGTTAAAAAAAAAAAAAAAGAAGAAGAAGTCAATCCAGGCTAAAAACTGCAGCCTAGATAGACCTGTGTGTTAAACCTCACCAACATGTAATATAACTGAAACAGAGCAGACGCTGATTTGCTTTTCAGGGTCACAAGCCAAAAAGTTAGTGAACCACTGCTCCACAGGGTTGGACTGTGTTGAGTGAGCAGAAGAGACGTGGAGCTGTGCTGTACTTCATTAAGTAAACAAACCCAGTGAATTCTTAGTGTCGGCTCCAACATTTTGTAGAGAATAATGAGTGATTAATTTGCTCTGCACAAGGAACGGAAAGCTCCCACGCTGTCTCCTGGAGAAGATACTCAGAGTAGAGTAATGAGTGCGAAAGCTTGAGCAGTGATTGAAATAGTAATCTAGAAATGTGCAGAGAATGATTGCTTTCAAGTCATCAGGAGGAGTGTGTGCTTACAGCCGTAACAGTAAACTAATTACTGTAAATTCAGCGATGACGTGTCAGCATCATGCTTATCTTCAAACCACCAGCACATGGGATGTAAAATCAGCCACGTGAAGAACAGACAGGATATGTTCTAATTATGACTTGTCAATCACAGTAATGGACAGCTTTGTCAACATTTTGAGATTTGTCTCAGGACACGGTCGTCAAATGTTCGATGGGCTGGTGACCAAGGCGTCGGTGATGTGATGAGGATGCATCTCCCCCAGAAACACCACTGCCATAAACATGAAAGATGGTCCTGTCTCGTAACTGTGGTGGCCTTTTGAAAACGTCCCACCAGGAAAATAAAGCTGACAGATGGCTCGTTCTGTCCTGCAATGCCCCTGACATACAGCGCTGCTGAATATTACCTAGATATTGTGTCACCTCATAAAAGACCGAGGCCAGAGTCCACAGAGGTGCACGCTTCATGAAAGGAGTAAACACTCGCTGAAAGAGACGACAGTTCGGTTCCTGTGATATGGAGCTCAAGATTCACAATGCAAACACGCACACACACACACCGTTACTCGAGGGAGGCCTCTCTCTCCTGCTCGCATGCACCCTTGTTCATCGTCTTTGTCTGCTGTTTCCATGGCAACGTGCCGCCTCACTCACCGCAGCATATCGATGAAACGGGCTGAAAAGCATAGAAAATAGCAGGGAGAGCTATTTCTGCTCATTAGGCGCTCAGTGTGGCAGCAACAGACAGAAACTGTTCAGAGCCTTAATATTCATTCACACACGGACCCAGACGGGACTGCAGGTCCTGCACCTGCAGTAAAAATTCTTAAACCTGCTGTAATTAAAGTCAGCGGCTGTAACTTCATTTATATCTGCACAGAGGCTTTTGTGCTGCAATGACAGCACTGGAAATTTACACTAATAAATATAAATATGCTGTAAAACAAGACCTGAGCTCTCACAGCTCCTATTTCCACTACACCTGCAGATTTCCATATTAACTGCTGCCATAATTCTGAGTGTACAGGAAAGAAGCCTTAATGAGGTGAGATGTACAATAAAAAATGTGCTTTACCATGAGTAGTGGCGGCCATAAATGTCCCCTTGCGGGGGTAATTGGGCTTTTTAATAAAACAGTAATTCTGTTGAAGTCTTTCATGGAAAATCAAGGGCTCAACATCAAATCTCCTGAAACCCTGTTTCCACAAAGGTCTGTTTTATTTTCTATTGATTTATAGGGAGTCCTTTTGCAGAAATCAGCAACTGCAACAAATATAAAGTTTATTACAGCAATATATACTGTATATATATATATATATATACACACACACATATATACAGCAGGATGACACATAAAATAAAAAAGTATCAGTCTTTTTTTACCTTCAGTGTGAGACTGTGAACTCTTGCACACACACACTTTTCACTCTATTAAGATTTATTCTCTTCACAAACAGACCAAACAGCTACAATCACGCACACCGTGACACAGCGACACAGACACGAGCCAGAACGAAGGAAAAGGAGTGGCTGTCGTGTTTTTATTAGAGGCTGAGTGACGCACGTGCTGGTCATGTTGCGGTTGGAGGTGCTGCAGCAGTTGCCAGACTCGGGGTTCAGGGACCACCAAGGATCCCCGAGTGGGGTCCCGAACGAAATTAAGGATAATATTATTTCACTGTTACACAATACTGAACATGTTCTGAGTTACAGGGAGACGAACAGGATGAAATGCAAACAGCAGATTAGATTTTTGCTCAACCAATTTTTTCAGTTTACAGGCAGTTTAAAGACTATAATCACTCGCACAGTCATGTTGGTTTCATACATCAACACAAGTCGTGTGCGTTTGCATTCACGTCAACTTTCGGATCATAACTACATGTTGGGAACCACAGGTACGCTGGTTTTTGTTCTATGAGAAAAGTACTTTTTTGTAAATATTGAAACTAGTGGCTGTGAATGATTCCTCCTCTCACAGTACTCACAAATGTATCAATCAACTATAAAGTTATCAATAAGTCCTCATAAGGAAATATGTCATTTGTTCATTGACCATTAGAAAAATGATTCACAGAAGCAGTTTCTAGTTTCTGATCCACCACCTACAGTTACAGTCAGGTTTAAGAGGAGGGAAGAATCTGGGTCATGATTGATAGAAACGTGATTCTTGTGGTGAATGTTTCAACAGGAAGGAGCAGGAATATAAGATTTGTAATTAATGCAGCAACCTCAAATATTTTATCTCAAATTCATATTTATCGCAAAATGATTTGATGTATTTACAAGCATTTAAAATGTGTCTGTGACCATTTTTATTTAGATTCAATTTGTTCTCATTCATTCAGAGATGAGAATTGTGATCCATGTTATGTGGATGTCAGGTTTTCGTCACAAAAAGAAACTATAAACGAAAATATTACGTTATCGTCCGGCCCTGCCTGCACCAATCACTCACACGCACTTCACTATATTCAGGTATTTTAGTGAGGTAGTTCCCTTTAAGAGCAGCAGTGCAGAGCGGGGGAAACCTGGTGAGGGCAAAGCCGAAGGGTGAAATAAGGACGTGTCAGAGAGAAAGCCCACTCAGATCAAACCACAGGCGCGAAGATACAGAGGAATAAAACCCTCTGATCACTTTCATCTCATCGACTCTCACATGGATTACACCGGATCTGACCAGCTGATCCCAGAGCCAGCATCAGTCCTGCCTCAGAAAAAAGAGACGGACCCGGACCGACACGAAGCTACGAGCTGCTCGTTGGTGGTTATCATTCTTAGCAGTTAGTCATAGTCTATTTCATTTTATTGAAAGTCAATTACTACTGTATTAAAATTTTGTTTCATTCATCATCCACCAGGGAGCCATTTCTCCTCAGCAGCTGGCACTGTACATGTGACGCAGTGATTGGTGGAGCTGGAGCTCTGAGGCAGAGAGGAAGACGGTCCTGGCATCACGCCACGGCATCACACAACGTGTAAAATCTAACACGCAGACACCCACGCGTACAAAGTAAAAGCCTATAACATGCTGCGAGGGCAGAGACACAGTTACTTATTTATATTAAACCCGTGACGCAGAATAGAGTCCTGACTTCCGAGCAAAATATCCCCAAAACCTCTAATGGAAGGCTGTGAGGTGGGAGGGAGGGAAGCCACATAAAGGGAATCAACCAGCGTCACAGCTTTGGTTCCACTTGGGCTATTTTCCATTTGAACCATATAGCTAAACATCTGGCGTTCAACACCCTTGTCCTCCTCCCCCGCCTCCTTCTCCTCCAATTAGCCTTCCTCCCCTCTCCACTGTGTCACTTCCACAGCAGCTTCTGGTTTCTCCTTCACCTCTCAGCCTGACCTGCTCACTGAGTTTCAGCTGTTAGAGCGAAGCCTTAACCCGCTTCTTCTCTACGTTTCCACCAACGTGAGTTCTTCCTCTCAGACTTGAGTGGATGAGATACTGTGAACATATTCACAACTTAATACCAGGCTTTAAAGTCTCTGTGACTGAAAGTTTCAGCTTTTTCACCTTTGACCACGCCCACCAGTGATGTCACAGTGTACTGACCACATCATGGAGTACAGTATTTGACAATATTGTGATTTTATTCTGTCGTCCCTGCTGAGATTTACTCTCACAACAATATAAAAACCAGACTTGTGTTACAACTAAAAATTATTTTCATCATGTTGATTAAACGTTTGATAAAAATGTAAAATGACCATCAAACATTCTTTGACATCTCCCTGTAGCTTGTTTTGTCCGAAACCCAATTTTAAATCATTTACAACCGTTGCAGAAGCTGGAAACCAGAGAATCATTGTCTAATCGGTTCATTGACAAATCATTTAGGTTATATTTCATCCTTTTAATAGCTTTAAGTCAGCAATTCATTTATTCAAAATATTTTTTAACACTAAAATGAAAATGAGTTAAAAGTTTCAGGTTTTACAGAATGGCTTTTGGCAGCTGTGGTTCAGATTTTAAGTCATACGGGAAAGTGTATGACACTGTTTATAACAAGAAACTGGAGCATTTCTTCAGCAGAGTTCAGGACGAATCCAAGTCTCCTCAACTTTTTCCTCATCATCTCATTCAAATGAAGAACAGTGTTCTGCAGTGAGTCCAACTGTTTCCACCGCTAAACGTGCTCACACTGAGTTCATCACATTGTGTCAGCTTGAGTAGGCCAGCCGCTTACATAACCGGCTATGGAAGACAGAGTGCCATTGAGCAATTCTTCCGGGAGCCGAGGCCGTGCCCTCCGCGGAGGCCCAGGACGGGCATTCTTTCCCGGGCTGGCACCACTCAGCGACTCCTGCCAGGAAAGCTTCACTCACGGATAACAAGGTGTATAAATAGACCAGCGGGTAATGAGGCATCAGGGGTGAGAGGCGCAGAAGAGACCAGACAGGCACGGCAAAAGGACATCAGGTGTCATGTGTAGAGTCGAGCTGAATGAAATTGAGCCACTCATCGTTTTCTCCTGAAGAAAAAACATGGTCAAATAAAGGGAGCTATGTCTATTCTAAATGACTTAGTCCTGCCGTAAAAACCCAGGGCAGTGCTTTGCTTGGCTGCTGCCGCTCTGCACACAGCTCTGGAGTCAATGACTTATTTAGTTGTTCTGGTACCAGTCTTAGTTGCCAACAAAAGCAACAAGCCAACACAAGGAGTTAACGCTGCTGAAAAACTGTCGCAGGCGGAGAGGCCGAACACAAATAAATGGAAGCAGAGCGAAAGCGAACGAGAGAAAGAGTGGACGCAACCTTTCATCGCGGTACCTGTTGATTTAAAGGCAGCCCAGCATGTTTGGGAGAGAGTGGGCTGCTGGGTAAACAGGCAGGCATGTGGGCGGACCCCCGGGGGGTTCCAGCGACCACCAGCAACGACACATACACCAGCGCACACGGATGAAAGGACTGGCGCTGAGAGGAGACAAAGGAGTGTTTCGGGAATGATACAGAAAGGTGAGAGAGCAGACTTCAGAGTTTAGACAGACATGAAATAATGAAGCCAAAACACAAGTTTCACCAAACTGAGACAGAGGTGCAGAAACACAGCTGGAGTGAATGAGGACAGAAAGGAAGAATCCTCATTTGTAAACGAAGCATCTTCCTCAGATTTGTGAACAAAACATAAATAAAATGGAAATTATCCACCATTAAACCATAATACAACATTCACTATACCCATTTCTATTCACACTTATAAGCATGTATTTAACCGTGCCTTGGCAGATCATTAGCATTTCAGTGAATTTATTTTAATATTCAGGCCCTGGTGTGTCGCCACAGAGGGACGTCTCTGGGCGTCCCACACTAAACGTGACTGTGCATCAGCGACACACCAGCAGCTCAGCACATTGAGATAAAAGGCAGAGTTTTTATTAGAGACTGCAGCAGTTACACTCCCACACGGCACATGTGCACTCGGCCTCTGCGATGCAAATGCCTTTGAGTCTCGAGCGCACGGAGCGGCTGCAGTGTCAGCGAGATGTGACAGCAGAACATTAATTGAGCCCCGAGCTGACTGACCGACTGGTGGACATGACAGTCAGCCCACGCTCAATCACCGCAGTGAGACAGGTCACCTGATGTAGGAGTGCAGGGCAGCTGGACACGTCATAAAGCTGCATTAATAGATTCCTAACAAACTTAAAAACACATCTCTTGACATATCACCACCTTATAAAGTTGTAACGGCTAAAAGATCACATCCAGCAGAGACTATGGCTCATCTGGAGTCAGTGTGTCCACAGGATGAATCTAAGTCCAGTGTCACTCAGCTTTTTGCTCTGGTTAGTCTCCACAAAGCTCTGGCTCTTTAGCTGCCAGATGTTCCACTTTGGCACAAAACAACTGTTTGATTCTGCTGGAAATGAGACTGAAACTATGAAGTTAAACTAAAACAATCAGCTGAAAGAGGCTGAAAAGCTCAGTACAGCTGAAGGGGGAGGGGATAACTCTCTTCTTCGTCTTACGACCACGTGAGGCGTACCACTACTCACAACAGGTTAAAAACCGGTAGCGTACCAAATGCTAATTCTATCTTTCCCTGATTAAATTGAATGTTTTGCTGTTATGACTGTGTGATTTGTTTTGGGTGCTCTGCACAGATCAGATCAGGTGGTGCTGCTCCACAGTGAGACAGAGGAGCGCTCTTATCAGTCTTACAAGAAACCGTAGACAGAACGCAGCCTTATCAGTAGGAACATGGTGGAGATACCACTAAGCCACTTACTGGCAATTACAGGGATGGTTCCACACATACACACACACACACACACACACATTCACACACTCTTTCCCTCTCTACTTTGAAACCATCTTGAACTCCAGCAGACCTCCATCAGTCTTCAAACAGCAGAAACTATTTTGCAGTAACTGAGTTAAAACTCTTCAGAGAGAAGTTACCTGAGATTAAGCTGATTCAGCAAGCATGTGTGATGGTAGCCTAGACACACACACACGCACGCACACACACACACACACACACACACACACACACACACACACCCACACACACACACACACACAATCACCTCTATCTCTTTATCGTTGCCTTAAGCTTTTTTGGACACCAACCTGCTCTCAGTGACAGCCGGGGTTAATCGTGAGGCCTTGGCTTCTAATCTACAGCCTGTTGTGTCCTCACGTGCCATTTGTTTACATTAATTTGCTTACATGGGATAAAATTAGATTTTTTTTTTCTGAATAGTTACACATAAACCAAGAGAAGTCATGTTAAAGAAGTAGGATTTGCTTACGGCTGCAGCTCAGAAAGGGCCTCTCTTCCATGACTTGACAGGTTTTAGGTTGTAACAGGATGACGGAGGGAGGACATAAGGCAGACAGAGACAGCTCCAAAGTCCAAAGTAACCAAAATAAAAACTCACAGGATTAGACTCACAGAAGCTGGGTGCTCCGACTGCAGAGAGCCACTGACAAATGCAACCCTGTAAGAAGAGGAATTATGTCCCCGGTGGGAGGCCAGGATCCTCTCACAGTGTTTCATAGCACAAAAACAAAGATGATACTGCAGATTGTAAAACTGCTGATATCCCTTAAAAACACTAAATATATGCTTTTGTTTAGTAAAGGTAGAAGGACGCCCAGAGCCTCTGCCTCGTTCTAAGTGAAGTTTCCATTGTTGTCACATCAACATGTGTCAGTATGCTGAAGCAGGCCAGAACAAAACAAATCACTGCACTAATATTCAATATTCTTTAAACAAGTTCATTTGTTTTGGAAATGATCTCGACTAACGAGCAGATTTCTCGCTTGTTTTTTGGATGCGAGGAACCACAACAAAACAAAAAAAAATCAACAATTAGGCAGCAACCAGAATTCTTATGTTATGGAGCAGTTCATTTCACTGAGTCAGTGAGTCACTGAAAACTCAGGGAGGTTAACAGAGCAACAGAAATGGGTTGCAGCGCCCTCTGGTGGTCGGTCAAAACAACTGCACGCTTCATACCGACTTCCAACAGCAGATACAGTCTGCAATCCTCAAGGTCGTAAGTGGACACAGGAAATAATTTAATAATGGTGCAAGAATTAATCATTCATAAGAAAAATGTGAAAGCTGTTTAGAAACATCTGCCTCGTCCAGAATCAGCAAAATCTTGTTTTCGATGGGGGGAAAAAAACTCTCTTCTCCTGGAACGTGAATCGATCTCTTCTCTTTTCTCAGGGTGTTTTACTTGACTTCTGCCGGTTTGATCCGACTCAGTGTGGAGTCGGCGAGCTGCGGTCCAAAACAAACAACCCCCTGCAGACAGTCAATATTGAAGTCTGCTCCAAACAGTGTGTATACTGTGTGAAGGTCTACAGCGCTGAAATATTTAAGAATGTGTCTTCACCTTCCGAGTGGAGTCGTTCAAACAACCAGCAGCTCCTAAAACAACACAGTGCGTGTGAAAAGGTGGAAAAATCACCCGACTAAGATCTCGTGAGCTCAGTTTCACAAGTCAGACATAAAGACGTCTCTGTGCAGCTTGTTTCTGTGAAAATAAATGGACTCTAATAAGTGTAATCCACCCTTTAACATGCAGAATGAGTCAGGAGTGTGTTAGTGTATTAGTGCAGGAATGTATGCCGTGTGTGTACTTTTTCCTCAGTCCTCATTAACCTCATCAACCTCTACTTGAATTAGCGAATTACTACATTTCCCAGCACGCCTTTCAACGAGTCCTGACAACAGGCCCGAAACATCTCTATTCTAGTTCCACGTACAGGAAAAGAAGCAATAGTTTATAATGATGATGTACAATAATGGTAGACAAGAAAGCTGTTAGCGCTCTACTTACTAACACTGAGTGACAGCTCTAGCTATTGATTTCAATCACACAAAACACACCATCATACTCAAGCAGATCCTGCCCAGGGTGCCACTTTAATTCAATTAACTCTTATCTCAGCAACTGCACAATTATTATTTTTTCATTGGGAAACGCCCTGAAATCTCTCTGCACTTCCCCAGATTGGATAAGAAACAGCCTTACAGGGAAATAGAATAGGATTCCCTTATTTACATAAATCTCCCCTTAATTAAGACATTAAATATGATCTTCTGCTGTAGACACACACGCATGAGCACACAGCAGACGCAGCACACACACATTCAAATTCCTCCCTTGAGCATGTGGGCCCGTA
The DNA here is from genome assembly GCF_002260705.1 of Seriola dumerili. Lineage (NCBI taxonomy): Eukaryota > Metazoa > Chordata > Actinopteri > Carangiformes > Carangidae > Seriola > Seriola dumerili. Next base: position 2,696,758 of record NW_019174266.1, read on the forward strand.
ACACGATTAAAGTCTGCCTGAAGACATCCGTGCACGGTGTGATTTCACACCCATTGTTTTTGCCGACAAAAAGGATTAAACGCCACCGAGTCGGGCTCGTCTCAGTCACATCCTCAGCAGAAACAGAAAATTCAACAGCTCGGAGCGCAGAGCGGAGCCGGACGGGGACATGATATTAAATCCTTAGGTAAATGGAAATCCCATCCAAAGAGGCTCTTAAAATAGAGATCATGGAGATGTGTTGAACCTGCTTCAGACACCAACCTGAAAAAACATCAAACCCAGAAATGAAGAAGAAAACACACAAGTAAAACACACGAGATAACTCTTATCTAGGGCTGAACGATATGCAAAAAAAAAATAAAATCTGATTTTTATTGAAATGGCAATTTTTTCATTTAATTTTCACTGAAAAAAATATAAAAATGATGATGATTAGATTTTTTGCTTGGATCTGTATTTAACAGACATGTTCTCTTATAACAGGAGAATATGATTTCTAAGGTGAGGAATCTCTGTAGCACCACAGTGCTTCATTTAAAATGGTATGTTGTGACACATTTTAATTAATTCAATTAATTGTTCGGCCCTAGTCCTATCCAAAGTCACTCTTGGGCCCAAGGCTACCACATAATTGTCTCAGTTAACAGTGTTACTGTGTATAGAAACACATGTGCCACACAAACACAATCTCAGAGACAAGACAATTTGCTGCATCCAGTGTCGACTAATGTGCCGAGTGTGAACCACCACTAGGTGGGAGCAAATACAGCAGTCTGATAACTGACTGGATATTAAGTTAACCACTGCTTGTGCTGCAATTTGAGGTGAATGTAAGCCTGTTTTCTAACTGTGAATCTTATAAAGAAACACTTTCACCCCACTTACGTAATGTATTCAACTCACAGAGCAACACCAAACAAAGACGTTAAAAAAAACAGCATGTAGATGAAGAGCTGGTGGTAAAATGAGACTTGATGGACCGACAGAAAAGAAGGTCTCCTTGGTGAAGGACAGATGTTTCTGTCTCTTCTCTGCTCAGCGTCAGCAGAAGGAGAAACGTCATGCGGAGTAAACGTTTGTAGTAAAAAGGGATAAATAATGTAGCAGGTAGAGAGGGTCACTATACCCACACCCACTCCCAAGACGTCTCCGAGCATCTCTGCCTCGACAGCAGAGCAGACAGAAGGAGCAGTGGGCACTCACAACTGAATAGCGCGCGCACACACACACACACACACACACACACACAGCACAGGGTGAAGTGTCCTTTTCTGTGTTGTGGAGTGGGGCGGCAGGGAGGGAGGTCACTCCACAAAAAAATAGCCGGGTCCATTAGGAGGTCTGTGGGAAATACAACAAATGAAAAGGGCTTCCAGAGGAGAGTTGTTCAAGCAGCCCATTACCTCATTGAAACACACACATACACATATGCACACAACCCCACCAGTGCCCCCTCTGCCTCTCATGTCAGTGTTCACAGATAGATAGGTTTTCTTCTGCAGGACAGGGCCAATTAAAGAGCCCCGGTGATGTTTTAGCACCAGTACGCTCGGATAAGCAAGAGACAGAGAGAGAGAGGGAGAAAGAGAGGGAGGGAGGGAGGGAGGGGGAAATCAAGGTAGTCTTGGAAACCTGATGGGAGGACAGAGGGGTTTCTGGGAGCACTAACCCGCAAGTGACTCTGTATACACCCTTGTTAGCCTCCTTTTACAGTGGCTATGAGTGACAGGGTGAACGTGGGGGCTGAGCTTTGAGGCCAGAGTGTGCGTATGTGAAGTTATAATCCTCCCTGTCGATTTGGTGACACCTGTGATTACTGGTCGTGATGACAAATGAAGTTTAAAGTGCACGTCTCAGAGTTACGTTCAAAATTACATGTGTATGGACCACTCGGAGCAGCAACCAGAGCAGCTACTCTGTCATCAGAGCAAATCCTTGTACCTTGTGTTTACAGTATACCCAAACAATGTCAATGTGCGCACGCATCACATCCAGCAAGTGTGTAGATTTGTTTTGTACATAGCCAACGTTAGCATTAGCAGCTGTTTACTTACCAGTCTTGCCAAGAGCTTCAGCCAGCATTGCATTCACAAGACAAGAGGTTATAATACGTCCTCTGACCAGCGCTATTTCTTCAGGGCAGACTGGACGCTACAGTGACTCGGTATCGGAAAGTGACGAGACAGACTGACCGGACTAGGGCTCAATGGTTAGCATGCTAACTTCAGTAGAAGAAAAGAAGTGACAGAAATAGAAGCAAAACAAGGGCGTTGCTTTCCACTGCTGGAGAAAGGAATGAAGCTTGATGCTGAACTCACAATGTTTCTTTTTCTCGCAAGTAAAAAGTAAACGGCTGCTAATGCTAACATTAGCTATGTAGCAATAGCAAAACTTACAAATAGCTTCTTTAGCACGGGGCAATTCTGCAAAACTCCAGATTACATCCAGTGACAATGTTTTTAAAATTCTTGCTTCAGCAACTACAGTACGGATACGTTTAGGGGAAGATGAATGTGATTTAATGTTAATCAGTGTTAATTAAACGTTAATTGCACAACATTAATGTTAACATCGTTCTCCTGCATGAAAGTCAAACAGTCCACACCCTTTCTTTCTGGCTCCTTCAGAATGAGGCACACTGCTGCCTGATACGGCACTGAACGTTTATATTGGCTGTAAATTGAGAGGTGTGGATTCATCCATAATAGATGTCATTTTAGTGACAATGGCTAATAAAAATGAAAAAAATTTAAGAATTCTATCAAAACTGGGATTTGATGTAATATAATCTTAGGGGCATACTATCATGATTGTGACTTTAAATGCTCACCTGGTGGCTCACTGTGTTTCTGTGGCGGCAGATTTGAGGAATGACAGCAGAGAGGGACGGTTACAGGGGGTTAATGTGGGGGCTGTTCAGAATACAGTACAGCAGGTTAGCTGACCGATGCTGCCTCACCTCTGGGAATAAAATGGCACATAAGGTCTGATCTAATGAGACCATTACCGGGCTCCCAGTGCCCCAGGGAAGCGGAGCAACACCAAGTACACAGGCACATACACAGGGATAATTAAGTTTTATTGCCCCTCAGAATCAGGGACCAAACTATTGGATAAGGAGTGGTTAAATTATTGTTTAATGATTAAAGATTTTACTGCCCTTTCTTCTGCTGCCCATCCACCATCCTGTCCTCTCTACCTCTTCTTCCCTCTTCTTTTGTGTTTTCCTTTCCATTGGTCACATCTTTTCCCCTCATCTCTTATTTTTTCTAATTTTTTCCCTTGTCTATTCTTTATTATTCTCTACTCGCTTCCATTTTCTACTCCTATTTTCTGTCATTTTCCTTCTGCTCTCCTGTTTTCTCCTTTACATCTATCCTCTCTCTCTTCTTCTCTCCTCTCTCGTCGGGTTTATAAGGGTCGATCTGTGTCTGAGTGAATATGTGTTTTTGTTAATGAGAGATAATGCGCTCTGTGTGTTTTTTCTTCTCTGTTTTTGTTGAGAAGTCATTAGCGGCTTCTTTATCGTTCGGATCTTGCTTAAATTTCACCTGCACTGCACCAACACTGTGAATTTCTTATGTATAGCAACTGTGCAAGCCCAAAGTGTATCACACTCAAATACACACACCAAGACACTGTACTAAAGCCTTGGATCTTACATTAACATGCTCTGAGGGGTAGCGATTAGCCAGTTAGCTTCAAAGCCTTCTGTTTGTTCTCTGGCTACTAATCATCCACATGTGAAGAGATGAGATTCAAATTGAGCTGAACAGCTAACAGGTCACTGTGGATCACACACGCCGCAGTGTGAACAGAAGCACATGTGGTCTGTGTGATTAACAAATATTTGGGCTGCTCATATAAATCAGCTACTTAAAAGGGAAATGTGTCTTGGGTGATGACAAGTGGAGACAGCTCTAAATACTGTCTACATACATGTTGTTGTGAATGCACTGAAGAAACTGCAAGTTAAAGGTCCCATATTGTATTAAGTGAGATTCTCATGTCTTTATTTAAATATAAAGCAGGTCTAGGTTCTATATTAATACTGTGAAAGTATCAAAGCGCTCAGTCCACAGAGAAACGCACGCAGCATATATTCAGAAACCGAGCCTTAAAACCAGCCGCCAGGACTTCTGTAACTTTGTGATGTCACAACAGAGCAGTCACCCACCATCTCATCGTGCAAGATTAGAGCTTACCCAAAATATATGTAATCAGATTTCTTATCTTGGTAATGGAAGATGCAGTAAAGTGTAAATTGAAGTGTATTGAGTGAGTTGTATCTGGAAATGAGACACATGAAATAACTGGGTCTCCTGAATGGGGCCTGAGGTCTGATTATTAAAACCACATTTCAAGGCCGTCAGGTGACGACGAATGATGCTGTGTGAATCCAAATACATCTCTGAAAACATCAAAGGACGACATATTTAACGCCTGCATTTGGACATAGTTCTTATTCAGATACCAACTGGACAATAGTAATCTTTTTATAATCATATTTTTTTCTCCAGTTCCATGGCCTTGCATAAATGTGCAGTTGTGCTGTTTAACTGTGGTCGAAGGATAGTAGCGAGGTAAAACCAAAGGTCAGCTGTAATCTGTCTCATCTGGATCTACAGATACAGTATATCGTCTGAACATTCAGGGCTGTAGTGTGAATGTTTTTTTATGTTTTTTGTTTTTTTTGCTGTGTCGATTGCCAAGATTGTTTTTTTTATTCCCCCTTCATGACAACAGAGTCTCCCCACTACATAAAGCACCTGAGCATCTAATGGGAATCTGCTGGCTGGTGCTGTTGACATGCTCTCTGCAGACGGCTCCCTCCTTCCCCATCTGTCTGCTGTCTCAGGCTGCTCAGTGACAGCTCCATACCAGTGGTGAGCAGAACACACAGCTGGGACACACACAAACACACACACACGCGCGCACACACACACATCTGTGACACCAGGTATTCAGATCCACAGTGAGGCATAATGCCAGCATTGTCCACACAGCTCCAGAGAAAAACACAAAAATAAACACATGTATTTCTTTTACACTTACAGGAGTTACAGCTCATTGACCTTTCTGTGTCAACCGAACACTGTCTTTACACGCAGCTACATTTTTGTGTATTTAAAATGCAGACTTTATGCTGCATATCAAAATAAGTGGCTAACAAAGATGTGACTATTAAGTCTATCAACTTCACGTTTTTGAAGGATAAGTCCAATAACATAACGCAGGAAGGAATATTAGGATGCAGTAAAAAAATGTAAAAAAAATCCAAGCAGCCACTTAAATCCACACGAGCAGTAGGGATGGAGAACACCAGTTGTGACATCTGCATGAGTCAGGCTGCACTAACACACTTACCTGCGCACCAACAAATACCACTCACAGCCACTTCATTCATACTTTACTCAGTTACATCACCTACTATCACCATTCACAGTGTTTGGATTAGGTGACTTGCTCCGGCTGCATTAGATATTACTCCTTGACGGTTTCATCAACATGGTGGACAGTAGCAGTAATAAGCAGCAGCTGAAGCGCATGAGCTCGCTGAAATAAAGTTGTGAACCTACATATGTATCTTGCTTATCTTACATTTGCCTGGAAAACCGAAATGCAACCACCAGCAAAGTGGCTCAAACACTTTATCTGTCTCTTGGATCATGAATAAACTGAAATGTCTTGAGCATGAAAGACATAGAGCGACTGCTGCGGCTCTAAACGGGCACTGCTGAATTTAGTAATTGTCAAAGAGATGTCTTTTTGTTCCACAAAGGAAATCTGAAACCACAAATCAAGCACATCTTAACTAGCTGAGGTAAACGGAGTGTGGCTCTGTGCAGCTCTTCACCTTTATGTTTTTTCTGAGGACTGATTCATTGGAGAGAAATCAGAGTCTGATGCTCCGAGCCAAGAACCAAAGCTCTCTCCCATTCGTCTCATCTTACCGGCCCTCACTCTCTCATCTAGTTCCTCTCCTCCTCCATCAATCCTTTCACCCCTTCCCTCATCTTCTCCTTTGCATCTTTCTCCTCTCTTATCCCTCTTATGTTTTTGTTCTGGCCAGTCTCTCGGTTCCTCTCCTGTATGTGGCTCCGACACTCTCTGGCCTTCGTGAATAATTCATCAGGCACACAGGAAGAGAAGAAGGCAACAAAAGAGCCAACTGAGGGACTGTTGGATGCTCACCTCAAACACACCTATATCCACATTTACACACATCTACTCACTTGAGACTATGAACGAATTCAAAATATATTATCCCTGCATCTGCAGCTGCAGAACCAGCACCCGAGGTCACATTTGGCTCATTAAAAAATAAAACTCAAATCCTTCTTCTTTTCCCTTTCTATGATTTTTCTTCAGTTGTGAACAAGTTTTTTCAGTCTGTTTCTCAACATTTCCCTCCACCCCCTGTGTGTTTACTTGCTGCTTCCTGATTCGCTGCTGTCCCTGCAGACGTCTCCCTGTTTATACCAGCGAGGGTTTCCCTGGAAGCATCCCCTTCATCCCAAATGGGATTACATGAAATTCCCGCTGCCAATCCTCTCCCTCTACCCCCCCATCCTCCCATCCTCTCCCCTCTGGGAAATACCACAACATCTACAAGAAGAATATAAAAAAAATCCAGTTACTGGAGTCAGAACTTAATCACATTTTACCAAAACACGGCTTCTTTTCACTCTCAAACGGAGCAGGGATTCCTTTTGCTTCCTGACGGCGAGCACAAAGGCAAACGCCGCCTTCCACGACTTTCCCCACTGATTCTATCTGACTGCTTTTTGTCATTAATTCTAGGAGTGGCGACACCGGATCCTATTCTTCCTATTCTTGCTGAACGGTCTGGCGATTTATCCAGATAAAATTCAATTTCTCCAGCTGACAGAGCAGCCCCCTCCGACGTCTCGTCCTCCCCCTCCCTGCTCCCGGCCCGCTGACGGCCAACCGGCCTTTAATGCACACAATTGATTCTGTGGCCTTTTGAGCCATAACAACACGAGGAGCTAATAAATGGGAGCGCCTCCACACTGAGTCTGTGACCCCAGATGGATGACCCTGCCCGGCCCGATAAGAGGCAGCAGAGGGAGGGACAGCGGGGAGGAAAGCTGGACTGATGGGGGCAGATTTTCAGAGGTTTGGTGGAGGACAGTGAGACAGAAGAAAGAAGAAGAAGAAATAAAACATAAAAACTTTTCCTCTTCCTAAAGCCAAAACCTTGGAGATATTCTGGCCTAGTTTACTATTTATACATGTGTGGACTATGTATGTGCGCGAGTACATGTGTGTGAAATGAAGTGGACATAATGGGGACGGATGAGGTCATTCCGGCAGTCGGGGCGGTACACCTGTAGGGGCCGCGGCGCTCGATGAGAGGAATGATGTATGGAGGCTGGGGCCGTGTTCGGATACTCAGCACCAGAGTCCCGTGCAGCCCGGAATAAAAAATAAAAAAAGTCACCATCATCACCATTATCACAGTCATCATCAACCACCATCCATCATCACCTACATCGCCCTCCCCATCATCATCATCCATCATCCACGTCAGCAGGAGGAGTGGAACCGGCTGGGTAAATGTAGGCGGAGTAAAGTGAATCAGTAATGTCCTTCCTCTCTGCTCAAACTGCCACATCACGACCACCGTCACCACAAAGTGGTAAACTGCCTTTTGTTTTTTTTTGTTCTCCATCTTTGTTTTTGAATCTGTTTCCCAGAGATCATCGTAGCTTCAGGTTCAAGTCCAACTCCAACTCAAAGTCCAGGTTCAGGCTTATTGTCATTTCCACACATAGTTCCACATGCATACAGGGAAACCAAACGGTTGTTCGTCAACACCGCACCGCCTTGACGGTGAGACTAAAAGTGAGCACTATTGTATTAGGAGCACTGAAGCTGTTCTGGAGGCTTGTGCAGGACCAATACTTTACTCAGACAGTCCCTTTTTCTTTAGTTTAACACCCATCTGGAGTTCCTCTTCTAATTTAGCTCAGAAAGTTAAATTACATGCCAGTCCAGACCTGCTGGAATATGGTTACGCAAACATTGAGAGAAAAGTTGAGGCAAGTCAAACTTAATGTTTAGAGGACAATGCACACAGAACATCCGCTTCACCGCCATCAGTCTCCATGTGCGTGACATCTATAGAAATAATCTACATCTGAGTCATCAAGTCATGGAGTTCACATCAGCGCAAACCAGACAGCCTCTGACCTTAAGCAGCATTAACGTCACAGTGGCATTCAGAGCAGCACTGTCCCCAGGGGCTGAACCAATCACGGCGGACAAACCCCACTGATGTGTCAGCAGGGACACGGGCCAAAAGGAACAACAGGGGAGGGGCCAGTCCAACAGGTACACAGGTAGGGAGGTAGACTATTTAACATACAAGGTCAAGCTATTGTGTTCAATGCTGGAAATGTGCTTGCTCATCCAGGACAATATCTGCACTGTCAGCAGTTCTGCAGAATTTCCAAATGACGGCGAAATAAACTTCCACTGACTTTTGTTATCCCCCCCACCCCCCCACCCCCACCCCCAAGGAGGTGAAAGCGATGATGTAAGCTGTCTTCAAAATTACACCTTTAACTTGTGAGCCTCCTTTTGGAACAGTGACAGGTGCTGTTCGATAGCATCACTTGTCACTTTGTGTCAGGTGTTGCAAAATCCTTGAAAATCAAAAACTCTAAGAAATAGGAGGTTACAAAGGAAGCGACAGAGACAGCAAAGAGGGGGAGGAGATGTTAGACTGAAGCAGGAAACAGTGCTGGATATTCCACACCGATGCCGGTCCACAGGCGACGTGTTGAGCTCAGTCACAGCAGAAATGTTTATCAAAAGGGACGTGCGGGAGCGTGCTGCTCAGAGAAGAAATCAAATGGGTTATGACAGCAGATTTAGCTTGTTATTTCCTCTGATTTCCCCTAAGCCGTCCCCGGACGCTTCTTTATGGTGATCGCATTTGAGGGTAAAATGACACTGCGTTTTCAGCAAATTTGATGCAGATTTCTCCGGATGCAACAACCTCAACTTTTATTTCATATGAAAGGCCCCATCTCACCCTGGTGCACTGACACCATGAAATACCAGGTTCTCCTTAAGGAGAAAACTGGTGTGAGAGTTACAGCCCACTCACTTTTGTCTCATATTCATTGCAGCATTTTAAAATGCATGCTACACCTTATGGGAGTGCATTTGCATATTTCTTAGACTTAAAGACTTTTTAGTCTTTTTAGAGGTAGGTATACTAAAAAAAAAAAAAAAAGGTTTTGGTCATGCATTGTCAAAACTAAAACGGTCTGAAGAGGATTATGTTGCAGGAAGTTCATGTTAAAACTAAATCTATCATTGTTGTTGTGCAGAGGGAATCTGCAGGTTCTTAACAGCCAACCTTCAAGCCTACAGGCAGTGAGCGTTTGCTACTCAGAGTGCAGTGTCAACTTAAGGTGTCAAACCTAGTTTCAAATTAACTGCTGCCTCTGCCATCAGTAACTATGGTTATAAATCATGTACGTATATGTGACAATAAGCAGTGAGAGATGAGTGTCAGGTGATTGCAAGGAAGCAGACTGTGAAATAATGGAGCAACAAGAAAAAAGTGAAAGGAGGAAAATGAGTCCTGATATCTTAACCTGAGCTTAAACAGCTCAACTGAAACAGCTTAACACTCCTTTGACATCCAACCGTCATCGGCACACACTGCAGCCCATCAAAGCTCACGCAGGGCCAGAAGCAGGGTGCACCTTGACAGGTCACTAGTCCATCACTCACTCGCACAGAGACATATAGAGACCTATGCAAACCTGAGTAGACGCAAAGAGAACTCACAGTCTTTTAAAACCCACGACCTTCATGCTGAGAGGTGACAGTACAGCTCCATCATGCTGTGCTGCTGTGCTGCATCCAAAATGCTTGCTTCACCAAATAAAAAACAAACAAACAAAATAATTGATAAGTAGCTGTATACAAGTCTAATTGAGACACTGGATTAAAAAAATTGCATACAGAATATAATTACTATTTCCAGTTGTGACACCCCGGCAAAGTGAGAATGGTGCAGAAAGTTGGTGAAAAAGGGCAAAATATCAACTTCAGGATTCAACAGCACTAAAAGACCTGCAAACTGCTAAATCCACCCCGGGTCTAAAAGAAGGGTGCACTGCTTTATGACCGTTTTTCCCTATGATACACTGTCACATCTGACACACAAAATGCACTTTAACGGCGCACGTACAAAGAGCCTGTACGCATTTGAAATTGGCATAAGTGAAATAAAATTGGCAGTAAACACGCAGACAGGCAGGCGGCACTACGAGAGGACGGCACGTCTGCACTGATGGAGCTTTTACGGAGCAGGGGCACAGTGACGACAGCACTAACAGCCTCATAATACAGCGATTAGCCTCAAATGGGATGAGATGTGGTGGCGCTCTGGCAGCACCCTGGTGACAGCACTGCTCCCTGGGGAGCAGAGAGCCAGCCGGAGAGGACACAGGGGCCTCCATCACTGCTGCTACAGCTGGAGTCCCAAGCTGGCAGACACCACCTCAACCCCCACCCCCCACCCCCACCCCACCCACACACACACACACACCAAGTATCAACATCTCCCATGAAGGAGTTATAAATCACCTGGCTCCTGACGGGAGAGGAGTCACCTTGGGTGGTGCCGATGGCTTCTGCACCAGAAGACATTCACTTACTAATGGTTCTTTTTTTCTTCTTCTATCTCCATTTATCCTAACACACACACACACACACACACACACACACACACACACACACACACACACACACACACACACTGAAGCTCCTAGTATACAGAAAGCTCTGAGCTAAGCAGCTGCCCCCCTCAGTTCCTGCCTAGTGAGGTGCCCTCCTCAAAGATTTCAGCAGCATGTCACTATATGGTCGCCTCGCTCCGCCCTGAGAAGACAGTCATTACTGCTGCTGCTGCTCAGCCTCTCGTATCTCTGAGAGCTGAACAGGAACATCGCAGAACAAATGGGAGATAATGGAGCTGAAAGAGCAAACAAAAAAAGACAAAGCAAAAAGCTGTGTGTGTGTGTGTGTGTGTGTGTGTGTGCGCGCAGAGAGAAACAGGGTAAAGTGCCAACATCCTACTGAATGCTCTCATCCCTGTCTGACATGTTGTGTACAGTCTGATGCCTCCTGTCTGTCAAGCCCCCGCTGTCACACACCAGTAAGAAAATCATGGTCTCAGAGAGTCTGTCACTGTCCTCACCTCCCTCCTCCCACTGATGGGACACACACGTTCCTGTTTACAGGACCGGAGGAACCCAGCATGTCATGTGATGTGTTTTTCTGGTCATGGTACGCTGGTTGTATTTCTATCAGGGCAGAAGCTGAGCACTTGCTCATGTCGCCACTGGTTGAGGTTAAGAGAAATGACAGTACTGGTTGTACTGGTAGTGGAATATGGGTAGGAGTGTTTGTTTGACATTTTTTGTGATGTTCCAGATGCTTCAGTGATGGTATGATATGGTCTCATGATAGACTCGTGCTGTGTCTCAAATCGGACACTTCAGTCAGTGCACTCACATGTAGTACACTGTGTACACAGCGTACTCCCTCACTGGTGTAGTGCCAGAAATCCAACAGGGCGGTGTCGTCTCAAAGCAGACACTGCCATCGTGCACTCACCGGAAATTACCATAGCAACATGTGACTACGACTGTCCCCCAACTTCCGGCTGCTTTGCTCACTTCACTTGTAAATGAGTGTTTTCACATATTTGAAAAATACGTTGGTGTTCCCCTCCCTTGCGTTACGTAGCCAAGATGGCGACTGTTTAAGGGTTAGAAGTGTCCATCGTTTCACACTCAACCTCTTAATTATTTGGAGTGCACCTGCAGGGTACTCGTGGTGCACTGCGTGTTGCCATACTTGTCCATGTTAATGCATTAAGCACTTAGAACAGACAGTGTAAGTATGTCAGTACATGATTTGAGACACAGCATCACAGCACAGACAGTTTATATTGTCACATCATCCACTGTTTTCCAATCAAAGATCTTCCCCTTCTCCGGACGGATGAGAGAAAATCTTCAAGCTTTCAGTGTTTGACAAGTTAATGACTAAACTGAAGAACGGGTCAAATGCCAAAAAGCTGCCATAATTATGAGGGGCATTTTGTGCCCCTTCATTCTTTATTCACAGGCTTTCTGTGAACTTTAAGGGCATCGTTTCCCCTGAGCCCCCCATTAATTTAAGACTGTGGCTGTCTGACGGCTTGACACATCCTTACAGATAATTTTTTAGAACCATCGTCGTCTCTGACCAACGGTAGAAACTGTCTTGTCGCATCCTGCTGATCCCTCCTGGTGACCCAGATGCTTCCTCGCTGATTTATGCTTTATGAGTTTTTGAACAAAGGTTTTACATTGTTAGTGTATAAAACAAAGACGATACGCAATCCTTCTGTCTGTTTCCTGACATATTTTGGAAAAAAGCTGTCATAACTGCAGACACGCCTGGTGTTTTATTATGCAAACTGTCAAGCTGTTACGTTTTCATTTCTTGTCTTTCTTTCTTTGTGACACGCAGAGAAAGAGCTGAGATTTTTTTTCCTGAATATTTCTGAACTCTCTGTGCCGACAACACTGGAGCATCAAACAGCAAAATAAGCTGATTATTTTCCATGTTACAAAGGAAATATTAACTCAAGGCTGTGCCATCTGTCTAAATGATTTTCTGCAGTTGTTCAGTGATTGTGACTCTGCTGTATTAAACTCCTTAATAAACGTATATCGCAGCATCAGCTGTACCTGTGTGACTGCTTCTTTTAGTGTAAATGAATATACATATTGAGCATTAAAGCTTGTGCCACTCTGTCTGTTTGCACTGTTAACATCATGGCTTTTATTATTTAACATCCTCTGTATTTCAAGACTCCAAAGCTGGAAGTCAAGCTCTGCGAAGACGCACGTAAATGTCTGTGGACCTAGAGAACAGGCAACCACAGGTCGGAGACCAACAAGTCTCAACATATCGTGTGACCGTGCACATCAAACAAACTGATTGTTTGATCTTCTGGTTGTGAGGCAAGTTTAAAGCAGACAACAAAAGACATGATGCTGTTATACCCACATCAAGTAGAACAGAAGCAGCTAAATCAATGTCTCTAAATGACACTTGCCCATGTTCACGAATCCATCTCTAGTCGCCTCAAACATGAAGTCCAGTTCCACTCTGAGTCTTACTTTCTTTTATACAATACAACAGCATTAAAAAAGCTGATGAAGTTTGGCAACACAGCAGGGCAAGGCTTTTGAAGGTAAAAATACTTTTTTCTTTTTAAATATATTCAGCGAACACTGAAGCAGATTCTTCTTTGATATCTGGCAACAAGAGCTACCCATCAACAAATGAAGATCTAGTCTAAAATATCTTGTTTCTTATTGATCTTAGATTTGGTTTTCTGGTCTATTTTTGTTATTCTCACAGATCTAATCAGGTCAGTTTTTTTTATAGCAGTCACAGTGACGTTCAGGTGATCTCAAACACAAAGTTTTTGTTTCAGTCTCTCTGAACTGAAAAAAAAAGGGCTCGTTTCTAGAGCCACCCTTCTGCATTACACTAAAATCCTAGGCGGATGATATTTATATAGAACAGTACATAGTGTATCCAGACTTTTCCTTCAATGGATAAAATAATGATTTATTTAGTCATTTCTTTGACAGTGACACTGTTTCTGAGACACAATAAACTTAATTATCTCTGCGTGTGTCTGTGTCTCTGGTTGTAGGTGCATATACATGTGTGTGTCTGTGTATGCTGCATGTGTGTGCTGTTTCTCACCATACATACTAATTACTTTCAATTAAACTGCAGTCTCTCGCTAGTCAGAACTTATTGGTTTCCAATTACTTCAGCACCTCCTCTGAACTATGGCATGGCAAGCATGTATTTCCATGCTGACTCGCCCTGTGTGTGTTCAAGCAAACTGTGGAAATGACTGTAAATTGATTGGTTCAACATCTGTAGGCAAGCAGGCAACTGAAGAACATTTTTAGAAATATTGAGGATCTGTAGCTGTTGCTGTCCGACTCTGCTTATCAAACCCAGACCAAATCCATTAAGGTTTAGCTTCCAACGCTGGTTAAGAAATAAAGACTATAAGTAACTTAAACAATAAGCTCAAAGACTGACACTAAAGTTTTCTGCATTGATGCTGGAATAAAAAAGCGAGAGGAGATCAATTATTTGCTAAGAACCGTTGTTGCTAAAGCTCCACCGAGAAGCCTGAGAAAGGAGATGTAAAACTACACTGAGATGGTTTTTGGTTCTTAAAACCACAAATATGTCTTCTTATGGATCAACACTTGGGAACCTTTAAGGAAGAACAGTACAAGAAAACGCAAGGAAAATGCCGCCATGGCTGAGAAGGATAGACGAACCTCAGCGCCTCTGTGTTCACAAAGATACATCACTACCCACTGGGCAACACAACAACATTACAGGCATTGAAGTATTCCTCTGTTACTGGCTGTGAATGTGTAAACAGCTTTTCAGCTCACTCACAGTAACAGTGAAAAGGCTAAGGTGATGCTGCGATCTGCTTCCCCACCTCTGTTCCTGCAGAGGTTTTCCCACCTCTGTTCTTCCTAATTTCACGCTTTCATAAAGAGGCATGCTGTGACATGCAAACGCAGCCTCACACACCGCTTCAGATCACTGTGTGTTATAAACACCACACGCGAGCTGCAATTAGCCATTATGCTACTTCCTAAGGCAAAAAAAACAAACAAACATGAAATCACAATAATGTTTAACTCAGACGCCTTGCAGCTGTGAAATAGATGAAAAAGTTACAAGACGGCACGACATTGAGAGTGTTTTGGTGTTATTTCTCATACTATTTGGTCCTGAATACATTTCTATCTATTTTCAAAGCAATGCTCTGTATTCTATCATAGAGAAAAAAGTATAAACATTCAATTTACAGTGTGCACAAAAAATTTGTATCACAAAACCCCTCAAACACAGGCCTCTCAAGAAAATACACACAGACGACAAAGCACAGTTTCCCCATACATACACACACACACACACACACACACACACACACACACACACACACAATGCAAGCCTCAGTTACCATAGAGACAGGGCACTCTGGACATATTGAGGATTTATTAAAAAAGCCTCCCTGGCAGTATTATTCCCTCTGCACCCTGAGAGGAGAGACGCAAACTGTCACCACACTGCAGGAGCAGGAGACACAGCACAGCACAACGTCTAACAACTGTTAGCAGATATAATAATCAGCATCCTACTCGCCGGCCCTCTCTGGCTCCACACTTGTCATGGCACTAATGATCAACTTTAAGCAACCCCGCTAAGCGTCTATAGCAGTGACATCATTAAGGGGGGTTACAGAGGCTGCCAGTGAAGCCATATGGAAGTAGCCACAGCAGTGTCGGGGAGTTTCCTCTCTGTGAGGGTTTCTGGAGGAGAGTCTGAGCTTTAGTGGCAGACGAGTGTTGGTCCTGTAATTGGACAGTACACTGGGTAAACACCAGACCTCATCTACTGTACACAGCTGTTACAGGGCTGCTACAGCCGACAGGCGCTGTGAGGAGCCTGCCAGGCGGTGACACTTGGCTACTTTTAAGGAAAAGTCTGGGGTTTTTCTTTCTCCCCCATCCAAGTCTGAGTCTCATCGTTTTTTTGGCCGTCATTCCTGTCAGATTACTGTACATGTCTCATTCTCTTCACTGCACAGACATGGGCAAAAAGCGTGTCCGACGGCATCACTGTCACATACTGAGAAAATACAATCTACTTAGTTTTGAGAGCTTTTTTTCATCTTTGTTTTTCAATTTCAAATTAGTTCATTAATGTATCAGTAGTTTGGCCCCAGAGTCTCCAGAGAAACTGGGAGCATGATGAATGGCAACTGCAAAATACCACATTGTAGATCTAAATTTAGACATTCAGCTTTCTCCATAAAGGGCTGTCCACTGTGGAACACATTACCAACTGAAATCGAATTAACTCCAGATATAAATTCCTTTACAACAAAGGATAAGTGCTGCTGAAAGCAAAACACAGCTGTATCCATCTCTAGCTAATTGTTAATCGTATTTGTTTGACTATTTTTTCTGCTTGTTGTACAGTTGCTGTCTCTGTTTACACTGTTACATCTGTATATTTTTAGCTAAGTGTATGATATTATCAATTGCGTTGTTTTGTTTTGTCGTTTCTCCTTAGATCATCACAATCAATGCATTTCAATAGTATTTCACTCTACTTTCATATCTGTAGTGTATTGCGGTTTTATGATAATGACAATTGAACTGTTTTAATTACACTGTACATGTAAAAGAGTTGGAAAATTAGCAATAGCTATAAACTCTCTGTGCAACAAATCAGTTTCATGCTTTGTATTGTAACTATGTTAAATTGTTTTGTCCCTAATGAAAAAAATTAAAAAAAAACAAAGACTTGATTTGACTTTGCCTCGTAAAAATTAGTTCATAAATTCATAAATATTATGTAGAAAAACTGTGTTGCATTCTTCTTCTTCTTAAACATTTTCTGTAAAAAAAAAAAGAAAAA
>NW_019174266.1:2713372-2714102 GCF_002260705.1 Seriola dumerili
AAACTGGGAGCATGATGAATGGCAACTGCAAAATACCACATTGTAGATCTAAATTTAGACATTCAGCTTTCTCCATAAAGGGCTGTCCACTGTGGAACACATTACCAACTGAAATCGAATTAACTCCAGATATAAATTCCTTTACAACAAAGGATAAGTGCTGCTGAAAGCAAAACACAGCTGTATCCATCTCTAGCTAATTGTTAATCGTATTTGTTTGACTATTTTTTCTGCTTGTTGTACAGTTGCTGTCTCTGTTTACACTGTTACATCTGTATATTTTTAGCTAAGTGTATGATATTATCAATTGCGTTGTTTTGTTTTGTCGTTTCTCCTTAGATCATCACAATCAATGCATTTCAATAGTATTTCACTCTACTTTCATATCTGTAGTGTATTGCGGTTTTATGATAATGACAATTGAACTGTTTTAATTACACTGTACATGTAAAAGAGTTGGAAAATTAGCAATAGCTATAAACTCTGTGCAACAAATCAGTTTCATGCTTTGTATTGTAACTATGTTAAATTGTTTTGTCCCTAATGAAAAAAATTAAAAAAAAAAAAGACTTGATTTGACTTTGCCTCGTAAAAATTAGTTTATAAATTCATAAATTTTATGTAGAAAAACTGTGTTGCATCCTTCTTCTTCTTAAACATTTTCTGTAAAAAAAAAAAAAAAAAAACTGCAAAAATTGGTTGAATTTGTGGAAAAAAAAAAAAAAAACCC
>NW_019174266.1:2714127-2859127 GCF_002260705.1 Seriola dumerili
ATTTTGTGGGAGAGAGAGTATATAAAGAACAGGAGGACACCCTCGTCCGTTATTCATCTACACAGTACAAAGAACATCTCCCTCCCAGCAAGGGAAGATGTTGAGTTACGCCGGGAAGCAGGAGGAAGGCTGAATGTCAGGAGAGAGCGCGGCACGCGGAAAGAAATGGGAAGTGGAAAACAGGGGTAAGATAAAAGACTGTCATTCCCCTTTTTCTGAAAAGATCAAAATATGACTTATAGAGGACATGAGAGCGGTGATGAAACAGGGCTAGGAAAAGAAATCTGAGGACACACAGAGACAAGGGAAAGCAGCAAGAATGAATGTGACTGCGGTAACCATTTGTAAAGTCTTCAACTCACCTGAGAATTTCCACGCGACCCCCAATTCTCACTTTATCAGCCACCCCCCCACCTCCCCCACCCCAACCCCGTCTATCCTCAGATACACTCATCGTGTTGCACACTTTCACCTTTGAAGTTTGCCTTGCATGCTGAATCTCTTTATAAGCATTGCCAGGGGTCCCAGTCATGCAGCCAGAACGTGGAGAATGGGACAGGGAAGAAGCGCCCAGGAAGGGGACTGATTTATATTCAAGATCACACAGACGCTGCACCTCAAGCTAAGCTCCAATTCAAGAGAAATCCCCCAAAAAACCAATCAGAGGGACCGGCAGAGGGGAAAAACAGCACAGCCTGCTGATTTTTTGACAACATGGGACATCGCCGACACATGCGCACTCGTGTCGGCATATGTAGAGACGTAAAATGAAACACAAACACATACCCTACAGCCTCAGTGTGGGTGGATGTGTGGGTATGGGGCACAGGGGAGAGATCATACCCCTTCCAGGCACAGGTAGCTCTCTAATAAAATTAGCTTTGGTGTTCAATCAGCTTTCTCTGCAGAAACGAGAACACAGAAGTCCCTCATTCCCCCGACTACTGTGAAGCCAGAAATGTGGAAAAGGGTCCGGTTACATTCAGAGGCTGAGTGTGAACAGCAGGGGCGCAGAGGAACATCAGCAGAGGAGCAGTCTGACTGTCTTCATGTGGTTTCTGCAGACACAGTAGACACGATAGGAGATGGACAAATGCAACAACGTTTTGCCAGAAGACATTATTCTCCACTTTGTAGTTGTGTCAGTGAGTCTGTCAGACGCTCTGTTAACGCATACAGAGACATGTCTAGTTTCATGAACTACAGATCCTGTGTGGATTTGATGTATCAACATGCGCTGCAACCTGCGAGTTTGCAGTTTGAATTGTTAAAATAAAGCTTTGAATTGAAGGAGAAGATGTCCCATAACTCAAGATATCTGCCAGAATTAATTGATGAGTCAACATCAATATTTTCCCACATGTTACAATTAAAACTGGGCGACATTAGAATAAGTGAATAAGTGAATACAGATGATCAAATGCAGTTTTTAGCAGCACTTGAGGTGTGCTACTCATCAGAAATGTTTTAACTAGAGCTGAAACGTTTAGTCAAATGAATCAATTTGTCCATAAATACAAAATGAATCAACAACTATTTTCACAGATTCATCATTTGAGTCTTTTTTCCCCAAAGCAAAAATCCAAAACAGACCCTGAATCCTGCTTCGCCAATGTGGGGATTGGATGCTTTTCTCTGTCACATACAGTATCGTAGCATTTCGGCCTGAAGAAACAAACAATTTGAGCACATGAGCTTGGCCTCTGGGAAATGTAATCACCATTTTTGACATTTCATAGAGAAAACAGTTCATCTATAATGAAAAACAATCATGAGTTGCAGCCCTGGTTTTAAACCAAAGCAGCTCTGTTAGATTTTCTCGCCTTCAGTCCATTTCTTCATTAAACTCAACACTAAAAAACGACAACATTATGCAGGAGGAATTTAATCTGGTGTAAAATAGCCAATGCCATTGAGATTACATACATGAATTTCCCCTAGGGGATAAATGAAGTATCTATCTATCTATTAACAAAGTCCTCAGTTTCACAAATCAGCTCTTGACATCTGTTCCTACGGTTCATCGATGGCACAGCTCACGCCACAGTGTTCAGACCATGAGACCGGTGGGATCATTTTTAAATCAAATCAATCAACTTCCCTGTCAACCTGATGAGTAGCCATATATGACTGTGGAAAACCTTATCTCAAATCATCATGAAAGACAGTGTGGCTGCAGAGTATATCCCAGATCAGAGCATCTGTCAAGATATTATTAAATGCGTTTCCCCATCACTTCATATCTGTTTATTCCTCTCTTTTTCTTCTGTTTGAGTTTACTTGAAATGAAATGTGCCTTATAAATAAAATTGCCTTGCCTCTTTGCCTCTGCCCTCTCTCTGCCTCCCTGACTCTCTCCTTATTGACTGTGACAGTGCAGTGAAGGCATCAGCGTCACATTAAAAGGTAGCGAGGTGGGGAGATCAAGGTGATCTCCCTCTACCTTCCTTTCCTCTTCATCTTCTTTGAATTATGCATTTATTCAATTCCCTCTTCCTCAGTCTCTTATTTCCTTTCCTCTTTTTATTCCCCCCTGTTCATCAGTGTTCGCTCTCAGCCATGGGGGAGAAATCAGCTCGTTACAACGCCCAGATGATGTCCAGACACGGCCATTAAGATCGTACACAAAAGAATGAGCTTTCTCTTTCTCCCTCCGACTGTCTGAGTCCCTCTGCGCTGCTCGAAAAGACAAGGAAAGACAAAGCCTTCAAAGACTGTC
This sequence comes from Seriola dumerili, assembly GCF_002260705.1. Taxonomy (NCBI): domain Eukaryota; kingdom Metazoa; phylum Chordata; class Actinopteri; order Carangiformes; family Carangidae; genus Seriola; species Seriola dumerili. The sequence continues at coordinate 2,716,847 of NW_019174266.1, forward strand.
CATCCCTTTAGCTTCTCACTTGCTCTTTTCACATGACAGTGACCCTCCCACCCCTGGGATTTCCTCTTTTCCCACGGGTCATAGTGCTTCCCTGGGACACATAATTAAGTCTGTGTGGGGTACAAGGAGCACATCCAGTGGAGCAATGCCACTCAGTGTGTTAGTGTCACACTGGAAAGAATACAAGTCAAAAAAACACATGCACATACAGTACGCCCCCATTTTCATGAATCCAAAAGACTGACCAAATTAGCTCCTGTTAAATAAGACCGAGGTGGCCAGATTCTTAAATCCCATCAAAAAAAAACCAGAAGCTGTCAGTTATACTCAGGGAATAAAAGCTTCCCTGAAGTGAAACGAATCCCTTTTGAGCTCATACAGTAGCTTCAAAACCCACACAGTGGCCACTGAAGTGACAAAAAGAAACTGCGCTCAGATTAGGAAAAAAAAATGCAAACTACTACTTACCAAACGCTGCTTCAGTCTTTGTGTCTGTAAATCGATGAATCAAGTAAGAAGATCAGAGGTGTGAACCCTGCAGCACATTCCCCCCCGGTCTAATCACTGTTTAGATTCAAAACTTTACAACAAGCCAATCAAGATAAACTGTCAACCTGTGGTGTGACAGGGGTTTGATATTAACAAGAACGGTGACATCATGCAATAAAAACCAACACTATAACGGCCGCAGAAGGGAAAGTAAAATGAAATAACCTGCCAGGACACGCCGAGCTTTGCCCTCTCTTTTACACTTTACACACATGACTCATGTTACGTCCTCCATGTACTTTGATGACATAACTATCAATGAAAAACAGTTGTAAATGCAGTTGTAAATCCATTACACACATCTCCACATCTGCATTCACTACACTGGCTCTCTGTTACAGCTTGTGTCCGGCTCAGGACTCTGATGCTGGCGACCCTCTGGACAGCTGGCTGCCCTGGTATTCACAGGACCGTCTGCTCACTCATGTGTCCGCTCGCACAGACACAACAAACTCTCCACTGAAGTCAGGAAAACAAACATTTTCATCTGATTTCGTAAAAGATTAAAAGTTGCTTTGGATGAAATTGCCTAAAAAGCATCAAATTAATATAATGTAATTATTTATTTTTCAATTTGTGGACTTTTAAACAACTTGTAACACGTGTCACCTGACTGACAGCATCACAACCCGACTCGTCATGTGGCCTCTTCACATTCTGGTCTGTGTCCATGTTGCTCTGCAAATGTGCAAATTGTTCTCTGTGCCTCTTTCACAAGTTCAACAAGTTTCTCTTTGATGTTTCAGATTTCAAAGAAACATTTTTATTCACTGATTCAAATGAGAATATACATGAAGTGTTATTTTATCTGCATTTTGCATAACCAACCAGGCTAATCTGCCAACAGCTGTTTATCATCACTGTTTGTATTTAAGTGTTGACTAAAGCTTAGAAACTAAACTAAATCTCTGAGTTGATGATGCATCTGGGGATGAAATGATTTTATTTTCAGACAGCACACCGAGCGAGTCTGCAGGTCCTGAGGAGGACTGGATTCGGCAGCTGCAAGTGCATCGGACCAGCAGCTAACCTGAGCTGCATTATGCACCAGATAATTACAGACATGCTTGGTCTTATTTAATATTGATGTCTGATAATTAAGGGATCACAGGCTTAAGAGGATACTGCCTATCTACCTCTCTCTCTCTCTCTCTCTCTCCTCTGGTACTTTCATCTCTCACTTTCACACGCCTGCTGCTGCAGACGCACCTGAACAACAGCATACGCCCTAAATGAGGTCTTTAGAGTTTAATGAGGACTCTGGTGCATTCACTCTACGTGCTGTAATATGGCGTTTGGGTGGGGCTGGGGGGTGGGGGGCATGAGAGCTCACTAGAGACTTCATTAACAACTAATTGATTTCATTTGCGGTATTCTGAGACTGATAGGGTACAAATTTGCTCCAAATAAGCTGAGACTGAACCATTTATATCTGTCGGCAGATTACTGGTGGGAAATAAATGGGACATTTTACAGCAGGGGTGGGAATAATAGATATGGATATAGCCCGTGATATGATGGTGTTTGACAAAGGAAGAGGGATTCATTGCTCTTTCTCCTCCCTCCTTAATTCTCCGTCTATCCGCGGCTCTGTTCTCTCTGAATCCCAGGCTAATTGAATTAGAGCTGCGTGATTAGAGCCTGTACGGCACAGCGACAGTCTCCAGTCTTCATCCTCTGTCACTGTGAGGCCTTGGCAGACTAGGTGGGGGAGGAAGAGACTGATAAACAGTGTCGAGGTATGAGCAGGTGCTTTAGAAAACAATGGTTAAAAGCAGAGTAATGAGGATCAGCGACAGCGGAGCAGAGAAGCCGCTTGCGAGGCCGAGACCTAAACCGAAGCAACGTCTCAGAGTGAAAAATGAAAGCATGCCACAACAGAGCCAACAATCATTCTATTATGCAGCTCAACAATGACTATAAAATGCTGCACGTTCCAGTCATTTTGCGTGAGATCTGAGTGGAGCTGTAGCCGTAACGACCGGCGCTGTGATTTATTAGCCTGTTAGGATCTATCATAAAGCAGTCCGGCGGATTAACGGGGGCTGTAGATACGCCGGGCCCCGCTGGCCTCTGTGTGAATAGAAAAACGACCTTGGACACGTAAATCTCCGGGGAACCTTCATTAGTCCGCGACAAAGCCACAAAGAGCCATCACACAGTCTCTAAATGCTTTGCAGTTGGCCGCTGGCCTTCAGACAGCGCTGCAGTGTGGTCATTCACACATCCAAGCGACCCTGACTGGGAGGCGGCGCAGAAGTCGATTCCCTCAATTTAGCAGCTCTCTTTAGAAAATGACCGGCATGCTAACAGCCTGGCCCCTTCCAGTTAGCGCTAATTAGCCGGGATCCTGAGGTGGCTTCGCTCCTTTCAGATCCAGCGTTGATCCAAGGGGCTGCAAATAACGTGCTCCCTGTTTCCACTGTGCCCTCTCACAGTTCAGCAGCGATGGGAACCCAAAGTAATAACAGCTGTCAAATGCACGTTACCCCGGCAACCGTCTCTCTGGCAACTAGAGAAGCAGCCGCCCCGGCGTGGATTACTGTGCTGCAAAAACAACAAACACTGGATGTTAAGAAAAACTCAAGAGTGAAAAAGTTCAGAGAGAGAGAATGAAAATATGAAAAGGAAAAGACAGAAGCTTTGTGAGCTGCGTCTCCTGGACTGACCACAGCAGCATCCTGACTGTATGCAAGACCTTTCCTTTACTTTGAGAATTATCAGCATTAATAATTATATTCACCAGCTCTATTGCTGAGATCTGGGAACACAGCGAGAGACTCCAACACAAACACATCACACAGGTGACAGGTAAAACTATGACCCAAAATATCCGTGGTAAACATCCATCACGGTTTACAGACCAGCTTTGAGTGGGCAGTTTCCCTGTTCTCACTTTTGATTTTACGTCCAAACAAAGCTTTAATTAAGGCGTGTTTAAAACCTGTTGATCATCTCAATGTTCGTTTCTTACCCTAAAATTATAAATTTATCTCAGAATAATTAATTTTTACTAAAGGCAGCAGAGCAATCACAAAAGGATTCCACTCAAATGTCATTAGAGGAATTAACTGTAACATCTATCCATCCATCTAATAAAAATCCTGAGACTCCTACTCAGGGTTAGAAGCAGCTGGATCCTATCCCATCATGCACTGAGCATCCTGGACATCCTGGTCACCTGTCCTGTGCAAGCAGGACAGTTTGATCACAACACTTAGTAACTGTGCAGTTGTAGTATTTAAACGTCTTCAGCTGCTGTTTCCTAAACACACCACAGCGAACTTGCCCCAAGGCTCTCGCTCGCACACACACACACACACACACACACGCACACACACACACACACACACACACACACACACACACAAACACACAAACACTTTGCTTCAAATAGCTCCACTTAGTATTGACAGGGATGATTTGATACATAAAGATGAGCTCATATATTCATCACTGTTGCACCCAAACACAGCTATTTGTCACATAAGGGGAAATAATGAACAGAACACCACGTCTTGGGAAAACATTTCAAACATTAAGACTTTGCCTTGGATGACTCCAAAATCAGCTTTAAAAAGGAGAAAGTTACGATACCAAAGTCTGACGTGAAATTTAGTAAAGCAGATTAGAAGTGTTCTAGTTCACACATTCACACGTGAGGAAAACATATGCACCATAGAGCTGTTAACATCATTACATTTACTTGGAAAAAGATGAGAAACACTCTGAAGTTGTTAGGTTAAATGTTTTTAAAATGCCTGAAAGGCTAAAGCTATCCAGTCTGCAAAACAAAATGAATTCTTAGAGAAAAACGACAAATATTGGTGAAGAAGAAATATGTTTTTGATTCTCTTCTGTCACATTAATCACCTTTTGAACGCTCAGATTTATCCGAATGTTCATCTCGGGAACCGGCGTTCTAGAAATCTTGAATTATGTGTTTGCAGGCTTTAAAACAAAGAAGAAAAGACAACCCAGAGCTCTGTCAGTTATGTGCTGAAAAACACGTCAGGCTGAACCATGATTCAGTTGGGCCGGCAGAACATATCCATCTTCCTGTCCACTGCCAACCTTTCCCCTACTCTTCATCTGAGCCTGGGCTTGTTAAATGGGCAGGCCCCGGCCTACCTTGTCTCCAGCCTCGAGCTGTCACCTCCGTGTTATAACCCACTCACTAACAGGCAGGGTAATGAGAACGCTGCTCGAGCTGAGAGGCCAGTCACCATTACGGCTCTACAGGCCACTGCTTCACCATTAGCCGCTCTCACAGCTCAGCCCCTTCCAACTGTTCTGCAGTTTCACACATGCTGCTCTCGCATTCACAAGATGCACCACGAAATGGAGAACCAGCCAAATACCCTGAGGTCGTCCCCCAAGGAGAACGCCGACAGGGGACGAACTTAAACCTGCACCTCTCGCTTACTGAGCGCTCCCCAAAATACGACAAAGGTTCGAGGTTTACACAAGGCAAAGAGGGGAGCTGGTGAAAGGAAAGTGATGTCCAACTGTGATCAGAGAGATCGGGCTGCAGAGGCTGCAGTATGCTCCGTCAATGACAGGATTTTGATGAATGAATGAATGACACAGATCATACTGTAGATGCAGAAAGAGCGAGGGACAATCTGATCTTTCTACACAGGACAGTCCAGAGGGGAACAACTCTATCATCCTCAGTATCCAGTCTGAACAGGTTGTTGAGATCTGAAAACTTCATCTTCGTCTGCATTAAAATCATCCTGAGCAGAGATTCTTTGAAATTTCTTCACAACCACCGGGAGCGGAAAATGTTGGAGAGGAATAATTCCATAGTGTTGCTGCAGTTCAGCTCCACTGCCATGATCTGTTTGAGGCATGCTGACCTCAAACGTAGCTGCGTGACCTATATATGACAGTGTTTTTTTGCTTTCTTTCTTCTTTTCTTTCTTCTTTTTTTTTTTTAAAGATAATATAGCAGTGGTTCCCAACCTATGGGCCGGGGCCCACTGGTGAAGCCACGAAGGTATTGGAAGTGAAGTAAAAAATAAAGTGCCTCCGTATTGTTATGGGGTCAGATGTGGGCCGCTGACATTTTTGAGATTTTCAAGGGGTTCATGAGTAGAAAAAGGTCGGGAACCACTGTAATATAGTATTTTCAAGAAGAATATGAATAATGTTATGTATCATAAAAAAGAAAGAATATTCTGTTGCTAAAGTGTTTGAATCACCCCGAGACAGAGGAATGTGTCAGGAGTGCTCCGCAGCAACAGTTCTCCCTCCTCAGATTCAGTCAATATTAAACATGGCCGACCTTCCTTTAATTTCATCCATTCTTGAGTCAAAGCACGACTCTGACCTCCGATTCTGAAAAGTATGACGACGGGTTTCGGCTCCTGGGTTTTCTGCCTCTTTCCTGTTTGATTATCTCCTCTGTTTGTGCGTCGAATGCTGAGTGAATGAGGCAGCGCTACCTCGCAGTCCCACACCGTGACTCACGCATGACGCACACGGTGATGACGACGACCTTTACAACCTCTCTGCCTCTGGGTTGGATTCTGATTACAAGACTGATGAATATGCATCAGCTGTGTGCTTCCAGTGTCAATGCTGGGTGACGGGAAAAAAAAGCTTGACAGACACATGGAACCTTATTACTTTGGTCTTATTTAGATTATATTATGACTCTATATTCCTTGGATCCCTCGGTGGAGTAATTCACTTTTCAAAGGTCACGCAGCTCTGCCTGGGTACATGAAATTTTCTGTAATGAGCACACATGTTTAAAATGCAAACATGCACTATGTTTTCAAAGTGACATTAAAACGAATACATAAAAAACTCTTTTAAGAGGATGAAGATGAACTGGTTTGATGGAGTAAAGCAGCGACGCCTTGGGTTCATGGTGTGTGAGTGTCTTACGATTATTAAATTATTTTAGTTGAGCATCGTTGCTCAAAGGTTTGCGTTATTCTTTTTAAACCCCAGAAATTTGACAAAATCGTCTTAGTTGCGAAAGTTTAACCTGAAAGGATTCGTTTTACGTCCCTAACATGAGTGACTAAGACCAACTCAGCTTCCATAATTCTCTCTAAGTGGAGGAACATGAGCACTTCTACTTCAGTCACACTGCAGTCATTTGGTTCAATTTGAATTTACAGCTCGGATCCAATTTTTGTTAGATGGCTCACATTATAAGGTTTAATGCGGCCAGTATTTCTTGTAGCTGAAATCCAATACGACTGAAGTCACGATCATGCAGCCCCAGCGGCTCGTAGCTCAATTTATGGCATAAAATAAGATCGAGCTCGTTGAAGAATGGAGACATTAAACCAGCCACCACTCAGGCTTTTGGCTTCTTCAGTTTTAAGGCGCTTGACGTTGCACTGGGACTGAATCCACATCTCATTTTGTCTTATTTGGAGCACAAATATGTCAGGTTTGGTTTTGTTTTCAAGCGACACTTCATTTAATGAAGCGATCTGACGCCTCACTGTCCCATCGCTGAACAGAACCACACCTCATCTCATCTTATCTCAGTGGTGGAGGAGGCAGTCACATCTTTTACTTTAAGTTAGAGTCGTGACGCCACACGGTAGAAATACTCCTGCAAAGTCCTGCAGTGACAAACAAAGTGTAAGCAGTAGAAGTACTGCAAATAAGTAGAACCAGGAAATGTAATTAAAGTATTAAACGTATATAAGACAACAACTATTGATTATTTTGATTATGATTTAATCTGAGGATTATTTTCTTGATTGATCTTCTTTGTACAAATACTAAAAAAAAAAAAAAAAAGTCAATAGTTAATTACACCATCACGATTATCCAGACTGCGCTCTCTCTCTTCACTCCCTTCTCCACAATGCTTCTGTCCAATCAAAAGTAATAATAATAACTTCAAAATGGTTTAATTAAAATGATTAAAATAAAGCAGCAGATCCTCACAGTTGAGAAGCTGGCACCATGTCCCATGAAAAAGGATGATTATCAAATCAGTCGCCAATTAATTTTCTGTCATTCAAGCAATCGATTAATCATTTCAGCTCTTCTTGTATAAGCTGTTGGGCAGTTTCATTTATAACAGAGCATCGTATTTCATGAGCTCTTCATTTGTTTTAAAACATAATCAACTTGAATCTTTATCAAATCAGTGCCGTGGAGTGAAAAGAAGCATGAGAAGAAAAGACTCAAGTAAAACACAGGTACCTTTGTACTTAAACCTTGTTCTCATTTCGTTTTTACATCTTTTAAAGACTGTTTAAAGGAGCTGGAACAACATGTCCTGGATCATACAGACTTGTCGTGTCCAGGTGTGAACCTCCAGCAGACCGTCCTTGAATAAATCAGTAGATAAATGGATGGACAGATAAGATGACAGTGTTTTGGAAGGATGGGCAGAAAGTTATGAAACCTGCCAGATGAGGGTGACCACAGCTGGATCGGACATGTTGACGTCACAGCCTGTCAGCCACTCAGTAACCACATTAGCCTCTTCACCAGCCGCGTCCTCATCAGTCTGGCTGACGGCTCTGGCTGATGGCGAAGCAGCTGGGACGCTCAGATTATCAGTACCTCTGCAGGCTGCTAATCGCCCGTGTCATTTAAATATAGCTCCTAGGAACCCTCACACACACATCACCAAATCACTGAGCAGTGGCCGAGCCAATCACCAAAAAACCTGCCAAATATCTCTGCTGTAGCTCTTGCAGCAAATCTCCGAGCAATCGAACATAACGTCAGCCCAAAGACAAACATCTGCCAAAGTCACATTCCTGAGCTGATCATGGCAACGCTGCTGCCACACTGTTGTTCTGGTGACTGGCACCAGTCCTTCACCGGTCCTTACAGGAGTCATTATCACATATTTTACATACACATGTATCAATGCAACAGATTCACCACTACGGCTCCCGCAGTTCCTTGCAGAGCAATCGCAGAACTCAGTGCATCTCTTGGCCCTCGCGCCACTGGCTGCGTCACTACGCCTCAGTCGACAAGTGTGCAGTCCCTCCAGTTTAAATCTCTGCTCATCAGTCAGGAGCTCCACAGGAGACAACAAACCCTAATGATGTCTGTGTCTCTGCCAACACGCCTCCATCTATCCTGCGCAGTCTCCAAGACTTCAAGCTCCAGCTCCTCCAGGGATTTCTCTCTCCCTCTGGTCTTTGGCTCTTCGGGAAAGTGGAAAACCCATTTTTAAACCCATGAAATTTTAGTGTTCCTTTATAACCCCAATATAAAAAAATAAACAACCATGAACGAGAGAACATCTCACCTGAGGAAAAGTAAGATATCTAAGAAAGACTGAGGAAGCTGCCCTGATCTGAGACATGAGAACCAATGAAATAATGTTTAAACTACAGAAAGGATGGCAGCAGTACCAGTCGGACTGTGACCTTCTTGGAGGTTATGTTAGTTCTTTAACATTTGGCACCTGGAGAAGCTCTCCTGCTGTTCCACTCAGACTATTGAACACAAAAGAAAGAAGAGGTCGAGGCAAATGTCACGGAAGAATAGAGAAGCCCGAACAGTTCAAGTGACAGCGACTTGGCATCTCTAAAGGCCAGTGCACAAACACGGAGCGTCTGACCAAGGAAAGTACTGTTTGCTCTGAGGGAGGGCGAAGACTCAGGACACAGGACTGGATCCGTCGAATCGAATCTAATAATATCCCTCCATAATTTACAAGTTTGAGGTATTGATTATCAGAACAATAACACAGTGTGCTCCTTGAGGCTAAACAGCAGTTACTTGTTGGTTACTGCAGATGAACTCATATAACTGCGGATATATCTGTGAATATATATAATATATACATCTGGAAATATCCAAATGTTATTCTTTCAATTTTCCACCCTGATTTGCATATCATAGATTTTATTTTAGCTTTATAGATTGTTTAGAAAAAAATCAAAACCAAAAAAGAGATGAGCACTAAGTTACTTGAGGTTGTTAGTAAACAGTTAAAATCTTTGGGACGAGGATGAGATTGAAACGTGATAATGTGTGTGTGGCTCGCAGCACATTCTCGCTCGTTTGGAAATACAGTGTCACGAACACAAAATTAGCACAAACACCAACATCCATGACACGTGGCCTGAGCTTTCCACCTCGTTATCTCCACGCCAGGGTAAATGACAAACCTGCCATCTAAAATATATGAGCCCATTATGCAACACACACCGGCGCTCATCTCCCACCTCCTGGCGGATCCACCCCCGGGGCAGAATGATTGGCATTCATGGGCGAAGTCACGGTCACGCACTTAATTACGAGTCTCATTACAGGATGAGAGGCCAGAGGTCTTAACGAGGCCTGGGCAGGTGTGAGGAGAATCCCGGGTCTAAGTTTCAGGCCGGGGCCGACAAGGCCGAGATTACAGCACTAATCCAATGTTTGTCTGACACCAGCGCTGATCCTTTAATCCAGACTGCTGCTGCCGCGCCATCTCCAGCCAGCTAGCCTGCCAGCAACCCCCACACACACCACCCCCTCCTCCCCCTCAACACCCACAACACACAAACACACACCCCAGGATATAGACACCAGCTGTTGGCCTCAGCTGTATCATAATGTCTGATGGTGTGTGTGTGTGTGTGTGTGTAGCAGTGGGTGGGTGGTACATAAATGAAGATATACATTTATGCATACACAGATGGCTAAAGTGTGAATAACAGGAGAAAAGGCATTCATGTGAATATTATACCATTAAAATGCACAATACAAACAAAGGAAAAGGGAAACACACAGAGAGGTGTTCATGCACCTCAGCTCCTCTGAAACAACAGCATTGAACTCATCCACTGTATTTACTGTACAGTAGAGCAGGGAAGCTCACCCAGCTGTGTGCAGCTGTAACAAAACTTTCACAACTTCCTTATTAAAGATGCGTTGAGGGAGGACGATATTTTGCAGATTGTTGAACTTTAATTTACACCTGAGGGAAATTAGCCCATACAATATTAAGAGTACAGCTGAGCCAATATATTCAACTTCTGCCCCTACAACACTCTCTGCGTCTCCATCTCCACGTGGTGAGAAGAACCCGCTCTGACACTTTCCATGCTGTCTCATCAAACAGGTAATTAAAAACAGCCACCACGGGCTGAGGGTATGTACACACTATGTAGGTGGGCTGAGAGGAGGTAGCAGCTTTCTGAGCTCGACAGCTGAACCACAAACCTTCGCATTTCGAGCCTCCCAGTGTTGGAACGTAACTTCGCTCTGCACTTGAACACAGTTACACGACTACATTGTAAGAATGTACACACAAAACACATGAGCTTTCAAAATAAAGTACTTTACTTTTTATAGATTAAACTAGCCAACAGTATAAAACCGCCTGTAACTAAAAGTGGCTCCTCCTCAGCCAGCTACAATATTAAAATGCTGCTTACACCTTAAAGCAACAGCGCTAATAATTCAATAATGCAATACAACACTGTGAAAGAGGCACTTCTGCATGAGAAGTACTTTCACTTTTGATAATTCAGTGAATTTCGCTGTTAAAACTTTGCACTTTTAGTTATGAATGCAGGGTTTTTACATGTAATGGGAGTATTTTAGGCCTGTTCTATATAAGACTCTGCTGATTACTTTTATCGAATATTTGATTAATCATTTAATAATCCAAAAAATATAATACCAATACCAATACCAATAATCGGATCATATTCTATCACAGTTTCCTACAAGTTCAGTGTGGGGATCCAAATAAATGAGAAGATGGAAAGTTATATTTGCCATTTTTGCTTAAAGAATTAACAAAATAACTTCCAAATAATGTTCTGTCAATCATTTCTGTCATTGACTAATAGAACAATAGATTTAGCAACAGATTATTCTTTGCATTGTGCTGTTGCTGCTTTTACTCAAAAGAAAAGACGCCTGTTCAGCCATTCACATACTGTACATGTACAGAAAGGCTTGAAGGCATTTATTGCATAATGCCGAGTGATGCAGCAAATGTAACACTACTGAGGTTTCATTGCAGAAAATGCTGTGAAACTTTCAGCAGCATAATATCTGGAAGGGAATCGTGAGATCCATGAGGAATGCACCACAGAGGGGAGTTCGCACGGTGAGGCTGGCGGCGGTGTGCGGCCTATAAACTGGCTCTGCTGACTCTCATGGGTCTGCTGGAGATGTGCGCAGCCAGCAGCAGGAAGAAGCCTTTGTAGTTCTCCCCAGGTATGAAAAGAACCTGTCTGTAATTCCAGTGGATCACACCGAGGAGCTTCCAGCATCTGGGCGGCATGTGTGAGCGTCCTGGTGGATCCGACTGTACGCAGACACCATTTCTCACAGCTCCCGCCAACTTCATCACATTATGTAATGTAGCTGTGCTTCTTCTCAAGAACAGCACGTATAAATCTCCACATTTCCTTTCAGGTTTCATGCTTAAACAAAAACACACTCGGACACAGTAACATGAAAAGTGGTGTCAGGTACTGTGGGTCATATCCAGACGCAGGAGATGAATGTGGACCGCTGTGCAACCAAGTCAAAACCAGCTCAAGGGAAAAACTTTAATTTACACCTTTTCCCGGTTCTCTCAGATAATCAGCACAACAGCTGCTGCTGATCATCTCATGACCTTAGTGTGGTATGTCAGCTCATCAAGACACATAGTTTGATGTCTTGTCTCCAAACATAGTCAATAGTTTTTTTTTGCAAACTTCTTTCTCAAAAACAAGGCGCCGCCCAATCCGGACCCAGACCTACAGCCTATAAATCATAGAGAACTATTACATTTTGACAGAGCTTTTCTATTTTAACCAGCACAGCTTTTCTAGCCTTTATGGCACTGGTCACATGATGCTTCTCAGCCAATCACAGCGACTCAAATCAGTGAGTGAAACACATACACACACGAGAAAGACAGAAAGAAAGAGAAAAGGAGGTGTTAAAGCTGCTCAGACGTGTTGACACTGTTATAAAAATGGTTGAGACTGTTAAGAAGTGAAATGGAGTTTACCAAAAATAAGAAATGGGAAAATCAAGCTGCACTTTTTATTGTATTTTTCTAAAATGAAGGTCCCTCCTAACTGTACCTATTTGAATATTAATTGAATCCTGGTATATACTGAAACAGTTCACAGTGGAAGTGCAGAGGTGATACGTGATACAGCCAATCCCATGTATGTCAAAGTTTACATTTTGACATCAAATCTGGTTCAACAGCAGGTGAGCATTAAGTAAAAAATATAGCAGCATTCTCCTACATATACACAACAGATTCAACACAGAGGGACTCACATCTCTCCCCTCTCTGCCTCTCCATCTCCACGTGGTGAGAAGAACCCGCTCTGACACTTTCCATGCTGTCTCATCAAACAGGTAATTAAAAACAGCCACCACGGGTCGGTGATTCGAGCCGAGGGTATGTACACACTACGTAGGTGGCCACAGATTTCCATTTAGTTAGCTGACAAAGACAGCGGGCACTGAGGCTAAAGAGCGAAGTCTGTGGTCTGCAGTGGAGGTGACATGTTGCCATGTGTGGAATCAGTCAAAACCTGTGAGCTGAGGAAACCTGACCGCTGTTATTCTTTTGTGGCGCTGGGTAAACACTTGCAGAATAGCTAAGCAGCAAGGATAACAATACTCCATTATAGTACAGGAGGTTTACATTATTAGGAGAGCCCTTCACGTGGAAATCACTTCCCATAAAACACTACATTACTTTTAGTAAAAGCCTTCATGCTAAGTGGATGGAAATTTGAATTAGTTCTCCATCTCTCTCTGTGCACATGTTCAGATCAATGTTTCCACCCAGCAGCGATCCAGACAACGTGTTGACAGCGAGGCAAAATTAATGCAAACACGCTGCTAAAAATGAAAATGTGTTCTTAAATGACGCGCATGGTGGAAATTTTCTTTTTCCCCCAAAAGAAAGTGTCAGCGGAGGGCTAAAATTAACCCAAGGTTCTGTGCGTCAATCTGTTATTCTGTCAGTTTCCAGATGCTCCCCTCCCCTTACACCACCACTGCCGCCACCTCCTCCACCTCCTCCTCCTCCTCCTCTCCTTCAAAACACCACTCCTCTGTGGACGGAGGTCATCTGCTGCCTCTGATCTGCTCACACTGGCCCTGCAGCAGAATCACAGCAAAACACTGAGCCACAGATCTGCTCAGCACTGCATGAGTCTGCGACGGTGCACATGAGGAAGTATGTGCTGGGTGTGCACTTGCGCTCAGTGGTAAACACCTCCAGCTTTGTATGTGTGTTCTGTTATTATGGCTTGTCTCCCTAAACAGCAGCAGCAGCAGCAGCAGCAGCAGCAGCAGCTTTCTGTTTACATGTGGAGAGGGAGTCTGTGGAGAGGAATGTGTGCTGAGGCTTTATCTGCACTGTCTGTGTCTGACACCACGTCCACACTTGGTCGGCTACATCTGAAAACACTTTTCCTCTTCATTAGGGCCTTTTATTCACACTCATTTGTCCCCTTTCACACAGAGAAACTATGTGAGGTTTTTTTTTTTTTTGTTTTGTCTTTTTTGTTTTTTCAAAAAGCTTTGAAAATGCCGTTGCGTCTGAGCCTCACCATTAACCTTCTTAATGCACAAGGTGAAATTGCAAACTTAAAAACAAGTAATGGAAACAGGTGAATTTTGAAAAAAACTTCCAAATGTCTAAAAAAAATATACGCTCGCATAAGGTGGTTTTTCAGAGCAATATTTCACAAAATCAAAATTATAAAAATTAAATTAAAAGGTGTGGTGCCTGGCGTATCATGCCCCAAGGAGCCAGTTCCAACCGACACGCAGACTGGAAATGTCAAAAACTGCAGCTCCTTGAACGGCCACCTGAGTCTGGCTGCAACAGTGAGTCAATCCTAACAGACTCTCGTGTTAAAATGTCTAACTTTACAGCAGAAACAAACATGTTTACAGCCTGGTACAAATAAACGGTTGAAGTCTATAGCTAATTTCTTCCTTTATGGCAACAGGAGTTCGGCGTAGCCAGGCACCGCCAAGATGGCGACGGCAGAGCGGCTCACTCTGAGCTTCAAAACTGCTCTTCAGAAACCTATGGGTGATGTCACGGAGAAGACGGCCATCTTTGATTACAGTTCATGGATCTGATTAGCGTCTCAGTGCAGAAGCAACTGGTTAACAGGCAGCATGTAAGGGACACGATGAAATTACCGTTTTATACTTTTGTGCAGTCGTCTGATAACAGTCACATAAAAACATGTAAACGAGAACAATTAAATTATGAGTTCTGCTGCATTAAAACACATCATAGGTGAGCAGGACTCAGCAAAGTAACTGTGCTGTGTCTTCCCCTCCTTACCAGAGAACAGCTTATTTATAATTTAGATTGTAAATAAACTAATTAAACGAGAAGCGGAGAAGAAGAGGAGATCGAGCCATTTGAGTTTTTCTATTTCTTGTGTGGACACAGCATAGTATGGATGTGTCTGAGGGCGTGTGCTTTCATATCAAACATGCAAACTGCTGCTCTTTAAGGCCGTCAATGTCCTCCCCCATCCCCATCTTATCATCTGTTCATCCTCACCCCCTCTCCGCCCCTTTCTAAACCATCGGAGCCCAGTAATGGCCCCCCACCAGGGACAGTTTATTTTGCTCCCAATACAGGTTCATACAGAGCAGATCCTCCCTGTGTTCATCTCCCAAACACCTCCATCGAAATCCTCCTCCACCCCTCCGGCCCGACGGGTGCTGTCCCTCTGGGGGATGCTCACCTGTCACCATTAATGAGGGCTCCCTCACTCAGGAAGGGAGGAGGAGTGGGACACAGAGGGGGAGGTAAAGGAGGGGAGGTAGTTGTGGGATGCAAAGCCCTGACAGCCCTTTCTCCGTGATGGATGACGGATGGGAGATTAAGAAAACCAGAAGCAGAGTGATTTCTGCTGGGAACAGCTCATCGTTGGGCTCTTGCAAACGACTGGAGAGTCTTTGATAGCGCATAGCGACGCTGTCAACTATAAAATCTTCCCTCATCGTGTGACCTTCTCTGAGGCACGTGTGAAATACTACAGTACATACAGAAGAACGCAGCCTCACTATCACTGATGGTTTCAATGACAACAACAGTGATACTGTGAAGTCAGTACAAGGACGGGCACATTCTTAAAGACTCAGATGTTGCTTCTCTCTTTTATAGCTCAAATTAAATTCACCTGAGGTTTGAATTTAAAGATTTTACATTGGGCTCCAGGAATTTGTGATGTTTTGTTTTTTTTCACTATTTTCTGACATTTTAGAAACTGCATTCATAAAGAAACAGATTAATCAATAAAGAAAATAATCTCTCCAGAACTAAAAGACATGGCCAATGACGTCACATCCACCTTTGTTAAAGGGCGTCGTGTGCAACGTGTTGAGAATTGTAAATTTGAGCTTTGGCGTGAGGTAAAGTGTCACTTTATCTTATCGCTTTGTATTTTAATTTAATTTCAGTGTTGTTTTATTGTGTTTTACTGTTTCTTACTGTTTAAATAGCAAATCATTTGATTGTGTGCACATCTTTTAGAAAGGTTTTTTACATCCTTTCCAGCACACCTGATACAATAGACCTGATACAATAGAGATGTATTGTAATAATGACTAGAATGGCATTCAGTAGAGCACATACCTCCGCCAAGGCCAAACAATACTGGCACAGGCGTACTCTACACTACCACGTAGCTGATGTGAGACAACAAAGATCTGTGCTGAACTAAAAAAATAAAATAAAATGCAGATAGAGTAGAGAAAATGAAAAGAAAAGAGTGGAGGTAAAGACGGCAGAGACTGGAGATGCAGAGTGTTTACTACAAAGATTAGCTGCGCCTGGCCTGTCACCTCCTTTCTCTTCGTTTTGCTTGTTAACTCTGTGAAAGAAAATATCCCAGTATGTCTGCAGGCATTTGCTGCTGGTAAGCCGCTTCCAATTTAAAGTAACTGTAGTGGATTGCAATTATTCCCCCTGTGCATGTTCTTCTTTTTTTAGTATTTGTAGTGAGGTCAGGAGTGTTTAGCGTCTCCACAGCTCCACCGTGTACCAGAGCTGAAACTGAACGAATGAATAACAATGTACTGCAGTCAGCGCCAGTCTCAAATTATCACAGACACGCAGCGCCATAGTCTAAGGTGCACCACCTGCTCCAAGACCCCCCCCCACCGCCAGCCACCCACCTCGCAGACACACACACCCAGAGACTGCTCAAGGGCATGAAACAAGAACAAAAATACAGGGGACACAGTTTGACATCGAGATGGGTCACACAGAGCGAAGCCCCGAGGAGAGCTTTAACAGCACATCACGACGAAAAGACAGACGCACACACGAACACACTGACAACAGCCCACGCCTGGATCTCTCCACTGAGTGCACTGAGCACAGCTGGAGATGAAATGTGTCTACACGTCAGTGATGAAAACCAACAATTAACGTGACAAGAAAGTAG
Organism: Seriola dumerili; assembly: GCF_002260705.1. NCBI lineage: Eukaryota > Metazoa > Chordata > Actinopteri > Carangiformes > Carangidae > Seriola > Seriola dumerili. Next base: position 2,733,793 of record NW_019174266.1, read on the forward strand.
GCTGTCAAACGGAGGGTGAAGAGAGACGGAGACGACAGACAGACACAGAGAGAGAAACGAACGTCTCTGTGCATCACACGAGCCAGACAGATACATCAGGGGGTGTTCACTGTGAGGAAATCACTTGGCTGGCCTGATACGCAATGATACACACGATGATACACACGATGATACATACGATGATACACACCAACACTCACAGATTTAACAGGATAAGTCTTCTCATGCCGCTAAATCAGGATATCGTCTGAGTTGTTCAAAGGTACTAAAGGTTCAAACGACGTCTGAACTTTTCCTTATTAATTTCCTACATCCCCAAGAACACAGCAGTTCTTTGACAACTGGTATTAAATTGTGGCCACAGGTTGTGTAAACTCTGTATGGTTGTCGGGGGGGGGGGGTTAAATGACGTTCTGACTAGAGGTTAATGTGACCACAACAAAGAAAATAATCATCGATCTTAGATTATAGTCGTATAGAGAAGTATAATGTCTGCAGCCCTCCACAGGAAAACAATAGAGTTAGCAGAGAGAAGAGCTGTAGTGCAGAGAGAGCGACAGATGAAAACATCTGGATGTACGTCATCGTCACATCACATATACGTGTGTGTGTGTGTGTGTGTATGTACAGCTGTGATATAGCGATACGTTTCCATGAAACTATAAATATTAATCTTAGTGATGAGGGGTGGGGAATGGTGCTAATGGGGTTGGTTGTTTATTTGTTTGTTTATGTTGGTAATTATGTGATTGTTCTTGAGGTTCTTATTATCACTATTATTATCATTAATTAGTAATTCTGCTCCGTTCTGTAATCTGTCTTCATTGCCAGCTCGTGGATGGAGCTGGCAGGGCTCCGCATTTGTTAGCAAACTTCAGATACTATACTTCGCATGCGTTTCGTCCCTCAGGTTACATCTAATTTTGTGTTTTGTTTTGTATTTCCTTATTTATACGATAAATAATTGATCACAAAAAAAATTATTTTTAAAAATCGTCTCATCATCCGTATTCGACCAGTCATCCCAACAGCCGAACAAGATGTTTTTCATCACTGTTTAAAGCTGAATGGCATTCACACAATACGTCTGACATTTCATCATCTCTCTGTGTTATCCTCACACTTTATCAAAACAGTGCTGAAACCCCATGAGAGGGCGAGAGGGCGAGAGGGGCGATGTCTGCGCGACTCTCTAAACACAGCCTCCATTATTCTCCAACGCCCCTCCATCTTTGCTCTTAAAGGTCAGGTCAGCAGAATAAGGTGATCCGTCTCCATTTTAATGGCTCTCTTTGTCTCTTTGTCTCCTTTCCTCAGCCTGGACCACAGTCCAATACTACAACATGCTGATTTTTCATAATGAGAAAAATCTGTGGGATATTTAACAGTGACTTTTAGCAGGACAAAACCTAATAATTCTCCTCTTATTCAAATCCCTTATATTCTTGTGTGTGTGGCAGGAAATACAGGTCTGTAAATCAAGCATTAAGTCGAGTTTGGCTTAATGAGCTCTAAGCTGCAACAGGAAACAAGCAGCAGAGAATAAATAAGGCTCCACTGCCTTATTCAGACATTTTTGTTATCTTAAATTCACAGATTTAACTGAGCATGCACCTGCAGAACCTCACTGGGTGAGCAGATGGAGGAGTCCGAGGAGAAAATTAAAAAAAAGGAGACACATGATTCAATTCTGGCCCTACAAAAGACACGGCATTGATAGCGGGACAGTGGCATCACCTGCCCTCCGTCGAACACATAGAGAGATCATATAATAAATATATAATGGAGCAGCAGTCAGTGCAGCCAGGCAGACAGGCTGGCAGGCTGGCAGAACGTGAGTGAGGGCTGAGGTTTTTTTTACGATGCTTGTTTTATTATTCATAAAGAGGATGAGGTTTCCAGGATGCCGTTGTTGTTGGCTGGAGTCCTGAAACAGCTCCATTCATTCACTCCCTCACACTCACACTCACACACACACACACACACACACACACACACACACACACACACACACACACACACACACACACACACACACTGTGCTGCTGAAAGTGTTTCTGTGGGGATATGCCTGAGCAGAAGATCTAGTTTCCCACATGAGGAACGACTGCAGCGGCAGCTTCACTGTTACAAATGAGGCAACAGCATGAGGTTTGAAAAGGCTTTTACCAAAAGTACCTACAGTAAGAGTGTCTGTCATAAAATAGGCAGTAAAAAGAAGCTCCAAATCAGTGCTGTGATTCTGTGCGGTCTTCCATAGCAGTGATAAAAGCCTGGATTCGATAGCTCATGTCACCACGTTACAGGGCCTAACACTGACGCCGGCCTCTGCATTTTAATATTTTATTAGTCTCATCCGCTATCTCCCACCAATCAGTCGATATCCTGACAGAGCGAGAGCAGAGACAGTGACAGCGCCTGGCGTCAATCATTTTTACAGTCTGGCTCAGGAAGGAGTAATCCAACAGATGCTGAGCTCCGGAGCGCTCCAGCACCCGGCTTCACTTTTCATGTGCGACTGGCAGTAAGAGAGGGAAGGAAAAGAGATGGAAAAAATAAAAGAGGGGAGAAGAAGTGACAAAAAAAAAAAAGTGCCGTGGGTGTTCATCGAAGTCACAGTCAGCGGTGTCGCAGCTGTTGCATCCATTGGAAGAGAGAAATCCCTCCACATGCAAAATCAACAGCTCTCAGAGAAGGCCTGGGTCATACAGGTGCAGCTGGACTGTCCAAAAAAATAAATAAATAAAATCGATAAAGTTTTTATCGGCCCTGACAGTCAGTCAGTCTCTCTCTCTCTCTCTCTCTCTCTCATTCGAGTGCATCTCAGAGCTTGCTGCCTGCTTGTCTAGAGCGGACTTTCTTTCCCAGAATGCAGCACAGCTTTAACATACAAACGCTTCTGCTGAAAACAGACAACATCAGCTTTATAGGAAAACAAACAGGAGACACTCTTCCATCCAACAGCTGTATAAGAGTCACACCAGAAACTTCTTTTCTTCAGGGTTGGTTTTATGACACACCAGCACAAGGACACAGAGTCCTGTTGAAGCCTCCTGGGTTTAAACCCAACGACGTCTGTCTCTACGACCTCCAGTGCTTCCTAACTGTCACTAGTTTGAGTATGTAGGGCTGCAACTAACAATTATTTTCATAATCATTTGATCTGCAGGTTATTTCCTCAATTAAATGATTAACCGAGTTGTTATTTTATGTTTCATCTCTTTATAATTTCTCACAGCCCACGGTGACAACTTCAATTATCTTGTTATATCCGACAGTCCAAGGACAATAAAAGCATCAAATGCTCTCGTCTGAGAAGCTGGAACCAGCAAATGTTTCCTTAAATAAAAAAGTCTAAAACGTTTAGTCTATTATCAAAATGGCTGCAGATGAAATTTCTGTCAAACCACTATTGAATTAATGAACTAATCACTGATTATCCCACTAAGATCTTTACACCTGACACAATAATAATAACAGCATCCCACAGAGCAATGGAACAGATATCTGGCAGATACACAGTATATCTAAATCAGATGGGAAAACCTGACCATCAAAAATACATACAAACACTATATGAGAGGAAAATGTTTCGCTACTGCGCACACAGTAGCACTGGAGCACTAAAATGAAGTCGGGCTGTGGCTTATGAATTTCAATGTGAGGAAAATTTGCAGTTATTAGATAAACCTGTTCAGCTCCAGGCATCTGGCAAATGACTAAAGCAGAGCGGAGGAGTGGGAGGAAGTGGGAGAAAAAACCTCTGCAGGTGAGAGAAGAGCGGGGAAGAAAGAGAGACAAAGGAGGCGAGGAAACGAGAGGACACAGTTTTAGAGTACGCAGAGGAGCTCGCTCTTCTCTCAGTGCCTCCGTGTCAGGATACAATTTGGTGAAAATATTAACATCAGTCTTATCCACACATTTGGCATTTGACACTGAAGTTGTGATTTCAGAGTTCGACTCTCGGCTCTGTACGGTTTGTCTACGTAATGTATACATGTACCATCTTATGATACATTCATATATTTCATAGATACATATTTTATTTATCCCCTCGGGGAAATTAATATTAATTCATACATTAATATATTTCATTCAATATATGTGTTTATGTGAAGAGCTCGGAGCAGGTAATTTCTTTATTGTAAAGCACTTTGACCTGCATTCCTTGTAGGAAAGGTGCTCTACAAATACAGTTTATTATCATTATTATTACCTCCTCCTGAGGTTCTTTGCAAACCATCAGCCAAAGAAACTTCAGAGTACATTTTAGTTTCTCTATTGAAAAATAGTAGTATAACACTGCATCAGAGAAATACTGTCCATTACGCAACTATGATGGGTTGAAAAGTGGAGTCCACAAATATCTGCCCACAGTCAGTCATTTACAGTCGACATCAAACTCACTGGTCCCAGAGTGAAAATCCACCTCTCTCTACGTCTTCAAATATCAGATCTCAAGAAAGACGTCTACAGCCGCCTCAACGTGTCAGAGAAAACACCAACTAGACAGTTTGCACATCTCGTGCGACAGATGTTAATTAGCTCCTGTAAGATTCTCATTCTCATATCTTATTAATAATCAGACCTCTACGGCCTGAGAACTACAAAAACACTAAAAAACAAAGTGTCTGTTGGGCCACCCACCCCACCCACCATCCCTCAGCCCAGGCTACCTGTGCACAGGTGTCAAACTCTCTTCACCTTCACAGAAAGGTGGAGGCGGTAGATACGATGAATAAAAACAGAGTTCTCCTCTAATCCGATCAGAGAGGATCGCTGTGTGTTCATTCGACTGAGACGAGGAGCACATAAATCAATGCTCACAGACCATCAGATAACTAAACTAGGGTTAAAAGGATCAATGGATGGGGCTAATATTGAGCTTTAATTAAATATTGGCTATTGGCAAGTTAGTGTTGTCCATACTCAGTGTGAAGGGAGCTGTTCAGAGCAGACAGCTGATTCCATTACTCTGCTTTCACTATCTCAGTGATGTAGTGATAACCTGTATTTCATTTTTCTGTAAATCCATAAAATATGAAGAAATACAATTATTTTCTAAACTTTCCATTGAACTATAACATAAAAAACTATAAGGTCTGCCATGCACAGGGCACAGCCGTTATTAAAGGTGATTTCTATTGCTAACACTTAAATAAATAAATAAATAAACTAACGTACAAGCATCCTAAATGAGCCGTTACGGGGAGGATGATAATGAGAGGAGGAGACAGAGGGGAGTGTTATCACGCAGAGCAGGAGAGGAACAAAAAGACGGGAAATTCATTTCATTCTCTCGGTCTCTTTAAAGATTGCCTATCTGCCTGTCCTATCGCCTGTCTGCACCAGCAGTCCGTGTGCAGAATATTGATTGCTTTTACCCTGATTCACCTCATCTCCATCACCTGAGCGGGCAGGGATGCGAAAGTCAGTCTCATATTTGGAGTGTGTACGCCGGTCTTGTTATCCCTGCGGTGTGGTGGAGGTTGTGTGACGAGCGGCACGTCTCAAGCACAGCGATCAATACAAGTTAACTAGAGAAAACCTTCACCTGGTGGCTGCAGCACAGGAAGAGGGAAAACCCGCTGAACGAGGCCTGGAGCAGCTGGGACCTGTGTACGCACCGAGGCGGGAAGGTTTCACAAATGTTGCTTCCTTCGTCTCCCCTTCGCTCCTAACTGGATCAAACAAAATTAATTATTAAGTGTTCTTTATGAAACTAGAACTTCATCGTAAACTGCAGCTGCTGTGACTTTTCCTCCGACTTTCACCGAGTGTTTGCTTGGTCTAAAAAGTTTCACTCCTTCCTGTTTTGTGAATGTTTTTCCTGCTCAGACGTCTTCTACAGGGGTAAACAGTCTGTTTTCCACTGAGGAAACCAGTCGGCTGAAAAAAATATAATCAACCATCATATACATATTTTTGAATAAGATAACGCAGGTTTGGTTTCGTAACCGACCTCATTCTGGGGGGGGGGGCATAAAAACTAAGTCAGAGGTTTCTGAAGCAGAAAAGGAAACTGTTCCTCAGTACAGCAAACTGCCTGTTAATACATCTATCTATTGACCCAGCAAACAACACATTATGATGAAATTGTTCATCAAGCCCGACATAATAACAACAGTATTAAAAATGACAATGTTAGTTTTGTTGCTATAGACCATAGAAATTCATAATATAAGTATTAGAAGTATTAAAAATCCAGATTGAAGTTAGAGACATAAACACTGTCCTGTAGTCTGTACTGTCATAGCTCTAATATTCAATTCCAGTGTCTGTTCAGGAGAATATTATACTCACAACTAACTGTGAATCTAAATATAAATGAAAAGATTTTTTTCCAAAAGATGAAGTGAAAGTACTCGGAGGTATTTTTTCATTGTTCTAACTAGGGTGGACAACACCGACAAGCTCCACGACTCAATCAATCAGTTCAGGTCAATCACTTAGTGGATCAACAGAAAATTGCTTCAATTCAATCAATCAAGTATAAAAAATATTCTTTAAATCAAGCTGCTCAATTACAATTATTCTATGTAATATGTGGTAGTAAACTGAACAAGGGAGTTTGGGGATGTCCCCTTGAAAGTGTTTCTCACTCTTTCCAGAACGATACTGAACGAACGGAAATAATGGGCAGATTAAGCAACAGTGAACAGAATCATTTGTTGCAGCCCTCGGAGACAAAGATCAGGGCAAAAAGTCCAGGAAACACTTGCTGCTTCCTCTGATGCATGTTGCTGTAAGTGCAAAGATGAAAGGAACCTGCAATTTATCAACTCAGAGACTTCTGTCGTCTGAATTATGATGGAGGACACTGAGTTTGTCACTCAGATTATAAAACAGGGAGAGTGGGGACGAATCTGGGGTTTTGAAAAAAGATGAGACGCAGCTGATCGATCCATGAACTCCCCAGGAAAAATTAAATTGCCTGATTTTCCTGTCATCAAACTGGCTTCTTTCTATGATCTTCCAGAAACAGCACATGCAGTTTCTGGAAGATGTGAAAAATGACCTTAACAGAGCAACTGTGCAGATGCTGCATAAACAAGCGTGCTGCTTCCTTTGAGTCATTTCCCCCGCCAACACTATCAACATCTAGATCTGCCTTCAGCTCCATCTTCCATCCACATTCTTCTCCTTTCACCCGCTCTCTGGAGGATCTGAGAGAGATGGCATTAAGAGTACGTTGATATTCTGCAGAGGTTGCAGCGTCTGGGTCATCGGGATTACCCAGGGGGGAGGAAAGACGACGGAAAGAGATGAGAGGAAAGGAAAAGAGAGGAAGAGAAGTGGGGGAGAAGAGCGAAATGTGTAGCTAGAGTTTCTACAGCGAGTCCACTGTGTATTGAGGAGTGTGACCGGTTCATTTCTCTGCTGTATTTTCTGTTCCACGGAAAAGCTGAATGGTTTTCGACCGACAGGAGATGAAGGTCCTCCACTTTATCCAGTCAGTGACTGAGCTGAGGATGAATGGAGACAGTTGAAGGACTGTATCAACAGCGGCTGAGGTTTGGTCCAGTGTGACCTCCCCTCCTCCTCCGCACTGACACATACAGTCACCGAGCGTCTTTAGACAGAGGAGAGTGCACACAAACTTGTGTGTGCATGATCAAGAATTTCAAGAGGGAGGAAACCTGAATGGAGTCTGTAAAAGAGACACTCACACAAAGATTTCTCTACAATGACACTGTGGCTGAAAAGTCTGTGATATTAAATTAAATGTTCTTATCTAACAGAAACTAATGTTCCCAAAGTAAAGGTCAGATGACGCACGTTGACTGCCAACGCAGGTTTAACCATATTCAAGTTATTTAAGACTAGTTCTCAGTAACGTTAACACTTCTGGTGCCTCTAAATCCCAAAACTCAACACAGCACACAGATGAGATGTAAAATATCAGTTGTGGCCCCTAAAACAGAGAGCAGAAAGTTACCTGCAGTGTAAATATAATGTACAAATTCTGGATGGGATGCACATAGAGGGCCGAGAGTGAACAACACATCAAACTATGTTTATTAACCTACAGAAGATACATGTATTTACTGTACAACACCCCGTGAAGTCCCCGATATTCATGTATCTAATAGTATTAACGTAAATATAATGTTTGTTCAATCACGTAGAGCAAACGGCCTCCCGACCAGGCACCAGGGTCTATCACTTCATCTGAATTTCCATCATCAGCAGGAAGGTTCAGGCAGGCTGAGTGTTAAAAACAGGCTTGTATAGTGTCAATCTCACATATTCAGTGCTGATTAGTCATTTGCAAAAATCCTGCAGCCCTGTGGTCCATAGAGCATTAATGAATATAAACTGCTCTCAATTACCAATTCTCACACCACTTGTTGCCGCTCTGCACCTTCACACGTCTGATTCAGGAGCATCGGCCTCATGTTGCAGATTTCCATTTAAAATGACTGATATCCTGATGCTTCTTTCCTGTTTGTGAAAAGGTTACGGAAATAATGAATGTCCCCCACAAACATATGAAAAAAATCTCAGTATATGAGTGTGAAGCCCCATACTGTGTTTCAGGGGTGTTCAGCAGCTCCTCTCCTGCCAACATGTCACAAAGAGTCCGCAACATGAGCCAAAATAACCAGGAGTGAGGCAGGTGAGTGTGTGAAGGGAAGGGGGAGAGGGGTGCAGGGGCTAGAGGACATTATGATACTAGAGCCTGAGTAAATCAGCACAGAGGGGTGAGGGGCCCGGAGTGTCTCACCCACAGCGAGGGGCTTGCAGGAAATCACTGGAATAGGAAAAGGCCGTCAGAAAGCTGAATGAAAGCCGGGCAAAAGCAACACGACAGAAAAATAAAAGACTAATAAATAAATGGGCAAATGAGCAAACAGGGGAAAGAATGGGAAGACGGTAGAAGAGGGAGAAACGTGACGGAGAGAATACGGTGAAGGTGAAGATACTTTCCACAGGGAGGACAGCGGTGTCGTGACGGATGGGCTGGCATGAGCAAGAAGAATCCATATAAACATGAACACATAATATGAACCAAATAAAAAACACACAGGTCCAGGTCTTATAGCAGCAGCTGGCAGAGCAAAGTAGCCCTGACATCCTTCTCCCTCGCCTCAACCTCCTTCCTTTGGGGATCCAGGGGTGTTACCAGACCAGATGTGCGTTCTGGGTTTGCCCCGGGGTCTTCTCCCAGTCGGACGTATGCAGAATACCTGCACAATGAAGGCTCCGTGTGGATACCTGAGCTGCTCTATAAGACTCTGTAGGTTTTAAGTAATGCTCTTCTTACAGTAAACAAACCTGGCTGTGGTGCGGAAATCAAATAAAGTAGCACACCTGAGAGCTTCGTATATAGGATTAACAAATGCATGCAGACTTCCTAGTGTGCACACGTTTAGGTTTTCATCGAGAGTTCCTGTTTGACAAATGTGATCAGTCAGACATTAAGCTTTGCGTTAGCTGGAAGCTCCATTCATGCAGAACAGATACAAAAATAAAAAAAAAAAACCAAGGAGAAAGAAACGAAAACACGGGAGACACAGATGTGCTCTGCGCTGCTCTATTAGCAGCTAGATATCTGCCATCTCTCTCAGCACTGCAGCACACACACACATACACACACACACACACACACACACACACACACACACACACACATCACGGAGCATTTCCATTCATTAGCATTTATTCACTCTGTAACTAGCTCACAGCGAACAGCCAGAGAAAATGTAGAGAAAGAGCCGTGAGACGTGAGAGAGAGGAGAAAGCTACTAGTCACATCAAAAGCAAAGACCTTGTCAGTCAGCTGCATGGTGTTCCACCTTCACAACAACCCGCTGCTGGATGCGACCTCTTTACATTACACACACACACACACACACACACTGTAACCCCCCCAATTACCAGAAGGCACCACAGTAAGCGGTCTGCCGTATCACATCTGTTTGCCCACAGTGGCACAAGAAAAATGATTCTCAACCAGGAGAAAGAAAACAAACAACAGATGTAACTAGAAGGAACTTCCACATTGTTTGTCGATGTTGTGCAGCCGTTCAACTCATCCACATTAAGAACTGGAAACAGTTCTCTTCCTCTGATCGTTTCACTGTGATGCCTAAAACATTATCTAATATCCTGATAAGCATCCAAACTTAATCTAGTGTTCTTTGGCTCCGTCTTATCTATCATGGATATTTGTCAGGGGGGGGGTGAGATATCCTGCTGATGAACTGACTAATTCATTAACAGGGATGAAAACAAATCCTCCTTGGCAGAGGTGGAACACAAGAACGTAACTTTTCCTACATTCATTTTTTCTCTTTTCCTCTTTCCTACCACTTATTAACATCTCTGCTCATTGTAATGAAAACTAGCGCCGAGGTTTCTGTTAATAAATTAAGTTGCAAGGTAAGACAAGAAATGCTTCATGGCACACATCTGCATCAAGAATGCAAAACGTCAAAACCATATTAAGAGCACGTGTCCTGCAGCTGGTACAGGGGTAATAATATTTCAAGATGAAAGTTATGATTCTTTATTGATTTCACCTGTTTGAGTGTCTTCAATCATAAAATGGGGGGAAAATCAAAGAGCTGGTGGATATAAAGGAAGGGACAGAGGTTTAAAGAGAGATGACTGAGATATGAATAATGTGAGAGGGAGCTGTCACAAATAAAGGTGTTCCTCATGCTCTGCATCCTACAGTTACCACAACACATTTCAGTATTACTCACTAACACGTTTTCCTTTATCATCTACAACGTGAAAGAGGAAAACCAATTCTGCATCAAACGCACCAGTTGCTTCCAATGTTCAACACCTTACTGGCTTCAAGTGATGCATTCAAGAAAAAAAAGAAAAAAAGAAAAAAGAAAATTGCTTTAAGGGCGACACAACGGCTACAAACTGCGGGTGATTTTACAAATGGGATACAGGCGTTCGGAGGCGCAGTATATGAAGGAAAAAGTGAAATATGGATCACAGATGATGCAGGCAGCCCTCGAGTGAGCAAGAAAAAAGATGCATCATCATCAAAAATGCATCTTTTTTTATACCATGCTGCAGGAAATGCTTCGTAATAGATTTACTCCTTCAATTAAGTACATTTTCCTATAGCACTCATGTCTTTTTATTATTTTATTTTTTACAGCCACAGTTTAGAGCGCTCCCTTAACCCCTCAAAATAGTAAACACTGCACCTGTGTTGACATGTAAGCAACAGCTCAAAGGTTCAAACTTTTGCTTTCAGAAATAAATAAGCAGAATAAATTTTTTTTTTAATTAATATAGTGACCAACACTGTATTTGCTACCGGCGGCTCAGTGCACTCAAATTCTTCAGACGTGTCGTCAGAATAATGATATCCATGCGTTTATCCTGCAGTGTCGTCCGAGTACAGTGAAAACCTTTTGCTCCTTCACAATGAGCAGCACCTGTGTTTACTGGCTTGTGGACAGCCTCGGCTTTACCGTGCAACCCCCTAGTGTTCAGAGGAGTATCACTTAAATCAAACACACGGCGCCTACATCAACAAATGTCTAATTCTTATAAATTCAACTGAACCGATTCTCGGTGTACAACCCAAATAACAAGTCCAGGGCTTACTGGGACACTGAATGCTCTACAGAAGAGAGTGAATGCACCTCAACACATACACACACACACATATTCTGTATTTCCAAGGGTTCACAAGGTATTCCCTGAGCTGAGTAAATGAGTTAAAGCGCAGGGAAGCGGAAATCAATTTGGAACATTCACTATTCATGCCTCTTCCTTCACTGACTCTATTTACCTCACCTCCTACTTATTTACATATCCATTTATTCATTTATCTTTGAGGTCCTGCGGGCGGCTGTAGTGGACGTATGGAATAACAAAACGCTCATTAATATTCAGATAGATGTGCCAGGTTTACATAGTCAGACTGAGACAAATCGCTGAAAAGAGAATTATGAGTCTATGGATAAAAAATAGACTCTCTGCAAATAGACACACAATGTCCCCATGTTTGCTCATATTGTGTGCGTGTTGAGCGATATGAATGCAGGAAGCCTACCTGTGTGTCCGTCTCGGGGAGAGTAATTAAACGGTGGAGAGGGCTGAGAGGTTTTCACTCCATCCACAATATGCAGCAGCTGATTTCACTGATTAGCTCCTTCTCATTGGCTGAAGGTGAAATCAGCTGCTTATGTGTTTGGGTGAAGACTCTCAACCGTCCGTCCCTGAGACCAAACGCCTCAGTGGAAAATCTTGACCCTATTGTACAATTTCTACTCGGCGTAAGAATCACTCAAGAATTAGTATGGTGCTTATTGGTGAGAGTTTTGATGCACATCTTCAGAACTGACAATGTGTTTTTCCCTCAATGATTTGATGCCAAAGTAAACCTGGCACACCCGGAGCCCGCACAGCTTGCAGCAGTTGTGTTATGTGCTGCAATTAGTGCGGAGAAACGAGGGGAAAAGAAAAGACGACAGAATTATTGTGAGCCGTGGATTAAGAAGAGGTTCTACACAGTAGTTTGTTTGGAGAGGTGGAAGTCAGTAGTAGTTTGTTGATCCCTGCAAACAGGAGGTTGTAACAGACGGAAAGGTCTGTCCCATCATCTGTGGACCTTGGAATAAATAATAGAGCTGGGCGATAAAACGAGCTCGATGATTATCATGAAAAAAAGGCCAAAATAACGACGATAAACTCACAAGTAGTTAACAATATATTGTTCTGCATCTGTGTAAGGTATGAATGAGAGACAAAAACATTGTCGTGAAGAGAGACCACGCGACATCTGTGGTTTGGAAACGCTTCAGATCTGTTGCAAGGTTCGCAGCCGACCTGTGACAGGAAACACAACAAACAACACCATCCCACCGAGTCCAAGGCCGCATCCCAAACAGCTGCAGCGCCCAAAATAAATATTTCCCCTGTCAACTTCAAATTAAAAAGGAACCGTGTAGAGTTTGCTCTTATGATAATATTTTTGGCCACGTCACCCAGCCTTAATCAGAGCATCACCTAAATTATGAGGATTATTCCTCTGGGGACGCTCAGTCACTGATCACTTAGCTGTAGTACGAGACACTTCACAGAGACACTCATCAGTCTGCAAAGCTTCATGTGGTCTGGGAGTTATTTTGAATTTATTTATTGGTCCTTCACTCTCTCTCTCTCATCCATCTCTACTTCAATTTTCGATTTTCTTGATTTCTTGAGTGTTTTATTAATTGCTGATATAATTTGTATCAAAAACGTCTTCCAGCAGATAGACCAACAACCAGAGTTGTGATCCGACCTGATTTGACTTGACTTTCAAGGCCCATTTAAACTATTTTAACTACCTACTTGTAATCCACTTCACACTGATTAATATTACACTTTGTACATCATCATCATGTGGTGACTGGATGAGCAGCAACAACAAAACATTACTTTCAAAGTCTAAATTAAGCTTCTCTGGTTTAAAATTCCAACTTTATCTTTACTGGTTTCAAAGTTTCACAGTATTTTCTTACTCAGATAACGACTCAAGGTCTTTGGGGTTTAAATGAGGTTGTTGCTGCTGCTTGGCCTGTGATTGCATCATCAGGTGCAGGATTTGTGATGAGAAAAGCTGCCCCAAAAGCAATGATTCCCACGATTAGTGGCTAGTGTAATGGAGCACACAGTGTCATGCTCTCAAAGATTAAAGGATAAGCAGTTAAAAATTGGGGTATAGGTCCTTTAGAGAGAGAGTGGGATTACATGCTGATGGCCTTGACCCTAAGGGGACCAGATGACAGAAATGCTGACGAGGTTAAAATCCAAATGAAGTGTGTGCACGTGTGACATACTGGTGCACGGGGCAGTACTCTCCCAGTCTAATTGGGTGCTAATAGCGTATATATATCTCGCCTTCTTGACAGGACAGTCTGTATCTGTCACAAAACTTCTCTTAAGAGTAACTTCACATACAAATTTTGAGGAAGCTTTTATTTCAGGAGGTTTTCGGTGCCGGGACACCTGGGTAAAGATGAGGATCTGGTCCTTTATGGGTTTTTGCCGTTTTGTTGAACCAGCTTCCACCTTAGTCAATCTGATGGATCATGATGATGTCTTTGTCTTTGCAAAAGAAGGAGTTGGTAATAGATTGGTAGAAGAGGCAGTGGACAATTTAGATATGTGGGTTCTCACTGACAGATGCATTTTATATGATGCACATAAAATATTTTATAATTTACACAGCATTAACCTGTGATGTTTAATCTTAGTACATTAATGACACACAGATGTTCTTTTCATTGACCTCGGCCCTTGTTTGATAAAAACATACAACTTATTTCAGGATGTTTTACTTTTACTTGATGACGGATTCGTCTGTTGAATATATTATTATTATTATTATAATCATCTTTTAAATACAATGATAAATTTTGTCTTAAAAACATGAGATCTGGAGAAATCCCTACAAGATGGAACCTAAAGCTGTAAATCTTTAAAGTTGGAACCTACAGATATTTGGTCTTTTATTCCATAAATCAGCCACAACGATTACGACTTGATTCGATTATTAAAATTGTTGTTGATATATTTTCTGCCAATCAGACAGAACTAAACCAAACTAAACCCCTAGCTCTTCCTCCATCTTTGTTTACTATTACCACACACACATTTACCTGATGCATAATCATAACAGCCAGAGTATAACAGAAAACCACAAGGAACAATATGGCCTAGAGTTATTGATTTATATTATTATATCACACTGTTTTCAGTACGTAACAATAATTCCTAATTATATAATTAATTGAATTAATGCAACTTGGCACATTAAATATATAAGATATCTTTTCTGATCTGGTCATTTTGGTGATGCGATGCACAAAATCATTTAGTAACCTTGGAAACTGTCACTTAAACTGGATAAATATTTGCTGATACAGGGAGTCACAGTACGCCAATAACTCCTCGGCTCCTGATCAAGGAGGAGGAATAGAAAAAAAAAAAAGGAGGAGGATCGATAAACATTGAGAAAAAGAGCACAAGTGAAAAGTGTCCGAGAGGAGCCACTGTGATGTGCAGAGGAGGTGGGGGTGGAGAGACGGTGATGGATCCTCACTTGGGGAGGTGACAGGAGGCAGCAAGAGAGAGAGAGAGAGAGCGAGAGAGAGAGATGCCTAGAGATGGAGGAGTAATCTTCCGCTCGTTGATGAACGCTTCTCCTCACCTCATACATCATCAGCAGGCGACAGCACCTCTGGTCTCCAGTCGATACCATCAGAATTTGATGGACATTTTTCTCTCTTCAAGAATCTCACACATACATTACACAACTGACCCACTGAAAGGCTGCTAATGTAACAACACAGCAGAGGCATCGTTTGGCTGTTTCAGTTTTTCTCTCCGATGCACCAAACTCCAACACAAAAGAAATATGATGTTGTTTTCTCCAAGTCAAAGGGACCATTTAAAAACCCAGTGAGAGTCACAGTCCAGTCGGCCGCTTCAGTACTTTCATCATTACAACCTTTTTCCTTTTTAGCAAGTGGCATCCTGTTCACCTGTCTCAAACACCAGGAAACCAGGTTAGACTAACTCTAGTGAGCCCAAGTTAGTGACTCATTCATTAAAACTGGTGAATTATTATAGAGCATAAAGCCAGGACTACCAAAAATAAAACAAATGGACCAGAGAGACTGTTCTTTCCCGGTCTCATTTGTAATGCCTGTTAACTCTTCATCATGAAAAGCCCTTGTAAAATGAGGCCAAGTTTCTGTGAGCAAACCGTTATTGGAGTTTGCTCCTCTGACACACTTTTACCACCAGTCAACAAACCTGAGTCCTTGAGAAGTTATTTCCTGTGACCCACACCTTCACCCAGACTAGCAGCATCTTGGCAGGTTGATAAGATAAGAAAGAGATGCAACGGTCCAATAATCTTTGGTCAAGGCCCATAAACCAGCAGTCATCAATCATGTCAGAGCACACCTGAGAAAATACTTCAACGTGAAGGCAGTCAAAACAAATCCAGCCCCCTGGGTCATTGTAATTTAAGGAGGGTGGATTTATATTCATTTTGTTACGCTCAGAGCATGAAGAACTCCTGGATCTCAGATGTCAAGATCACACTCCTCATACCGATAACTCTTTGTGTTTTCAGCTCGTTTCAAGTCGGGTTTATCATTCTGAGGTTTGGGTTTTACAATCTGTAAAACTAAAAACACCCTCTATCGGTGGACCGTATACTCTCATCATAAGGGGAAAAAAACTGGTTCTGGAGGTTTTTCTTTTTAACATTGTAGGCTCTCAAATTATATAAAAATATAATAAATATGTCCATTGTATATCTGAGATATTCCAGAGAATCAGGCCGTACGAGTGACACACAACAGCTGTAGTCGACTTCTCTCCTGAGTTTTATATTGAGACAGATTTGTCCTTTTCTATAAAGAATCAGATATTTTTCACAGAGATGCTCATCTTTTGTCCTGACGATTCAACCAGGAAAGTCTCATGTTCCTCCAAACCTTAGACGCAGACGATGAAAAGCAGGATCCAAAGTAAAGAAACAGAAATATAGTGGCTACACAACCAAGAACTACAGCATCAGCGCAGCCAGCACTGCAAACTAACAGAGCTAGTAGCAGACTTACATTATGCTACCGTTGTTTCCTCTGACTGGTTCCAGATAAGTGCTTGGAAACTATATTAAATGTCACTGGAGGAGGACGTTAGATTTTCAGGAAACGGTTTTTAAAGACGCAGTGTGAATGTGCCCTCAGCGTGAACTATGGAGCCAAACTGTAATCTGTATTCAGCTCGCACTGGCAGCAGAGGCTCTACAGCACATCTCCACAGCCACGATTTAACTAATCGTCTCAGCTGCTCGCTCTTTGTTCTGTTAAAGAATAGCCGGCACCCAAAAGGTAATATTGCGGACCACTTGTATTCACACGTCTTCCCATTTCCACTGCTGTACATGTATAACCCTGGAGGTGCTGTATTTCACACTGCATTTCAATGGGCTATTTTCCATACTCCACTATAGGACTGTTATCACCCATCGCCCAACGGTGAGATATGGTTCAGGCTTTATTGCATTTCCATGGAGCTGAGTGTTTCTCAGCTCCGCCATAGTGTTATCTCAGGCAGCTTACGGTGATCCTTCACTAGGACTTACTCCTCTCATCAATTCTGCCGGTCGCTCCGCTGAACCGCACGCCTTTGATTGGCTGGCAGTCGGGGCCGCCTCATTGGGAGCCGGCTCTGATTGGCTCAGCTATGTTCTTCATTAGAGAAGACTTGGACAGCGGGCTGACCCCTGGAAGGTTCCAGAGCATGTTGTGATAAATGAGCTTTTTCTTCTCTGTCATACCGCCACATTCATATACACATGCATGCACACGCAGACACACACACACACGCGTGTATGCTGCACACAAACATACACAAATGCACAAACAGGAAGCATACACTGCTCCCGTCCTCCCCCGTGAATACTGCATCACTCCAAAAACAGCTGAAACTCAGCTGCCTGCAGGCTTGGCTTCCAAATCTATGTTAACCTTTAGTCAAAAGTGCTTACTGTAGTCTAAATTAAGATATGCAAACACCCAAACAGCCTCATTTGCATTCTGGATGAGGAGAAGTCTTCAGTTTTTGGCAGGTGCTGTGGAGCCCGAGCTGACCTTGATAAACCGCTCCAAACAGACAGAAACTCAGCAGTTGCTCCTTGAATCTCTGCAGCACATCGATTCACCCAGTGCAGCTGCAGTTAGGATGGAAACATATATAATTTCCTTTTGTGGTTTAACAGAGAACTCACATGCCAGGGATCAACAGTGCGAGCGTTTCACTTGCACTTCCAACTAAAATGAGATGCGCGCTAACTGTGCAGGAGCAAGTGTGCCAATAAAGAACATTACAAAATTCAGTCCGAGGAATCTGTGTTTTTTTTTTTTTTACAAAAAAGTTGATAACACAACAACAACGACAAAGCCACGGTCACTGCACTGAACCAGTCCACTCATCAGCACGAAGGGTCCGTTAGACACTTTCTCAGTCTTTCTGTGGCGTTTAAGAATTAAGAGCTACTTCATTATAGAGATGTTTATACTGTTTACACAGCAGTTTAAAGTATAAACACACAATAATTAAATAAATCTGTCTGAGTCTGAAGCAGAGATAATTAAAAACCTAGAGTACTTGTGTATTCAAATTAATTAAATTATTTTGCTTGTAAATGTCCTTTTATTATGGAAACTGTTTTTATAGATTTGATAGATGGTCATTGCGCTCCACCGTTCTTTATGCACTCCTAAATTTTTCAACTCAGGACCGCATGTGGTCCTTGGGGAAAGAAATAAGCGTAAAGCTCTGCATGCTGTGTGGAAAATGTGTTTAGCCTGAATGGCAGAATTACAAAGGATCCACACCTTCACAGCCACAAATGCAATATTCAGGCTGTGACAACAAATTATGACAGAACCACTCTCTGGTGGGGTTTTTTTGGGGCTTCATCTCAGCTTCCTGCTGCGTCCCGCTGGCTAGGATTAAAAAGAAACTTCCAAAACTTGTTACAGCTCATAATTATGAGCGAAGCATTTCTGAACTTCTGAGACCACCTCTGCTTTACGGCCTATACCAGAACAACCTGTGTCAACTGCCACCACCATAAACATCCGCCGAATCTCGCTGTGTATCAGTGTAAATCACACATCCTCAAATTGAAAGATTTCTAGAGGAAGACAGATGGGGGGGGGGGGGTTTACAGCAGTTACCAGCAGGATTCACTGCTCTGCAGTTAAAAGCACTGAGGCAAAGAGGATGACACAGAGAAAAGAGCAGGTATAGGAGGTGGGGAGAGCCAGAGAGAGGCAATGAGTGAAGCTACATAGTGAACAAGAGAGGAACGATCCACGTCATCCACCGTCCTGCTGAGACACAAACATACTGTGATGGATAACAACGCTCCTTTCAAACACTCGTTATGATTCTCATAATCTGTGATTTAATTTATCTAGTTCCCTTCAGGACAGACACATCACAGAGAACTTATGCAGAGAAAAATGAAGACAAACACAGGTTTTCTCAAATTGATTGGTCATTATTTGGTGGGATATTTCACTACTAAATGTTTTAATCCTTTCAAAGTTGAGTTTGATTATTCTACAGAACACACTGAGTCCCATGTATGTAACCATATAACAACAACACACACAAAAGAAATCACACTTCAACTTCATAAAATAATAGTCAAATACACTGTAAAGAAAAAAAACAGTCTGCCAATACCTGCAATAAGTTAATATCAGTCAATCATACCAGCTCAACAGTTATCCTTTGGGCTCTGAACTTATGCTCTTACCTTTATTTAACATTAGCTTCATTAAAATGGAGGCGGTTCATTTGCATCCAGTCAGAGTGGGAGACAATAATGGCACAGTGAGGGAAAAGTAGAAAATCTGAGTTAAATAAGTGGAGCTGTTTGTCTGTTCTATGAAGCGCTGTTACAGACAGAGATTTGAACACACACGCGCACACACACACACAAACACACACCCACACACACAAACACCAGCCGCTTTTGTACTCAGTCCAAGTCTGTGTGTTCTGCACTGCTGCTGTCACACTATTTAACCACTTCAAATGCACACATCTCCCAACATGCTGCTTTTATTTGTCAGAGTGCATGAGTTTGTGTGTGTGCATCTTATCTCCCACTCCACACTGCATCAAGGTACCCAGCTCGTCTGCCTCTGAGTCGCACACTATCATTCTGTTATCACTGCAGCTACAGGGGGTCTTTTTAGCAAAAAAAAAACCCTCACTTTCTCGCTGCTTCAGCCAACCGGCACCACCTCCTGCACTCCTGCAGCACCTCCTCCCCTCGCCGTTTGCTTTTGCCAGCTCCACAGTTCAGCGAGCCAGGCAGGGCTGATGTAAGAGCGTTAAGAGCCGCCTGCCAATAGCTGAAACAGCTGGAAGGAGAAGCTCAATGGGAGAGAAAACACAAGCAGCGAATTAACCCTCTGAACCTGACAACTCAAACAGCATTAAACCTGCTGGAGACGGTGGAAGGGCGGGCAGAGGAACACAGATAAACACGCTCTATTAACACAATCAGGATAACAGCGCCGCCCTGTAATCACCTTGTCCAACATTCCCATCCTCAGATTTTGGAGTAATCCTTTTTCCCCCAGTGAGGGAGACGAGGGAGACGAGCATCCCAACAGCCAATAAATTAACATGTTTTTACATGGTGTTATCATGTGCGTTTTGGATGGATGTCGTTTGAGGAGGAGCTGCTGCGCTCGTCTCCGCCTGACAAAACAGCGGCTGTAGAACAGAGGCTTTACACGGGGAAGTAATTCATACGAGTGAATTAGGCTGAAGGTGAAGATATACTGTACACTTCAGATTGTTATTTAACAATGTGACGTCCGTCGCTTCAAAGCCAAGTTTGTTTTTGAGCTGGTGCACTGGAACGGGATTATAAAGAGGAAGTATGTCAAAATAAAATCAGCATATTTAAAGGTGAAGATACATAACATGAAACAACGCCAACCACCAGGAAGTTTGCCAAAGTGCTTCATGCAAATATTGAATTTTCAGCATTTCAGCATCAACATGATAAAGTTTGATTTGTCAGCTAAAGGGTCTGTTCACTAAAATGACTAAATATTATATATAATATAATAATAAGTAATATTCTCCTCAGTCACCTGTTTCAATTTTCTGTTTCTGAGATTCCTCCACGATCAGGAAGGTTAGGAAGGTTCTTAACTGAGTGAAATGACCCAGAAGTATCAAGCGGCAGCCACGATAAGAGCTGGTCGAACCCTCTAAATGCTGAGGAAAGGAGCTTCGATGCTTCCTATCTTATCTCCTTTAGCGTAGGAAACACTGAACCTTCCTTTACGAAAGGAAAGGAGATAATGCCATCCCGGCAGACACACGTTACGGAGGAAAGGAGTTTTTATCGTCCATGTATTATGAATTAAGTTGGTCGAGGTCGAGGAAAAGTGATCGGTGAGTCTGAGGAGCACCTGCCTGCTCACTGTTGATCTGCCCATCTGTTGTCAGTTTTGGAAAGTCACAAAAATGGGGCACCACAGACCTCCATATCTGACGTCCTGAAAAAAGCAGGCTTACCACTTTCAGACTGATTGCATGTCTATGACCTGATTCAGACAGAATGGAAGTGGTAGAGAGAGGGAAGGAGATGGAGACAAAAGAGGGAGATGGGGGTTGTAAACGACCATAATGAAAAAGAAGACAGGAGAGCAGATTGTTTTTCCAGACTCTCTTGTCACTCATTGATTTCCTGGTGTGGTTTGGCAGGCGATACAGGACTCATCTCCTCCTCACATCTCCTAAAAAGATGAAAGATTTTCGACTTTTATCTCTTCTCTCTCAGGGAAATAAAACCACGACCGAGTCACAGTGCTCCTCCGACTCACCTGAACACTGCAAGTCATCAGTCAAGATACGGAGTTCAAACTCCCGTCTCTCTCCAGCATCTCTGTGTCAACAGGCACCAAGAGCCCTGAGGTTGACTCCTATTACAAAGACGGAGAGACCAGGCGTGTGCAGACAGACCCGGCAAAGAAAAGCAGGCAGACAGACAGGGAGTCTATTCTCCTCTCGCTTCCTGGATAAATATTTGATCAGCGGAACTCTGATGGGTATTGATTAGAGCCCTTATCCGCTCTTTATCGATCCCTACTGACTGTGATCACCATTTAGACGAACACACACACACACACACACACACTCCTGTAACCTCTGAATGTCAAATCAGAGTGAAAGGTTAAAGGCTTAAAGCATTTAGCTGCACTGAAGCCTTTTCTAAAGAGATGATAGTAAGGCTGTTCAGAGAATAACACTGTAAAGCACTGATACTACAGATAAAGGAAAAGATGCGTTTCAGTGTGTGTGTGTGTGTGTGTGTGTGTGTGTATGTGTGTGTGCGTGTGTGTGTGTGTGTGTGTGTGTGGCCATGCCCTGTGGTGTATATAAGTAGCCACTATCAGGTTACAGTGCTTTCCCACTCTTAGGCTATCAAACCCTCCCTACGAGTCCTATCAACAACTAAGATTACATTACCGTGACGTCCTTGAGCCCCATGTTGGGTGACCCCTGCTGTAGTGCTTACACAAGCACCTCTGCCTTCAAAAAAAAAAAAATGATGGGAACTACCACCACAACACAGATGTGTGCGCGCATGTGTGACGTGTGGTTTGGAGAGGAGGACCAAGAGTCTCGTTTGCCACTTTAATCTGATCATAGCACTACAGTAACATTGTGATGTGAGGTGAAACACATTATCCTGACCTGACACCACTGTACAAATCCAATAAAGCCAGCACCAGCACCAAGCAGTGGACACTCTTGAGAACAAGGTCGCCCTCTAGACAAACGAACGGCAAGGGACTACACTGGTATGGGGATATTATTATTACAGGTACATCCAGTTTGACTATTCATGAGTCTGAAGGCTTATGACTGTTTATGATTCTGTTCAGCAACATTTTACAACTTGGCCTGACTCCACCTAACCTGACTGTTTAACATGAGTCTATGGGGATTGACTCACTTTTGGAGCCAGCCTCAAGTGGTCATTAGAGAAACTGCGGTTTCTTTCGTGTTGGCTTCATTCTTTAGCCTCGAAGGTTGCCGCCTGGTATGAACAGCCAAATGTCTCATCAGCTGCAATGAAAAAACTGAGGTGTGATTTCACAAATAAGGAATGAAATGAAACAAGGCAGGAAAGGTTAAATCTACGACAAACGAACACTGCAAAAGCAAAAAAAAAAAGCCAAAAAAATTTTCCCAGTGACTGACATTAAAAATATGTACCTTCCTCGGTACAACTGAATTCTACAACCAGTCTCTCTGCCAGCATCCTTCTGAAAAGAAGGGACACATTATTCCAGTGGACTATTGTCCCTTTCAAACTTATTCATTTGGTTTGTGGGGAGTTGTGACCATTCATCCTTGAAATTTACTGTATGTGGTTGCCTTTTAGTCAGAATAATCTTTATTCTAACGCAACCAACTGCCCTCAAACCTTTATTCTATTTCCTCATGATTCATTTACAAGAGTAGTGCAGTAGTGAGAGATGAAAGGGGGGAACAGAGAAACAAAGTGCTGATGTTGGGATTGAACTCCAGTCTCTAGGGTTACCATGTGTGGGTGGGAGACAGTGATGTATTTTTTCTCTGCGACATCTCGAACCAAATCTTTCAGACATGAATGCAGCCTCCGTTAATCGCCACTGAAACCTCTGCAGGGAACTTATTATTTTCTCTAATCATGGTATCATTTCTGATCTGTCGAAAGCACAGTGCCGCCTGACATTAGGTCCACTGACCTAATGAATGTCAATACCACACCTGAAACACCGGGAACGTGCAGCTCTGGCAGGTTCTTGCAACAATTTAATCAGGCCGAGGCAGTCAAGCCAATCCATGCGTGAATCAATCACAGGCAAACACATCATATTTGATTCCATTTGATTATACTGATTGACTCTGACAGAGGGTAATATGTCCAAATGGGGGAAGGTAAAATTAAAGGCAACTGAATTCCACGGATGCAGTTACAGCCTGCTGTCAATATGGGCAAAGGCGCCTTTAGGCAATATTCACTCCTACACCAAGCTATACAAAAGCCTTCAGGCGATCACAGTGAGAGAGTCACGTCGACAGTTTGATTTCTTGAGACCAAACCTCATTAGAAAAATTTACTTTGCTGTATTTTTATTTTTAATCCTGAATCCTATTGACTTTATTCTTTAAGCTAAAGGAAAAGAATATTTGGTTTTCATTTATTTTTCACCACATATTGCATTAGTCTCTCACGGTTTCTTTGACAAATATTTTACTTCATTAAGACTGTGTGTTCCATTCTGATTTGTGCGGCTTTGCACATTAAAGATTCAGCCTAAAAATCTTGCTTTATTTATTTTCATTTGACAATTTATATCCATTTTTTTTCATTAAATAGAAAAAGGCATGTAGCCTGCCTTGCATTGTAATTGCACCTCACTGCCCCTCTGTGTTCTGCATTTAACAATCAACCAAATATCACACTGTTGAGACACCCTTAATCACCACAGGGGAAATTCCTTCACAGTGACAGCACTAAAGCCATCTATATTATTTTATATCTTTGGCATGAGCACAAAACTTCAATGGGCTCATCAGCAGCTCATTTATTGAACAGACTGCTCCCGTCATCCCGCCTGGTTACTTATTATGGCAGTAGAGAATCGTAGCAGCAAACATGACACAAAGATTAAGAGAACTGAGACTGACCATGAGTCCACATTTCATTTTGTTCACCTCAGCTTTCCGTACAAGACAAACTGCTTTCTATCATATGTCATCATCAATTTCTTTATTCCATAAATCAATGGGATCTTGGGATCTTGGAATTGTGTTCATATTGCTTTCCAAAGAAACATCAGCTTTCTTCACAGAGAGTAAAAACCTGCATTTTGAGGCATTCTTGATACGTCTTATGAGCAATTTGTTCTCTACTGAAGACATTAAATCACTTCACAATCAACCAAATACACTATTACATCATAATGCGGTTGACATTGGCCCTGTTCTCCATGTATCCAATATAAAACAAGAGAGACGCTGGGATTCAAACCATCCTTAATGTTTTGATAGCTCATCACAAGTCAGCGCTCATAAGTCTCTGCACAGCCTTGCAGTTACAATTCAAGAGCACACTTCATTATATTATGAGAGTCACTGACCTGTGACAAATAGATTCCCTGGCAAAAAGTGATTTGTTTTCCTTGTATATAGCAAGAGCCTTTGATATCCGCATTCTGCCTTGATCGCCCTGCGCTCCACACGTCTTGGAGATGGCCGAGGAAAACCAGGTGCGGATGATCAAGTGTCTTTTTCTAGCTTCTTGATCTCAGGCAGGAGGCCACAGTCTGGGCTCAGCAGCTGTGTATACACAGCACCTGGATCAATAGCAGCAGAGAGCCTGTATTGATTATGTGTGTAAGTGATACTAGAATGGGGGTTGTTAGGGAAGAGGAGGAGGAGGGAGGCGGGAGAGGTAGGTGTCCTGGATTAAGGTAACAGGGATACAGCCTTGTGGTGACCCCAATGAGCCGTGTGTGTGTGTGTGTGTGTGTGTGTGTGTGTGTGTGTGTGTGTGTGTGTGTGTGTGTGTGTGTGTGTTGCTATTTGGCTTCCCTGTTCTCTCACATGCTAGTCTGTCATAGAGAACACACCCCTGGTGTCCTGGTCTGACCTAGACTCTCAAAAATGTTGAAGTCAGTTCTGGACAAAATTCAGCCAAACTACTGTAAAAATTCTCTGCCATTAATCTGTGATTCTGCTTTTCTGCTTTTCTGCTGTTAGATTTTCAAAAAGACAAGCTGAATACTTGGAAACCATTTTCATTTTAGCTTCCAGGTGTTAACTTTAAAGTGGATGGAAAGTGTAAGTTCAACCCAGGTGGCAAAAAATGAAAGAAATCCACTGATGTTAAAAGTCCAAAACCTATTTGCACTTCAATCAATTCCATCTGCAAAAAACCAAGTAACTTGATAAAAGCCACTGTACTTTATATTTGAAAACAAGATATTCAAACATTAGTCCTTGATTATTAGTGTGGGCTAATGAATAAATTAGATATTTCTGAAAATAGCTCTAAAAGCATCATTAATGCACCATTTATATTAACAATAAGACCAGCAACATGGCGCTTCGTTCACAAACAGCCTGAGCCTGCAGCACTGCTGGCTTTCAAAAGACATTGTAAGGGCATATGTTCCAATTGAAGGCATTGTAACCCATTTGAGTACTTAAGTTTTGTAGACGTGATATAGAGTAGCTAAAAGCTATATTTTAGCAGTTGAAAAAAAAAAAAACATTGTTCATTATTATCCTTGTGCCATTTATATATTTCCTAGTGAGCTTCCCCTTTCCACTGAAACAGAAACCATGACCCGCCTGTCAACCCTGCGGCCTTTTATTTACATTGATTGTGTCTTTGCTATAGACAGAGTCACATGAAAAACATCTGTTCTAACGCCAAGCTTAGTGCTCCCCAAGGACTTGAATGGCTCAATTACAACAGAGCTCCATGTCCGCAGCACCACCCTCCAAAACAGAGCTGAGACAGCGCCCGGCACCACCTCCTGGGATCAGAAACTCCAGATCCTGAATGTATCCTGGACCACTGTGATACAGGTATCAAATATCCCTGTGGTATTCCCACTAATGAGCCGTTACACTTACATCTGAAATACCATCAGGGTGCTGAGACATTTCAATCAACCATGGGAGCTGCTGTGTGGACGGCAGCACATCTCCACAACCTTCAAGTAAAAATCATTTGAATTCTGAGCATGTTCCCGTCAAATTAACCGCCTGTTCAGAACAGACACAGATCAAGTGTCTATGATTAAGAGGGTCGTTACTATCTTGATTTTTCTAGTTATGAGAGGTAAATTTATCCAACAAACGCACTAAGTGATTTCACAGCCAAACTCAATGCAGTATCAGGCACATTTTTTACATTAACATCCACACATTTCCTTGATTGGAGCCACAAAGAGCATCACGTCCCCACTAATTCAACAGACAGTAATCGCACCAGTGAGTAACAACACTGAGCATCCAGGGAAACTTGGACCCTACTAACTGCCATCATATTGATTATTTATGAAAATTGTTAAGTTTTTGTTGTCTCCAAAAGGTTGCTACGGTAGAGGAAAAAACAAAAACACAAACACAACAAAAAGCATACTTGCTTCTCAGTCAGTTATTAAGTGAATTGTGACTATTTCAAATGTGTTCGCAGTGAGAGAAGATTAGGTTGCTTGTTGCAGCTAAAAATGTCTCCAATGAGCAACACAATTATTTTAAATGAAGCATATTTTTGTTGTCCATATCTGCAGTTTGTTACTCAACGTGCAATCAATAAAGTTAGAAAATACATCTAAGCAGCAAGCAGTGTTCTTCGAGTACAGAAACAAGCAGTTATAATTAGCTGCTTCCCGCCTCAGTGTGCTGTAGAAGTTATTCATCCTTCAGATTCAACACTACGTCGACTCCCTTGCAGCGCAATGACTACAGTGTGCATTAAGATGCAGAGAAAAGCAGTAGCGGTGGGGAGGCGGAGAGAGACTGGGGGAAGGTACTGGAGACAGGAAATCATTGTCTGATTCATCACTTCAGGTTTAACAGATTAAACATGGAGAGTCACTGGTGGAAGATCTGTTCCATGAATAAAATGGGATTATTTATTCAGAGAGATAAAAGAAGTGTCAAGGTGTAATCCCTCCATAGGAATGCAAATAAATTATCTCATGGACACTACACACCAACAAAGGCACTACAATGGATGAGCTTGGATTTCATAAAGATGTATTCAGTCAGGATATGTACACGTTTCTGTAAACCTGTGGTACAGTGCTTAAATCTGGGTTTATTTCTTTGGCTTTTGGCTTGTTGTAATATGAACCCACTGTATGGTGCTCTTTGATTCTCTGACAAAAAATAGATTAAATTTACAGCAACAGTGAGAACAAAAATATAATTTTCCAGCTTTGAAAGAATAAAAAAAAAAAAAAAAAGGCCCCATGTTCCCTCAGTGCCATTGTTCATCGTCTCAGTGCCAATTGTATTTCCTACAGCCCTGCAGGCAGACCGTGTCCAGCAATATTTCATTGGACAACACATTGTAGAAATCTCTATTTCTTGTAACAAAGGAGGCTGATGGAGAGAAAGTTTGTCCAGCTTCCCTTCCCCTCCTCTCTCCAAATGTGGTGGATTTACACCATGGGCTCAGTGATGGAGGTAGGGCTGAGGTTAAGAGGCTGTAAAGTGTGTGTATATGTGGGGTGTTGGGGGGGGCGGATTGGCTGGAGGAAAGAGAAGAAACTCCATCTCCACACTCGGGGCTACAGATGAAAAGCTGCACCTTTTTTTTTTTTTTTAACCCTCATCCCTCCTTATCACTTGGAAAATTCCTGGTGTGTAAAATTGAATTCCGGCGGTATTTCCCAGGATCAAGATGAGAGGGCAGGGATTGGTGAAAACATAATGTGGAGAAGCTGGGACAACTGCTCTTAACACTGCTCAATCCCTCTCTTTTACACACATTCACATTCACACATTCACACACACACACACACACACACACACACACACACACACACACACACACACACACACACAACAGTGCCTCTGTCTTCCTAGAACAAAGGCAAAAGTGGATACACATTAAGCAAATGATGCAAACAAAAACCCACTTCCAGCATCACACATGCTGATCCGGTGGCTCTGTGATGTTGCATGTGTTCACACCCGAGCAGCAGCAAACGACAGGAAGAGGCCCTTTTGCCGTTTTTTAATCTAGAATTTCACCTTCCTGTTTCTATCTATTCCAGTCACATACACACACACACACACGCAACCTGAGCCCAGAGCTATCCTAACAGGTGCTGCACATGGATTTTATTTTATTTTTTTATGAGCTTGAGGTGGGAAAAAAAATTGCATACCTAATAATATGAAATATATCCACTGGCAAAAACTCATCAAAATAACTGCTCTTAGAGGAAAAACAATTAAACGGTGAAAGTGGTAGCAGCATTTAAGTCTGATGGGGGGTGGGCAGCTTTAAAATAAGCTCTCCCCAGATACAACAAACGCTAGGTCTCAGCTTTAATTATAACCTCATTATTCAATTAAATGAAAGACAAAAGAGTCCTTAATTTATAAAGACTGTTCCCGATTCACAGCCACCTGCTCAAATGATGAAAAAATGTCTCGTTCTCGATGCGTATGTGTGGATGTATGTGGATACAATGACCACAGCACAGAGGAAATCCCATCGCCGCAGGAGCGAGCTGAAGCACCTGTTCATCGGCCGAGCACCTCCTCTGAACCAGACTGAACCAGATCCTACCCACTGACCCCCAGACAGGGATTACAATGTTGTGTGAGTCAGAACAGCCGGACCATCACACACCCTGCTGAGTGTGTTACTGTCAACACCGTTTCTCCGGCCATACATATACACACACACACACACACACACACAGAGTACAGAAACTGAACTCCAACTGAAAATGTGCATACAGTATACTGTTGATTTGTACGGTTCAAATTCAGCTGTATGTTGTACTGTTGCCAATTCTGCCTAATGAAACAGAACATATTTTTCACCAGTCTGTCTTTTTTCCAGCAGGGTAGAAAATTAATGAAGGCAGACGGCAGAAATACTGTCTTAAACTGAACTAAAAATCTGTTCATGCAATTAAAAATGAGGGGAGACATGCAGGTTTGATGTATACATTTGCATTTCAATAAGTTATCTCATCTTTTATTTTGTTAGATGAAGATAGACACACAAGTTTATCTTGTTTTATATTACTGTCTCGGTACAACTGCTGTCGTGTTTTGGGCACTGTAGGCGAAGATGATTCTCATTTAGAGACAATGAAGTGATTTTTGTTCAAGCAGAAAAACATGTCTCTCATTATCAAATTAGTTGCAATTCTAGAAATGACATCCGTATATATCTATTTTTGAAATGAATCATTGCTGTTGTACAAATTTGCAGAATCACCAAAAATGAACAGCGAATGTTGTAAATCCTGAAGCTGGTCTGAACATGACCATAAAATACAGATTGAAGATGTCTTTCCAGGGTCATCAAGGATGTCCTTCCTGACAGGAAGCTGAGCAGGCATTTGGTATGTGATGGGTCAGTGTATTAGGGGGCCCAACTAGCCAATCGTGTTGCCCCGTAGCTGAAGTCCAGGCCATCCCACCAGCCTCTGCCACCTGTCCTTCACCCTCCCTCGGGGTGTGGGGAGAGGGTGACGGCCAGATGGCTCTTGAGGTCCAAGCACCATCCTGAGTGCAGCATCCTCCCCACCCCCAGCCTCAGAGCTCCTGGTCCCACCTCCACCCTCTGACCCTCCCTCCCCTTCCCCAGTCCAAACCCCTGAGCCCCAACGCTCGTCAGTGCTGCATGACTGAGCAAACACAGTCCTTCACCAAAATAAATCCCCCGTCTCTCCTATGCAGCTGCTTGGTTTGCAAGAAAAGCTTAGCCGGTGCCTAAAAGAGCCTTCATCTCTACTGGCAAAGCGGCGTTCATGACATTAAGATTTTCACTATCACAAAGTGCCAGAACCTGCTCCTGATGCTGACAAAAAACCTTTAAGAGAAAATGGTTTGTGTCTGTTCCAGCCACAGAGTACCTCAGCTAAATAAGATAATGAGTGCTAGCCAGTGCGATCTCTGAAGATAGTAATCATCTATCTGAGCCATCCAGTCGGGCCGGCTGGAGAGGAGCAACTGTTAAAGAGGGATAATGTCTACAATAGGTTCTAAATAATCTCACAAGGCTGCTCATTTGTCATCACGCTATCCTATCTCTCTGATATTACATTCAATTAGTTTCAGATACCAGCAGTGCAGGGCTGCTGGCACGCACAATCAATCAAACGCTGTCAATGACAAATCGTCACCCCTCTGGTCGCTCTCTATATCTAGGCAACAGGCCAACGTAGCAGTGGAGACATGATTGGGGGCGGTGATCACCAAGTCTAATGGATGTCTCAACCTGAGGTCAGAATCCAGCGTCAATTCTCGCTGAGAGCAAAAAGATGGGCCCATCATTCAAATCTGTTCAGGTCGAAAATGTGCGCAGTACTGTACGCTGCAGATGGCTATGGCCTTCACTGTTTGTTAGCTTGTTTAAGAGAATTATGCAGGAGGGCACTGACTGCAGTAATCTGAGTGGTGGGCAGCACAGATGTTGCAGTCCTAATGAACAGGTTGGCAGCTGAGGGAGGGTACGGCCACAGTGACCTTGCCCATATGTCTGGCTAAATGTCCACTGTTGGGAGGAAATACTGTCAAGAGAACAGTAAAAAGCTATTTTTCTGTTGCCTACATTATCTTTACGAGCACAATGATTTGATACAACTCAGGCATATGTCGTAATGGAAACATAAACACCTTAACCCTTTCAGAATGAAGTGATGATCTGAGAAAGATCAGCATCTTTCCTCAATCTCTGACAGCTGAAATCCACATAAAGCAGGTAGTTACAACAACTGCAATATACTACTGATCTGATACTCCCAGCAATGAAGATGTTTCCATGTACCACAAGCCAAACATTGTGGATTCAAGACACTGAAATGAGTTTCATTTGCAGGATCCCTGGGCTCAGCCTCAGGAACATGCTGAGGAGCTCAGAAAAGTGGAGGAGGAGATGAGAGCAGAAACGCTGTGACTCTGCAGAGGAAGAAGCCAGTACAGGTGGTTCAGCATCTGATCAGGATGCCTCCATGATGCCTCCCTGTGGAGGTACTCCAGGATCGTCCAACAAGGAGAACAACCCAGGGCTGGATGGATGGATGGATGGATGGATGCTGGTGTGCATGTAAGCATGCAGGTACTTACTAACTTTAAGAGCATTCTTCGGTTTGATAACTGTCTTTACATCACTTTATAAATCAGATTCTAGTGAGGATGACTGTAATTTCCCACCATAATCTGTCAGTTTAACTATTGGCTGGGAGGGCCGGGCAACACGGCCAAAAATGTTACCACAATAAACATTTTCATATCAGTCAATATTGATAATTATTTTTCATTTTTAATTACCTATTTGTTAAATAATATCGTACATATCGTTTTATCGCCCAGGCCTACAAGCCAGTGTCTCATCATCAAGTCTCACATCACTGGACCACTCCAAGTCTGGAAAGAAACTGAAGTTTACTAGCCAAGCGTCTCCCGCTGTGAGTGTGTAACCTGAGGTTCAGGATTAAGTCCATCTTGTGAAGGAAATAAACAAAGCCATGTAGGATTTCCCACTCATCTGTGTCTCTTAACTAATTATGAGAGTGTTACAGAATGACTGCAGCAGAGCAGTCAGTGGCACACACATCCACCGTAAACACCTCATTATCCTACAGAACCCCACCCAACCGCATCAAACGCCTCTTAATGAGCAGTCAGAAACTATACTGGTGAAAATAAATACATAATTTCCAATGGCTCTGATTGAGCAATTAGTGTCACATTGCCTTTCATCTTCATTGAGCTGAATCAATAGTAGATTCCATTAGAGAATGGTCTCTGTCACCTTCTGAATGTCCTTCGTCGTTCGTATCAGACACCAGTGGAGGCGGTGGAGATCTGCTGTCGGACTCGTCTTTGGTTTAAAAACATACCGAACTATTGAAATAGTGCACATTTTTTCTATTAGTGTTCTCCCGATGGTCTGTTTGAAGACCTTGGACTTTCTCTGCATAATGAACCCCTGGCTGTGCATAATGAACATGCTGTGAACATTAGAGTGGTAAAACTGGACTGTATCCATACAAATCAAAGAGCAGTTGAATAACATGGCATTCAGTGTTTCAGTAGCGCTCCCTCAAGAGCCGGGCTGTATGGGAGGCGGGGATATCCCATATGCTGCACAGACATTGTTAATCAAAGATCGGCTCAGAGCTCCTTTTCTTTGACTGTGCTCCAATAAATGAAGCATGCACGTATAGACCTGGAGTTCACAGGTGTTTAAATCTTTTTAGAACCTAATTTCACGCTGGCTCTCACAAATCTGTAACAGAGAGGAGACGCAACGCATGAATCAAAAATGATGAATATGTAGTATGTGATGCTGTTGTCAGACAAAAACCTACTTTTTAGTAACTCAGAAAGGCAACCTCTTCTTCTTTTATTTTTTTAGGGAAAGTAATTTCCATGTTGTATATGTTTTTGGGAACCAAGTAATATTTGGTCAAACCAAACGACATCTGATGCATAGTAATGTGAACGTTACAATTTATCACCAAACACCCCACTTTTCATGACTTCTTCAGTGCTGCTGGGGGTTTCTACCAGGTTCTTATGTAGATAAAATGGACATAGTCTACATCTTTAATCATTCCTTGAGTGCAGCTCTGCAATACATAACACTAAAGATCACATCTCGTGGAGTCCTAGTCCAGTGATATCGACTGACTAGAAACAGGCAGGTTTCTGATAGTCTGCAGTTCTGCTCCGTCAAACACTGAGCCCCGATTCACCACAACACAATACATCCCTCTCTGCTTTCCCATGTAGGTCCATGATTGCTGCTCAATGAACATTAATATACGGAGCAGGGGACAATTGAAGGAGTAAATCTACGAAGAGAACAAAATCCAATTACCTCCTACTGGGGCGAATATCACATATAGGATTGTGAACTCACACAGCCTAGGTAATTGTTGGGGGACATTGAATCTTACTGCATGAGGAGCCTGGGGTAATTCTCCTACAATGAGTGTCCGTGCGTCCAGGTTCCTACCTCAGTGCTTTCAATTTATTTAAGTCGGCTGATGTCCATTAAGAGGGAAGGTGAGTATTGGCTAAGTCTAGCACAACCTCTCTTCCCTGGAGAGCGCCGGGCCTCGTCTGGTCCCCGACCGATGATGACGCCATGTTTGCGGCTGCAAGTGAGGCTTCTGATGAAATCTAGACAGGTTGCTGCTGATAATTCATTGAGCAAAAACTCACTTTATGAATGGTATCAGGGTCCATTGAAAAAAAATGTTGTAGATATTTAGCTCCATGCTGCATCCTGAACACTGGAGATACTGAAGTCCTTGTGCCACTTAGCTTCCAGAAAGAGGCTCGGCAGTCTGGAAAATTGGAAAACAGCAGCTGGGGCTTTGGTCGCATCAATTAATATTCATGTTCTACATAATCCCATGTGATTAATTTAACACACCTGATCGAATCAATAATTTACAGGGGGAGGACCAGGGAGGACGGGAAAAAGGAATAAACCTTCTTATTAAATCTGATCCCAGGTGCACCTTTAGCTGAGGGACCAGAGTCCAGCAAACCTCCACACCATCTGAAACGGAAGCAGACTTAGCAGTGACCAAACTCAAACAGCTGTCTACTCTTCAGCTGCTCCGAGTGGTGGACCCCATGTGTTGGAAAAACCGGATGAGATCACCCACCCAGAGGAATTGGGGATCCCTCCTGTTTTGCTACCTTAGCTGTAAACACATAGTAAACAGAGCGGTGGATGTGGCATTAAAGCTGTAAGTCAGCTGAGTCAGCGTCCACAGCAGGAAAGCAGGAGAAATTCAGTCCGCCACCACATTAAAGGGTTCATACACACAAGGAGCTGTCGGTTATTTTCATCCTGCAGAGGACCAAGTAATCCTTCATCTAAAGTCAAGCCACAAAAAAACAGGAAAACCGGAGCTATGAGGTTTGCATACAACAACAGCACTACATCAACATCATGTGGAAAATGCAGAGCGAAGCTGAAACGGGGAAAATGAGTCGCGGTATCAAGTGCTCCATCAATCTTAGTGCAGACTGCTAAAGTAATTCTACACAACCACAGAGCATCAAAGAAGACTTAACAGACGCCTTGATGCTTTCACTCACTCTTTGGCTTTGAATCAATCACGTTAAGCTTCCTTTGACACCTCGTAAATGTAGTAGAGGTCGAATCAGGTCAGAATGCAGATATTCAAGGTATTTTTGTTTTTTGCAAGAAGACAAACTGTTTTTTTTTTTTCTTTTCTTGTTGACAACTTTGAATCTAAATGTACAATTTCCAAGACACATGTTAAGTTAAGTAGCAACAGTTTTGTTTTGCTTGTTGACCACCTATGCATCAACCTATCCGGACTCAGCTGTCAACATTCAAACTCTACCTTCAAAGATTGCTTGTCCACTCTACACTCAAAAGCACTCACTCAGCCTTGCTGTACTCTCAAACCGTCACACATCACAGAGCAGACAGGTAGATCGGGAGGATAAAAAAGAGGATCAGTCGTTAACTCACCCTTTTCTGGTCCTCCAAGCAGTGCAGCACAGGCTTCCTCCTCGGGTGCTGTTGTGGACTAGCCTCTGCTCCCGCCTCCATCTTCCCATAAGTGAGTGAGTCCTCAGGCTCTTCCACAGCTAAATATCCTTCTTGGGAATGAAGGGAAATACCTGCTTACAGTATTTCAGTCCCCTTCCCACTTGGTTCCCAGTTGTGGTGCATGAATGTCTATCCAAAAGAAAAAGAGCAAAAGCTGTCTGTCCATCAACTTTGTTTCATGAAAAAGATAGCACCCAATCTCTGGGGGGATCCAACCTCAGCCACATGTCGTGTCTCAGTCATATCGTTTCTTGATGGTTTTTCTTTGCAGTTCCTGGTGAAGAGGGGCTGGCCTGAAGTGAGCATCAGGGCAGAGAGCAGGAACCGAAGATAGGCAGGATGGTTCTCTCCCCGAAAAACATCTTCTAATCTAAAAGGAGGATGCGATCATCATGATGCGAGGTTCAATCTGTGTCCCTCTGGACAGACAATGTGGGCAGGTTTCGGTTTCCATGTAGCAAAATGAGCAGACTTCAGGGAAACATCCACCAGTATAAAAAGAAAAAAGCAAAAAAATGTCCAGCGAAAGCAGATGTGTAAAAGCTGGTGTCACTCACAGCAAAGGTCACGTCTGGTATCCCAACAGCAAACAATTGCCTGTGTTGAGAAAGAAAACAGAGTTAAATTGAAGCATTATAGCAAAGGCTGTGGTGTCAGAAAGAACTTGAGATACTTGTTCAGTATCAGACTACGCATTATTATACTACGTAACATATAAATATATAATATGGTAACATTATTATTATCATAAGTTAAAGCTAACTGAGTATTTACAAGATTTTTGGGTTTTTTTTGTTATTGTCAACACATCCAGAGAAAAGACCAAAACCAACAATTCATTAGTCCATGTCTCAATGCTTCCCCAACCTGTCTGCAGCACTCAGCTGCAAGTCCACTCCATCCATTCCTAGTCCCATTACATTAAAAAAAAAAGGTTAATAATTTCCATAGGCAGCTGAGCAATGTTAGTTTTAGCAAATGTTACTAAAACTAGAGAAAACTGCATATTTGGAACTACTTTCAGCCAAGGATTAATGCACATTTTGTGCTCTTGTGAGTATTTACAGCAGCAGGATGGAGTATGTGAGATTGACTCAAACCAAATGATACAGTGCACACATTCACTGCAATGAAGGAACATAATCCCAGTGCAACAGTGTGGCTCACTGATGTGTTTTTAATACTTTTGGAGCAAGAACTGAAGTGTACGGCACAGGGGAATGAGATGTTGGCTATATCAGATTTTAAACATAGAATACTTGTTTGCAGGATCAGTTCACGGTTGGTTGCAGTCTTTTCATGGGATTTGCTGGCAATAACAAAAATGTACAACATCACCAGCAGTATCCTTTAAATGCTGCGCGAGGACCATTTGTATCTATTGCATATAGGACATAGTTTACCCAACAAACCGCCGGCTAATTGCTGCAGGTGTGGGCTTTTCACCAGTCACGCCATGAAAACACACTTCTTAAATCCTAACTAGCTAACTTTTTCGTGGTCACAAACTTGCTATCGTGCTATGCAGTTCTTAGAGTTATCGTAAACGTGACTTTTTAGCCTCCGTCTGACAACAAACATTAACTCAAGAGTTACAATGTGGAACAAATTGCTTGCCGAAGGTTTGAGCTACTGCAGCATCCCTGCAGGAGAATCTGCGAGCACTCACAGGCTGCCTGAGACTGGCTGCTGCTCCGAGCTTTCTGGAAACTGTTCGTAATTGGCTAAATTGACGAACAATAAATAAACTACGAGGAGAAATAAACATTATACAAGAGTTTCCTTGTGAAGAAATGATGCTCACCCCGCACTTCTCTGTTCCTTTCCTTCCCGGTGGAGATGATCCCTGCCTCGTGTGCTGCGCTGTCCGTTCCTCTGGCTGCGAGCGGAGCAGCCAGCTGCTGCATTCACGTGCTGTAGGAAACATCGTGATGGTCAACAATGTGGATGTTGTCGCCTCACGATTTCTTTGCAACACAAACCACAAACTCTTTTAAATGTTACCAACAAACATGTTTTCTACAAAATTGCTTTAAATATGCGTTGTTTTGTCCTTTTTAGTGTGTTTTTATGCTTTTCATTTGGTAAAGCAAATTGTGACCTTGTTTTGCAAAGTGCTGCAAAAATAAAGTTTGTTCTACATCTTATTTTACAAGTGAGAAGGGAAAACAGCTGTCTATTTCATCCTTTCATGATCATTTTTACTTTTGTTAGACTGTTATCCCAAATAACTGTCTTTTTAAACTTGGGAAAAAAATATGCTGGATGTGACAACTCTCAGCAGTGAAGCACTTAGAGATACACACCAGCATCAACTGTACACAGTTCTCCAGCTTTTTAGATAAAGAAAATAACTGATATATACCAGCATCCTTAGGTTTAAATTCTAAGGAGAAATTCTTAAAAGACTTCATTAGAAATTGTCGCTATTTTCTGTCATTTTACAGAAAAAACGATAAAGAAAGAAAATAATTAAAGCTGATGAATTGATCTGAAAATAGCCATTATATGTGGCCCTGTGGAACATAAATAAATGCAGGAAATACAAATACATCTCTGGCTCTACCTCTGGTAGTTTTATAATTGTAACATAATAGCTTTTAAAAAAACGGTATAAAGTTGAGAATCATAACCAAAGTATTAAAGGTTATTTCTTGGTCCAAGGCAGACCTATTTACCATAGATACCAATTGAGTTTTTTTTCTGATAAGCAGAGAGTTGGCCCATTTTTAATCAAAACCCTATGAACTAGTGCTTACCAATTCGTAATGGGTACCCTAATTTACGAGGGGTACCTGATGGCAGCATCAGGGTCCCACTCGCTTTCTCTTACATCCGTAACATTACGTCACTAGATGCTTCGAGCTCCGCTGTTCTCTCTCAACATCCTTGAAGGCGCCCGTCGGTTTCCATGGCGACTCTGGGTAAAGAGAGCTTTACTGCCACCTAGTGCCGAAATAGAGACACGACAACAAGATGCGGAGCCTCTTCAGTTGTACTTTGATATTGATTAATTTTGAACTCTGAGTGACTGTAATGCAGTTAATGCTATTGTCAAAGTTTTTTACGAACCAAACAATCAATTATTAAAAATAATCAGCAGATTAATCCATAGAGACAATTATCATCAGTTGTAGTCACATACAAAAAGAATTAAGCTGCACCTCAACCAGCTAACAGTAAATGCTGCTTACATGAGTAATAATTATCTAATTACATAAAAGTATAACGGTCACAGGGGCTTTTTCTCTGCACATTATGTTTCCTACTTCCTATGTTTTCGTGATTATACTTTGATTATACATGATAATTTGATTGCAAATTTTCAACGTAGGACTTATCCTTCTCTATATTTGCAGTGCCATTGCAATACTTTTATTTCAAGGATAGGTTCACAATTTAAGTCTGTAAAACAATATTCAGATGCCGATGTGAACATTGAAAGATGTTTTGCCTGTTGTAATCAATCCTATTCATACTGGCCATTAAAAAACAGTATTAAAATGCATTTTCAACATAAGTGATGCAGTCCTCATTTTGTGCACACATCCAAAGTTTAAGCAGTCTGAGTTAGTCAAATCACACTGTTATCTTCCAAAAATACCTTTTTTTTAATGAAAAATTCAGTATTTGTGTTTCATCAGACAGTCTAAAAGAGGGGATTTTGTATTAAAAAGGCTGCAAATTTAGGAAGAAATCCATTTGATTTGATTAATCTGGAAGGGCAAAGCCTCATGTTAGATTCAGATAAACTTTTAAATACACATTTGAGAGGGAACAATTTTGCCCTCTATAACTTACATTGAAAGTGAATAAGGAGTTTTTAATGGCCTGTTTTAATATTAATATAGGCACCTGAGTATTGTTGTAAGGCAGACTTGAAAGATTGTGAACCTCTCCTCTAAGTATAGGACCTGAACACTTAATGGACTACACAGACTGTGGTAGGACTACGTGCGCCTGGTCTGGGCCCGCCTATATCCCTACATGGAGGAAGTGGAGGTTGGTGTTGGGCTGACGTGAGCAATATGTTTATACTGGGCGGGCCAAATGCTAGTGGTCACCCACACAACTGGGCAAACTTCTCTCCACTATAGTAAAGTTGACCAAGACGGAGGCCACTGTTTACAAGCAGCGGGGAAAAAGAAATCCAAGACCCGTGCACATTTTGTACTATTTCACTTTGGGTTTATACGCTTCTACTGCTGCTTCATACGCGGAAAAGTGATCTTGTGTTTAAAAAAAAAATCCACTTCTGCAGGCTGGAACTCAAGGCACATTATCGTGAAGATGGGAAAATACCACTGAACAAGGCTTATTTCGTGGATTTGGGTAAGTCTACGCATGTTTGTGAATTTGTCTTGGCTTAAAAGAAGAAAATCAAAGCGTTTCGTTCAACTACAGCTGTTTCGGTGTCCCTGGGTTACCGCTTCGCCCCGGTAAACTGATTTCCATGCAGGCCGTGTAACTTCAGCTAAAGTGCTTATTGTTTCTTCAACGTTTTAACTTAAAACCGCTGCCATGTGAGAAGTTTCAGGATTATCCGGGTTTTCCGTGTTTCGTTACGTGAGTTAATGTTAGTTCTAAACCTTATCGGGCGGCGGGCGCTCGTAGCTGGCTACGTGACAACAAACGTTAAACCGTTAACCGCGACTAAACATATTCCTCTTAAACACAGAGCAACGTTGTCCTTGTAACGTTAGTGCTGATTCGGAATTTGCCACAATACGTATCTAAGTTTAAAGCAGGCCTCCGCTGGTACGGTACAGACGTTCCGCGCCAAGGATTTCAAAAACAGTTTACCTGCGCGGGACAACCTTCACTTCCTCTACGCTGGCTCGCGCCGCGCTCCTATTGGTTGCTTCACACAAAAAGGGCGGCACCACTGCGTCCGTTGGGCCCGAGGATTCGACGGAACGTACGTCAGTTACCGCCAATATCTAGCTGGTGTTTTGATTAGATTTAAACTGATTTTTTTGATCAATATTACCATCCGGTAAAGACAGGGGATAAACTAATTTGACCATCGGTATATTATTGAACTCACTGTTGTCACGGTGATCTGAAAATGTTGGTACCCGACAAATATATTGCGCTAAAAAAGCGGTAAGGCTCTCCGAAATTATATACTGTGTAATATAATAATTAACGAGCTGTCTTTATTAACTTAAAATCACTTTAATTAATGACGTTGATTAATACCGCAGGCAAGCTAGAATAATTCAGCATGTTTAAAGTTTGTTAGGTGGAACAAATGTTAGCTAGTATAAGTTGATAGCTGATTTTTGCCTTGATCCTATGAGCAAAAAATTGTTGGGCCTCATTGACCGTCACTATACAAGACAGTTTCCTTATTTCCAATTATTAAGACAAGCTTTACAACAAATGGGTTCTTAATGAAGTCCCTCTTGAAAATCAGGACCATAAAATGGAAGATATTCTTTTTCAGATGGTAATCCAGACCTAAACTGTAACAGGAGAAAATTATAATTTAAAAAAAAAAGAAGATTTTCAGAATTGTTTGATACCATCCCTAAGCTGAATCTATCACTGTATTAATGGCCAGGTAACAGCAGCTAATATACTCCATTATTAAATTCTTATGCCAAGGTGGAAAATGTCAGGTACAGCGCTTGAATCTCAAAACCTGAGCCAGAAATCTCACTCAAAGGTCAGTAAGTTCAGAGGAATCCACATCTTTCTCCGATATAATTTGTTCATTTGTTTTCTATGAGAAATACCTCAGTAGAAATGAGTGGGCTTGTATCATAGTCATTCATATTTTTTTGTTTTTGTTTTCTCCTTTTGCTGACTAGGATGATAGCTTTGTAGCACCCCTGGTTCCTGTAAAGACCCCAAAGAAAGTATTTGGCACGTGTGCAGTGTCAGTGGAGAAGCAGCTAACCATGGGTCCCCTTACCACGCCTAAAAAAGGAAGGGAAGTAGGCTCTGTTGATCCCTGGACGCCGACCTCAAACCTTAAAATGCTCATCAGTGCTGCTAGTCCTGACATCAGGAACCGAGAGAAGGAGCTGTGCATGGACAATGATGGGCGGGATGGTCTTGACTCTATACAGGTATTAAAAAATATTCTATATGCATACAACATATGATTGATATTTTCTGATAAATCCAGGTGTTCAGAGGAATATTGCTCTTAACTGCAGCTCTCTGTTATCTTTCTGTAGGACACTGAAAATGGAGAAGAGTCAGAGAAAATGATCAGCAGGAAAGAAAAGAGTCTGGGTTTGCTCTGTCACAAGTTCCTCGCCCGCTACCCAGATTACCCAAACCCCGCCCTCAACAACGACATCTGCCTGGATGACGTGGCCACTGA
The DNA here is from genome assembly GCF_002260705.1 of Seriola dumerili. Lineage (NCBI taxonomy): Eukaryota > Metazoa > Chordata > Actinopteri > Carangiformes > Carangidae > Seriola > Seriola dumerili. Next base: position 2,775,033 of record NW_019174266.1, read on the forward strand.
GCTCAGTATGTGTCCTATATCACTTTTAAACTGTTTAACTAAAACAGTTACACAATATCCATCCGTTAAGATCAGTCTGTCAGATATGAGGGCAGCAGCTAGCTGTTACTTTCATGACTCTCTAATCTGTAAATTGTGTTTCCATTTGCGGACACCAGAGAGTCAAGCAAATACTCACATTTCAAAAACTGCTAACCAGAAAATGTTTGGTATTTATTTTACAAATAACAATGTCTGTGTAAAATTTTGTAAAAATGACAACACAATGTTTTAAGGTAAGTAGTTAAGACAATACAGATAAAATAGTGTATATCACCTCACGGTCATGATATTGTGATATGTACCAGAGGCCTCTCCACCAGTGCTCAGATGTCTGCTGTGTTCTCATAAACACACATATGAGTGTTTGTGGTAAATTAACACATTTATACCAGATAAACTGACTGTAGTTTCCTGTAAACAGTCTCTTTTAATAATCGCGGTACTGGCTCATTCATTAAGATGCTATAATGTGTTTTTTCCTTTCGTCTGCACAGATGTGGAGCGCCGGCGCATCTACGACATCATGAACGTGCTGGAGAGCCTGCACATGGTCAGCCGCTCTGCGAAGAACCGCTACACGTGGCACGGCCGCTCCAAGCTGGCTCAGACTCTGGCCATTTTGAAGCAGGTGGGCGAGGAGCACCGGTACGGTCAGCAGATGCAGCAGATCCGGCAGCGCCTCCTGGACAGGGAGTTCGACTTTGACGGCGAAGAGAAGGAGAACGAGGAGGTGGTGGAGTTGGAGAGCGGGGAGCAGGGACAGAAGGAGCTCTTCTTCGTGGAGCTCCCAGGAGTAGAGTTCAAAGCAGGTGAGAAGCTTTTAGGCCCACTTCCTCTGAATATATATCAAACAGAACATGGTTGGTTGTGGTTATTCATTGCTTTCCACTGGCAATAAATGAAGGGTGTTGAGAAGGAATTGACTTGGCCTTTTAAATTACTTGTTTGTTTTTTTTAAATATTCAATTGCAGTGCCACCCTGAAATTGATGTTTAATCCACATGCTTCATGTAATAATATATGCTTCCAGATTTCATGAAACAACCCCTTATAATCCCGTGAGAGTCTATGAAATAAAAAGTGCTTCATGAAATTAAATATTTAAGAGAAAAGGACAAGATTAGTAATTCATATTAACACTAACTGACTTGCTGTTTGTCCTGTCCAGCCTCTGTGAACAGTCGGAAGGACAAATCTCTGCGGGTGATGAGCCAGAAGTTCGTCATGCTCTTTCTGGTGTCGAATCCTCGCGTGGTCAGTCTGGACGTGGCTGCGAAGATCCTGATCGGGGAGGACCAGGGTGCAGATCAAGACAAGAACAAGTTCAAGAGTGAGTACAGAGCCCGCCATATAAAGTACGCTCCTCAGTATTATTGCAGGGTTTAAGTAAAATGGTGCTGGTGCATGATTTTTAGATCTCATCTTGGACCATTAGATGTGGTTGTAACAGAAGAAATGTACAGATGGTATAAAGTTTGTCAAAGCTGAAATCCAAGCCCTCATTACATCTGTCAATAAAGTATCCTAATGTGTTTCTACAGTGTAAAGCTATTTAAATCTTTTAAGAAGGTCTGAACAAAATACCTTTATTACCAGTATAACATGATTAAAGTCAGTGTTATTACATGTACATGCACAGTTGCAGCTTCCCATGCTGATTTAAGGTTATTTAGACCGTGAGCGTGCATTTTGAAAGAGCTGGGGTAAATGCATCAATCAGTGAATAGAAATACTTCAACACTGTACCACTGGATGCACAAATTTTGTATGCAGTTGCTGTGGCATGTGTGATTAATTATTTATACATTTATACATTTATACATTTATTTATTTATTTATTGGCGGAATATGCTGTGTCTGTCTGTTGGCAGTAGATAATCGTGCTGTTTGCTCATGTGTTTGTAGCCAAAGTGCGCCGGCTCTATGATATAGCGAACGTGCTGCGGAGCCTGAAGCTCATCGAGAAAGTCCACGTGACAGAAGAGAGGGGGAGGAAACCGGCCTTTGAATGGGTCGGCCTCGAAGAGTTCCCACAAGTCAAAGGTATCGCCAGACTTCTTTTATGTACAAACAACTGTTTAAGCTGAAATATATTTCAGGACTTTGAGTTTCTTTTTGAGTTGTGATAACCGGTGCTGCCTGCGATACGTAAAATTATTATCCCCTAGTTTCACAGACTAAACATTAAACTTGTGTTTCAGACTTGGAGAAATCCACTTCCGAATGCCCACCCAAGAAAAAAAATGTACTGCAGTCACGTGCCACTGTAGACAACTGTGCCAAAAACCTCTTTTCAACACCGGGGGCTAAACGCAGTTTCACCCGGCACCCCTCCCTCATAAAGCTGGCGAAGAGCATTCAGGATGACCGACGCAAGATCAACTCGGCCCCCAGCAGTCCCATGAAGAGCGCCCTCAGTGAGTATAGGACATGTTTCTTCAGGCAAGGTTACTATTGTGGTGTGACGACTCATACATCCAATCTTTTCCTCCTTTATCTTCAGGTGATTCATCAAACACAGACTTCCCAAACAAAATGGCCCAGCTCGCCGCCATTTGTAAGATCAAGCTCGACCAGGAGTCTGTGTAAGTTCGGTTCTGTTCATTCAGCCGGAAATGTTCGGGCTTTTTTTTTTTTTAAAATGAAATCTGGTGTGTTTGTCCATTCAGTGAAGATGATAAGAACGCTGCTGAAGCCTGGTCATAAAATAAAGTTCATCTGAAAATGTTGTTTCCGGACAGCTATTGAAATTAAAAATTGACACTTGAAATAATTTGTAATCTAAACTAATATAACAGATTGTACACAGTACAGACTGTTAGGGGATAGCTGTTTGTCCCTCTAACAAATCAGGTCCTCTTGCAGTTTTGAAAAACGCTTTGCGAGTCTCCCGTTCCTTATGTTCAAACATCATTTAACCCAGTCTGCTAAGAGAATTCAAGTGTCACATAAAGGAACCATAACATTATTCGGTTGTTATGCAATGTTAATGTTATTCTTCTCTGACGTTATTTTTTACGATGCTTGTTGTTTGTTATACGACAGTTTTAACCCTTAAACGTCGCTACAGGTTCAGCTCCCTGCCGTAGATTTTACACCAGTGTCGTTGTAGATCTGTGGATTGTTAAACGAGAGTCCTGCTTCTGTTCCAGAACTAGAGCTGAAGAACCAAAACCTGCTGCTGCCGAGGCGGACGTGGCTGCTGCGAGGCTACAGCCAGTTTCCTCTGATTCAATGGAACCGCCTCAGGCACGGTTACAAACTCCAACCCAGGAGCCTGGAGTCAACACTACTGTCCACCTCACCCCACACACCCCACTGGCAGCCCAGCCCGCGGGCTCCATCGCTTACATCCCTGCACAGTGTTCCCCCCTCATCCCTGTCCTGTTACCTCAGCAGCGGGGGAACGGCTCCTACGCCGTGTACTTGCACCCTTCTTCCCTCAGGCCGAACCCTCTGGCCAAGCCGCAGCCGACCAGCCTGGCCGTGCGCTCTATGACCTTTGAAGATAAGACAGGGCAGAGCCCAACGGGCCAGTCTGTAGCTAAGAGCCAGCCGGTCTCCAAGGCGACAGACGACAGCCCCTTGAAACTCAAACGGCTGCGTTCAGATTCAGCCGCAGAGAGCAGCCCCTCCAAAGCCAAGAGGACCGACCCCAACTTTAAGGTAAAAAAAAAAAAAAAACATACTATTTCAACCTTTACATCAACAACATTTGGGTTGATAAAAGGAACGTTGTTCTTAAATAAAACATTATTACAGTTTGGGTTTTACTCTGGCAGGAAACTGATATATCACTTCCAGACGTTTACAGCCATGTGAGAGTTCAGTTTGTTACCTACAAATATTTTTGTCACTTAGAAATAAAGACAAATGTTTTTGTCTAGAGTCATACTTTTGCATTGATGCTGAACAATTGAAGGATCATAATAGTCTTCTTTTGCCGTGATTAGCATTAAAGCGCTCACTTTGTTGGCTCTAAAATCTGTATGTATGAAACCCACCACAGGGCAACACAAAAGGCATTCTGGGAGTTGTAACTTCATGTCCAGAAATGCATCACAACCAGTGTTAAAAACCAGAGAGGAAAACATGCAGACATTTAGCTTTTTTTTTTAAGGAGCCAAAGAGTGGAGTTAAAGTAGAGAAGAGCCAAGAAACACTGCAGAATAATGCATAAGAACTTGTTCAATTAAAACTGGTTTCGGATGGATTGAATCAGTTTGTGTAAATTCTAGCAAAAAGCAAGCGGCTAATTCCTCTACAACAAAACCTTTTTCATCAGTAATATGCAAGTTAAGAATAAACATTGTTAATGTTGCTCCTTGTCTCTGATGTACAGTATTTCTCACCCTCTGTTGTAGGACACATCTCCGAAGCTGTGTGAGATCCTGCAGGCCCGGCTGAAGGCGCGGCGCGGCAATCAGCTCCCCAGCCGGCCTTCGCCTCGCGCCCTCCACCTAGACCCGGAGTTTGTCAACACCCCTGGTGGAGCTGTAGCCAATCAGACGCTAGAGCAGAGCCTGGAGACCTTCCTGGACAAAGAGGACAAGATGGTTAACTCGGACAGTGAGGCGGGATTAACGCCAGTCAGGGCCATACCCATTACACCCGGACAGCTCCACACTGAGGTAAATGCACAAACGAGCTGCTGTCTGAGTGTCGATTAACAGCAGGAAGGTTTTCGACAACCTTTGGTTTTTGCGCAGTATGTGTGACGTTTATTTCTCTGCCCATCCAGACTTTAGTACCGGCCGGATATCTGATCCCCATCTCCCAGCAGTCCCTCATCAGCTACAAGGAAACTCAAGGTTCAGGGGGAGAAAGCAACAAGGCCTCGACTCCCACTTACAGCATCTACCAAACACCAACTGCAGGTAAATATGGGATAAAATGTTGATTTGAGGTCCAGACACCAAAGATATTCAATTTACAACGATTAAAAAACTGAAAAATACCAAATCCTCACACCTCAATCAAAATTGTTATATTACTATAACTGTAGCTTAAAGTAAGAGTCTGAACACATGAACAACTACATCCAGAAAAGAGACTGGACTTTTCTTCTTGTGTCATCGACAGGCTCCAGACCTGCCCCGGCACTGGAGATTACGCCCACCAGCCTTCGCCGTCACAGACCCGCTGCTGCTGCTGCTGCTGCTGACTCTCCGTGCATTGCCCAGCAGGCCCACCACCTCCACAGCCCCAGTCCCGCCATCCTCAACTTCACCCTGCAGAACCTGGGTCTGATCTCAGGCTCCAGCCCAGGAAATGCCTTTGCGGCCCCGCAGACACCAGAGCGCGCCAACACCCTGCCCAGCCCGCTGCCAGGTCCGCTGGCTCTGCAGCAGAGAGGCATGGTTTTCATCAAACCTATCTCCCCTGTGCCTGTGCAGCAGTCTGTCTCTGCACAGCCACTGGCCCTGATCAGCGTACAACAGGTACAAATAAACCCTGCTGTGTTTAAACAGTGACTGTGGAAACTGGTATAATGTCATGTGAGGCTCTGAAGGAGCTGAGTAATAGTAACGGTATTAGGGACTAAAGGTTTTTGTAATGTTTTTAAAGTGCCACAACTTTATAGAAGTATGATACAAAAACGCTGTAGTGCTTCTTCACGTTAAACATCAACCTGATAACATGAACAAGTTGTCAAGCTGAAATACTTAATACACGATAATACATGTGTGGGTGAGCGAGTCTTCAGATTTCATTTTGAACCACTGTAACCTTTTCAACTGGTCCTTATTAAAGGGCCAGTTAGCTTCAGTTTTAAGTGCTGGCGTTCTGTGTTATCTGTATTGGCAGCGTCAGACCTCGCTGTCAGCAGTTTTCATGAGAACTGTTTGTCCGAGACAAGTAGTTCCAATGAAAACCGTCCGCAGTGAGGTTTGTAGATTATCCAGAGTAACAGAAACACTGCAGATTTATTTATTTATTTAGTTGACCAGACCCCTGTGGTTATATCAGCAGTCTTACTAACTGAACATTGTCTGTTGTCCAGCCTCTGATGACCACCCCCAAAGGGACCGGGCTCCCCCAGCACAGCTTCTTCCACACACCAGTCCCCCTCTCGCCTCTAGCTACCGTGGTAACCACCAGCGGACACCAAGGCACCAAAACTGTTTACATCCCTCAGAGAAAACTGGACGTCACCACCGAGGACTCCTGAAGGAAACCCTCTAATGTCTGTGTTCATTATGTGTGTATGGGTGTTGCGTTTGTATGGTTGGTGGGTGGGTGGGATTTTTTTTTTTTTGCATTTCACAGTATTCATTACCTCTGGACATTTCACAGCGGCCCCACTGCCTTCATTCTTATCACAGCCAGTTCTAAAAATAGCTGCCGTGCAGACTTTGGCTGTGGCCCAGTGGACATGTGGAAATTATATATATATATATATATATATATATATATATATATAAGTTCACCAGGTACTCATGAACACTATTGTCAGGCTAGTTGTGATGATGGTAGAAACTGTTAGGGCTAAATTTACATAAACCAATGGAGGAGATTTACTTTTCTTGTTTTGTTTTTTTTAGTTATATCTGCTAATGTGGGTGATGTGAACGCCATTATTTCTTCAAATTACCAAGAGTCGTAAAAAGACACATCAGTACTAGAAAGAAAAAATACACCCAAGTCAGATGGGTGTTTTTAAATGAAAGTTTGAATGGAAAATTTGTCGCTAAGCAAAATCTAATAAGTTCCCTTTTGCACATATGTACATGTTAACTGTTACCCTTTTAAAAATTGATTTTCTGAGAATATGTGAATATTTGTGATGCATTCTGAAACTAATCAGATATTTTGATAAGTTTAATTTATAAGGAAATTACCTTTGTTTCCTTTGTCCTGCTAAATGTAAAATGCTAAATAAATTTTTATGTTTTTTTTCTAAGAACATACTTGGTTTTTTCCTTCAGTCTACAGTGACACTTCTCCACAAGAACTGGATATACTGCATTGACATCTGGTACAGATGCAACTAACAATTTGAACTATCTGTTAATAAGGTCATTTTATGATTCATCATTTATAGTCTATAAAATTTAAGAAAATAGCCATCACAAGTTCCCACTGGCCAAAGTGTGATACCTTCAAATTGCTTGTTTTCAGTCCAAAATCCAAAGAGATTCAATATACAGTGATATAAAACTGAAAAACAGCAAATTCTCACATTCTGAAAAACAGGACAGAGTACGGAGCATGTTTCTTTGGCAAATGACGGAAAAAATTAATTGATTATAAAAACATGTTTATCATTTTCTGTGAATTGGCTAAGGATTTGTCATGGTCTCCAGAGGATGGATTGTAATGACTTTCCATCCAGTGTCACCTGCAGGTCAGAGGTTCTACTTGTTCGACACATTCTTTCATTACAGGATACTTTAGTTTAATTATAGATTATGTCTAAAATCACATCTATCAAAAAAACATATTCACATGTTCGTCAAAGAGTGTCCAACACAGTTCACACCAGGATGCGTCTCTGAGGAGTCGTCACAGCATCAGTTCTGCTTTGAATGAATAAACCCTCTGGAGTTATATTCATCACTTAGCATGTTTTATTAATGGTAACAAACTAACTTTATTTATAAATCATAGAGACAAGCTGAGAACACCAGTTGGAAGTGTTGATGTGGAGCTTTCACCCATTTCATTTATGTCTTTTAGGTCGTAATAAAAAAGAATCTGAAAGCTATTCATTTTCACTGACTTACAGATTCACATTGACTTCCACCGAAAAAAGGCACAAAAATGAGTGCGAATTAAATCTCCAGTCACAACTCCTTTAAGCGTAAGGACGGTTGAAAAGGTGCCAAACAAAAGGCACAACATGAATGCAAGAAAGAAAATTAAAAGATTGAACTTAAAAGCACAGCTGAGCCAGAGGACTGATATTAACATTCACCTCATGTTCACAGGATGAGAAAAACTGGAAAATGTTCCACCTGTTAGCTCCCCTACACCTGTCAGGATGACCCAGGTGACCCTGCCATTACCACATACACACTTCAAATGTAAACAAAGCCTTATTGAAATTATATAAGTCACATATGGATAGAAGTTTATTAACTCCTCGAACCAGATATAAACAAGGTTGTACAGTTTACTTTTAATTAGCTGAATGGATTGTTAGTATTAGTATAAAGTTTTATATACATTCGATTACCAAAGATGCTTTGCAGGCTTTTTCGTTTGTTGACATTTTCCTTTTTTTAAATTCTTTTAGACAATATTTACATTTTATAGCTCATCATATTTAATACAGTATTTCTAATTGATATTTATATATTACTTTCTTTATTGATAAATGTAAATTTGGTTCTTTTATATGTGACATTTATTTGATCTCTTAATTACAATAAAGCTCCCTTCAAGTCCTGAACTTTCCAACCATGAGGCAGTTTTTACTTGCCTGATGATCAGAATGAATTCCCATTTTGTTTCACTTTATTTATCCTGTTTCAACAAATCAGAACTACAGGCAATTTAGATCTTTGGCCTGTTTTTCCCAGTTAAGATTAAGTGCACAAGTTAAATTTCTGTTCAATATGATTTCAACATGACATGATATGTCTTTAAAAATCAACAATACAGATGATTAATTACTTTATGCAGATAATGAGCATCAGCCATGTGTTCATATTCATGTGTGCATTTGTCATTTACATGCTTTGAGTCCCCATCATTTATGCACGTAATCCTACAACACACCATGTCGCTGCCTCCATGTTTGCAGCTGTCAGAGTTTAGTTTCCTGTGTTGGGCCGTGGGTCCAGAACAAATGTTTGCGGGGCTGTGATGAAGGGTCAGAGGGCTCTGCTCTGTCACGAGTTATTTTAGGAGGATACTTTCATTGTCGTGTCACCGGCGGACGGTGGTGATGGCGAGATGGACGGTATATAAGCCACCCTGGGGTGTTCACTACCATGTTAGGACTGAAGCATACAGACTGGATTAAAGGTAAGAACTCCTTTGAATTGTATTAAAGTTTCCTGTTCGTAGTTGAGTGGTATATTACAACACAGAGGTAATGTGGTTTATTAATGATTATTTTAGTATTTTAGTTTTTATCGGTGGAATTATTATTATTATTATTATTATTATTATTATTTTTTTTTTTTTTTTTTTTTTTTTTTTTTTTTTTTTTTTTTTTTTTTGACATGAACATAGACGTCAGGAATCAGTTTCAATGTGAGATTTCTGATTCGTCTCAAGAAAATTCAAAACTTTCCAGTGGTGTTTTACTGTCAGGCAGCGCGGCTTTTGTCCGTCTGGTGTCATTGTAAAGCCTCTGTTACTGGAATATCACATACCAGTCCTGTGAGGTGATGGGCAGCTTCTGATATGAGCGGGAACTGGAATGTCAAACTGAAAACCAGAAGGCTTTTAGTGAAGCTGGAATATGTGGGGGGGGCATTAGAGTCAAATATGATGAGTCAAAGTCAGACGAAGACCATCAAAACCGAGGAAGGAAACCCTGAGGAACCCCGTGGAAGAGTTTGTTTCACTCAGGAGATAAAGGATGTTGAAGAAGAAATCTGATGAACAAAGTCAGAAATCAACAGATTGATTAAAATAAAGCTTGTAATTAGTTGCAGTTCTATGTTAATATTGTTTATTTTTGGTTCCTCTAAGATGCCAAACTGGGGAGGGGGTGCCAAGTGTGCAGCCTGTGAGAAGACGGTGTACCACGCTGAGGAGATCCAGTGCAACGGCCGGAGCTTCCACAAGATCTGTTTCATCTGCAGTGAGCAGACCGGTTCTTCCTCCATCAGAGAGAGAGAGAGAGAGAGAGAGAGAGAGAGAGAGAGAGAGAGAGAGAGAGAGTGTCATGGTGGACCAGCAGAACCTCACAGTTCTGACATGCAGAGCGATTTAACACCTCTGTGCCGTTTCCCCTCCGTCCCTCCACGTTTCTGTGTCTCATTCGCTCTTATCAACTGCCCTGTTGTCGACCAGGCCTCGTTTCTTCTTTTCCCTCATAACATCTTTTACTCTTCTTACTCTTCATCCTCCTGCTGCTCCTCTTCTTTTTTTTACACTTTAGCCTAGGCTGACCACCTTCTGTCAGCAGTCACTCACATTTCACCCTTTCAACCTTTCTCTCATGTTTAAGTAGTTGAATAGCTGCTCTTTGGGTTTGACAGCCAGTGGAGTTTCCCCTCCTCTTCTTCTGTTTTGGCCGGAGATCGTGGTCTGAATTTCAGTTGTGGTCGGCCTGTTGTGATACAGCCAAAGCTCTTAGGCCAATACCAGACCTTGCAGCTGCAGCTCTCTAAATCAGGGACTCAGACAGTGGACACCTCCAATAGGTTTACTGCTCTCTGCACAAACACTAACGCTGCTGACTGCTGGATTGTTCCAGCGGGAGCTCTGAAAGGTCTCTGCGATAAGCTCATCCAGCTGCTAAGTGTTCATCTTTTCTCGAACATTCCCCTCACACTCTTCACTCGTCCCACAAATAGAAACACAAGACATCTGACTATGTGTAATGCCACCGCTGACTGATAAAACTACTGAGGTGGGAGCTTTATTTAACCTCCATTACTCCACCGTGACACTCCTCAGACCACTGGGCAAAGCCTTTCACCTGGCCAAATATAGCCAAACAATAATGGGTTCAAGTGTGTATTATTTGTGTGTCTTTCACACAGTGAGCTGCAGAAAGGGGCTTGACAGCACCACAGTCGCAGCACACGAGTCTGAGATTTACTGCAAGTCCTGCTACGGCAAGAAATATGGGCCTAAAGGCTACGGATACGGGCAAGGAGCTGGAGCTCTGAGCTCCGATCCTCCTGGACAGAACGCACACCTGCAGTCTCATGAGTAAGAATAATAATGTATGTTGGGCTTCCATTAAAGGGTCAGTTCAACCAAATCACAAGGAACATTTTTTATCAATTATCATCAGTGGGATTAAGTCATTTGGTCGTTAGGAGGCTGTGATATCCATCTGGGACGTTTCTGCTAAAACACTTTTCTCATTGCCCTTCAGTCTTTGGTGATTCGGGCGAACTCAGCCTTTAATTATTGAAGGTCTGCTGGCCTCCTGTATCATGAAGGTTCCCTCCTGAACACAGCTTGAAGGGAAAGTCTTTCTAATCTTTTTTTTTTCTTCTCTAGCTCTAAACCAAGCCCTTCTGCAACAAACTCAAATCCAAACAAATCCTCCCAGAAGTTCGGAGGGTCAGATCGCTGCCCTCGCTGCTCCAAAGCCGTCTACGCTGCGGAGAAGGTGATGGGAGCGGGAAAGGTGAGGAACATGGGCGTTTTTAGTTCGGCATTTGTTGCTTTTATTAATGCTGTTTTGTTAAATTCCCACACATTTCTAAATACTCTAAAATCTCAAGTTTAAAGTTGGCACCGCTCGCTTTCCTGTTGCCCCAGCAGACCGACAGTCATTGTAATTCAGACCTCGTAGCTCTTTGTGTTTTCTTTGTGCTCAGTTCTCAAACAGAAACACTGCTGCACTGTGTTTACAAATGTAGAAGTTATTATTCCGGTTTGTTTCTTCACCATTTTTGACACATAATCACACCATCAGACACGTGATTTATTATGTTTTCAAGGCCAAGTGTGTGGAAGTTTCCTTGAACAGAAATTCAGTGTGATTGTACAATTAAAGGCACAGTCAGACTGAAATCCGCTGGTATATATCTGCTTCCAGTGGTGAACTGACCCGCCTCCTTCAACCTGACTGAACCTTGACACACAGGGGCCAAACCACACAAGGGAATTTCATCAGTCAGATTTCAGTTTGACTGTGTTACAACACTTCTGTATTGTTATGTAGTGAACTTTGCAGCCACCAGGGCTAATATTTTACCTTAGCTTTTATTTATGTTAGCTATTATTAATGTGTGTGTGTGTCTGTGTGTGTGTGTGTGTGTAGCCCTGGCATAAAACCTGTTTCCGCTGTGCTCTGTGTGGTAAAAGCCTGGAGTCGACCACAGTGACAGACAAGGATGGAGAGCTGTACTGTAAAGGTACACACACACACACACACACACACACACACACTCACTTAGAAAATGAGAACATGCTGTGTATCATTAACTCAGTATTGTTTTCTGAATGTCTCCTCAGTTTGCTACGCCAAAAACTTCGGCCCAAAAGGATTTGGACTGGGGAACGCCGCCATGTTGGAGGAACGAGAGTGAACAACGTCTGCTTTTAAAAACCTCACTCACTCTCATTTAGTTACACCGCACCTGTTTCCATTCGGACTCACCTCCTCAGGCTGATTCTTTGTGAGGAGTATCAAAATTCTGTGTAACTGTGATCTATTATCTTACTTACAGCAGAACAACTGGATAATTGTTGCATGACACACGGTTCATGGTAAATTCTGAATCCACAATAAAAACCGTTTTGATACTTTAACATGTATCACGAATGGAGTTTGTTTATGAAGACTGATACTATTCCTAGAAATAAAGGGAAAGAGGACACAGCATTTAAATACAGCCTGAGGTCCATGTCTTTCATTTCACTTCATCTTCTGTATCTCACACACAGGAAAGAGCAGAACGAATCATCACTAGAATAGATCGCTGGTTTTAGATAAGCCTTTTGTTTGTATCACTAATTAGTTTCTGATGATTACAACTGCAAAACGACTTCGTCCAGCCCCAGCTTATAAGTCGATGAATTTTCCACCACTGGTTCGTCCAGCTGTGAAAAGACAATTAGCGTTACCACATCCAATCAAAGTTAATTATTAACAGAATCTTATTTGCATTCATAAATAATTCAGTGCAATATTTAATAAGCATAACGAAGGCAACAAGTGTTTAACAAATGGAATGTGTTACTTTTTCCAAAACAATTATGTGTGGGCGGTCATGCAGAGCAGGACAGGCTTAGAAGTTTTCTTCTTCTTTTTTTTTAAACTAAAATTGGAGCTGTTATCTCACACTATTAAATTAGAGGAGCTGACAAACGCATAGAAAAACAGCTGCTCCAAAAAAAAAGAGCTCTGTTCATTACATGATTAGCGCCTTTGTCCATGAAAGGTTTTGGATGAAAAGCATCCAAGCATTAAAGTGAAAAACATTCTTCCCTTTATATCTCCAGTGCAGTGACCCAATTATACGTCGTGTGGTTGCTGATGATCTGATACCTCAACCAACAATTGTGACACAGTGACACCTTTAATAAAAACGAGCTGCCAGGCATTTCCTGTAGCAAGGACTCATTTAAAGCTGCTGAAAGACAAGACTGTTTTTCCTAAAAATGCAGTCAGGAGGTCTTTTTTGCTAATCAATTAATTGTCATTTTTCAAGCAAAAATTGCCGTTTTCAGTCTCTGAAATAGGAAGATTTTTCTCAGTTTTATCAGAGTAACATGAATATCTGACAAAACCTGAATATTTATGAGCCTCACCATTGTGGTATTTGCTGACGTGTGTTGTTTCTGTTATCTTGTCCACCCTCTTGAGGTCCTTGAGTCCACACAGAGCAAGTTAAAAAGACAGGCACGACATTGCTTTATTGAAGTAGTATAGTGGTCATTCATTATTAAACACATGCAATCTTACAAAAGTCATAAAACCAAGTGTTTACATGTACAAAGATCCTTTTTCCTTCCTGAACAGATGATAAAAAATAGGCTTGATGTGTTCATAAAAAACAGCTCAATACTTCAATTACAATTTAGGCCTTTAAAGGTTGAATTAACCCAAATTAAAACAATTTTGATTTTCATTGTGACTTACATTGGTCAAGTATAAGGCAGCAGCAGTCTGTACAAAGAGCAACTGAATCAATATCTACATGTTGCTTTGTGTTGTTCCCCAACTTCTAATATTGTGTTCTCTCTTCACAAAGAGCCAACACATAAAAAAATAAATAAATAGAATCTGTGCTTTTGGTCCAGAACCACTGTTTTAATGTCTGACCCTTGACCCTGAGCGAGTGGCGGCGGCGAGGTCAGACCATGTCGGTCAGTCCGAACATGTGCTGGTCGCGGCCAGGCGGAAACTGCTGCGTCCAGTCGATGACGGTCGGTTTGAAGAGGCCACAACAACGCAGCTGGAAAAAGGAGACCAGGTTCCGCACGACGCCCAAACTGCAGGGACACGATCAGAGACGATTCAGGACTGGATGCTCAGTCAGAGTCAGTCAGCTGATGAATTTACTTTTAACGTCATGTGCTGCATCATCTCTCATTATCATCTTTGCATTCTTAGATACTTGTTTTGATGCGTGTGAATATATTGGACAAATGACATATTCTGAATTTAACCGAATAACACTGGATTGAGTGTCAAGAGATGGATTAACGAAACAAAAGCAGGACTTCATCACCGACAATGCATTACTTGACCTTTAAAGAGTTTACAAAATGTAGGTAATTTATTTTTCCCAGAAATTTGTGACCTCATCCTGTCAACTCGATGCAGCTTTGTTTGCAGGAGCTTGCAATTTTCTCCAATTCTTGCTAAAATTTCCCCACAAATCATCAAACTGGATAATTCTTTGTGCAAACAGATTAATGCCTGAGAGAATTCTTTGTACTTAAATAACAATATAAGTAATATCCCGACAGGACTGACCCAACACAATCTCAAATCACAGCCACGCCTTTGTCAGATTTACTGAAATGTGCTGAGAAACAGGAGTTACATGGCAGATACAACAGATTAACTGTTATCAGCATGTGTGTGCACATCTGCTTTTACATGTGCAATAATGAGCGTACACATGTTCACTGATTTAAGTCCTGATCTTATTTCCACAGAGACAAATGTCAGTGGTATCAGTAATAAATAAGGGTGAATGTAGAATGAGGCGTTCATTATCGCACAAGAGCTTGACTGAAAAGCGTAAAGCTCCTGCTGCATCATAATTACAACACAGCAATCTAACAATTAACGACATTAATACTCTGATGTTAAAAACTACCAACTGATATAAAGGACATGACATTATAGGGCTGCACTGAAGTGTGTAAGAACAAGCGATACTTTTGTTTTAACATGCAAAGCAGCTTGTAGTCAAGCCACAATTAAGCTGCCATTCTAAAAGTCCAAGAGTATTGTGGCAAATAATATCAGCACTAATAACCAACTCACTTGTATGGATTCTGTTTCAGGGAGACGGGCTGTCGGATCTTCCTCTGGTGAAACATCAGATTCGTCCGCTCAGCTGTGGTCAGTCCCAGGAAGGCAATCTGTTCCCACACAAAGGAAACATTAGGATAGAGAAGACATTCGTTGTGTGTATAAACACAGGAAATCAGTAGACTGTAAACAGAACTTCATTGCTTTAGTCAAGTGGAACATACAAAGTACTTATATTATTTTACAAAGGCAAGAAAAAGTAAACGAACTGTTTGGAATTACCTCAATTTATGTATAAATTTGCCCTAAAATATGATATTGTCTTCATCTAAGTTACAATAATGAACAAACACGATCTATTTTAACTAATAAAAAACAAATCATTGTGTTGTTCTTCTCCATATTGAGAAAAATAATTCAAACATTCACAGTGTGGGAGCCATAGAAAAACTTGAATCACCTGGTAGAGCTGCAGGAGCAGGATCAGGCCGGACCAGCAGGTGTGGTAGAAAGCCAGCACGAAGATGCTGAGCAGCCAGGGAGAGCAGCCGACCAGGGCAGAGACCACGCCCCACAGGCCCTGCTCCTCATAATGCAGCACACAGTGAGTCGACCAGTCTGGAAGAACATACGCAGCACAGGCATCCAGTGTTAAATACAGCACAGCGTCAGATACTGTGATTACACTGTATGTCGAGTCACTCACACACGAGACAACCATAGAACATCCAGGCTCCCATCAACATGAGGGACAGCAGAAAGAGGATGAAGTAGTGATGGTTCCTTGCACCTGGGAGAGAAGAAGAAGAAGGTGGTAGTTGACAAATCATCTTCAACTTACTCCAAAAGCTCAAAAGTGAGTGTATTTCTGAGGGAGCTGATACTGATATAAATGCTGGTCTATAATAACTTGTCACATCCTGATAAAACAAAACGCAAATGTAACATCCTCAGATTGGACACTGAAATAAAGCTACACACTGTGTAAAAACTGCAGTAACTGATGATTAACGAATTACTGAACTCTATTACATAATTAACTAGTATAAATCTAAAAACAAATCTATAATTAATTATATATTGAAAAAGTTTTAATATTCAGCAGTTACAGAATCATTTTGTTGTAATTTTCAGCTTCTGCTGATGAATCCATATCAAAGATTTCACTCACTAACAAATTAAATTATCTATCCATGGCACTTTTTGTGCTGATTTTTCTTTAACAGATATCTAAGTGTAAAAGGAAAGTAGTTGAATATAAAACAGAATATAAAACAGGATTTCTAATCACATTCCCAAAGAGTTTATAGTCTTGTTAGTTAAGTTATGAGATTATATTCAAAACATGACTTTGATTAAATCAAGTGGAAAAGGAACAAATTATCTTAATCATTCAGGATTTAACACAGTGGAATGGGGCATTTTGAATGAATGAAAATAATCTCATGTATATACCAAGCCCAGTCTCACCACCATGTAAACTCTGATGCAGCTGAAGCATTTTCAGTTACTAAAACACATTTTGAGGATTGTTCATGATGTTCATGGAAGTACGTGCTCTCAAACTAGAAAGAAGTTCAATGTGTTCTTGTCTTTTCTGGCGGTTCCAGTTACTGCCGCAGCCTGACGTACCGATGCAGCCGTTGGTCCAGACGGAGTGGTGGTCCTGCTTCGCCACGCAGGCGTCACAGTTGAAGCAGTGGTTCGTTCTCATTGGTTTCTTTATCTGTGAACAAAGGGAATCAGAAGAGGTTGTTCCCGTTTGCGTTGATGGCACAGTGTCGTAAAAAGTGAATGTCCTGTGTTCAGAGCTTCACCATGCAAGAAGTGCAGAATATTCTGGGGTCCAAACAGCCGGCTTCAGCCAACACCAACACATTCTGACGACACAAGAACAAAACCTCAGCTCAGTTGTGTGTAAAACATTCACATGGACGATAAAATGATTATGTGTAATAACCCTCACACCATTTTCTTCTCCTCTTCGGTCGCCTTGACGAAGCCCGGGTCTGTCCTGCAGGTGCGGAGGTAGTAGTAGAGCAGAGCAGTGGCATTCAGTGTGAACAGAACCTGAACTGTGGCGCTGGGTCCATGTGGGGTTTCAGGTTAAGAAACGTTTGGTTCATTAGATCAAAAGACGAAAACATTAAACATGACATCAGACTCCAGGAAACTCATCTGATGAGTTCACTGGCATCACAGTGATCAAAGCCTGGTTTACAAAGAACGACACAAATAGCTGTTTTGTAACCGCTGTACTGCAGGGGGATGTTTGTTTAAAGAAAGGATATCTGGCAGGAACCAGAGGCACCAGGTGACGAGCATCCAGAAGATCGAAGCCATGAGGGATGTAGCTGGTAGGAGAGACTGAAAGGCTGGTGTTGGGAAATTCCTGTTTAGACACAAACATTTCTCATTAAACAACCAGTTTTGTATAACACGCAGGTGGAGCGCATTTACGTCCAATTCAGAACAATCAAGAGAACAACTCAGTGGAAACATGTCCTCACCTTGAGGCCAGGTTCATCACACCTATCACACAGGCCAGCAGGATCGCTTTGAGCAACCAGGACTCAGAATTCATATCAACTATAGCGCCCACACTTCCAAACATAGCAGTGCAGAGCAAAAACTGCAGAATGACCTGCAAAAATGCAAAAAGGGGATCTTACAGAAAGAGGCAATTTTCACACTAGATTTTAGTTCATGTGTGACCAGCAGTTTTAAACATGTAATTTGAGATGTGGTGTGTGTGTGTGTGTGTGCGCTCTTTAGTGTCTGTGTACCCTGTATCTGTTGACGAGCCGCAGACAGCGCGAGTTGGAGCGAATCCTCTCCTGCTTGATGTGGTTGAGCATGTGGATGAGCAGCGGGCTGTGCACCTGGTGGGCCAAATCGATGGGCGTGTGACCCTGAAACACCATGAAGACTCGCATCATTATTGATTTAAATGTAAGGTAATATAAGTGTTTATAATTGTGCTGCTTGACCACTGACCTACACTGGGCATGCATGTTCCAGTGTAACAAGAAAGCAGAGTGTCTAGTATTTCAAATGACAGTAGAAATATAAGAATTCTTATATGTGTCCAACCTTTTGCACATGCAACAAATTGCTAAATCGATTCACTGTTGATGCCAGATGGTCACCAAGTCCACACACATCCAGTACCATGTGTTACTGAAACCCACAGTATAAGACATATTGTTTTTGCAGTGTGAGTTTTGGGAAGCTTACGTTGATGTTGTCCACGTCAACGCTGGCCCCGGCCTCCAGCAGGATGTGGGCGGCGTCTACGTTTCCTGCCAGCACGGCGCAGTGCAGCGGAGTGTTCCTGTTCACTTTGTCCACAGCGCTCACAGAGGCATTATTCTTGATTAAGAAGTTAGTGGGTTCAGGCCTACGACAGAACAACAACATATTTTAGATACTACATAGTAATGTCAAGGTGTTGTAGCTTCACCACAGGCTTGTTTTTTCTAAAGACACTATGATTAATTATCATGCTTTTAAGCGATCAAAGGTTTTAGTTCATGTTTTTATATTTGGAAGAAATAGAGTCCAGACCACAAGTACTTGTTCTTCAGGCTCTGAGCTTCAGCACATTGAATTTGAAATAAAATAATGGACAAAGTGGATAAAGTGTCAGGTCTCAGCTTTAATTTGAGTAGGTTTACATCTATATTGAAAGAACTGTGCAGGATATATAGCTCTTTTAGCACATAGTGCCTAAACTGCAAGGGTTCAGAAGTAATTGGACAATTGGCTACTAAATGTTTCTTGGGCAACTTTGTCGTTTCAACACAAGTCCATGCACATTTTTCACATTGTTAATAGATTCAACAAAAGCTCTAATACAGGCAGGTTTTTGTTAAACAATGGAATCAGTTCAGAGCCATTTATGTACATAGTTACCAGTTTTCCTAAATGTAAATGTAGTGAAAAAGTGCAACATTTAAAGGCATTTTTCTTTAATCAAGGCAAGGAAGAAATAATAAAAAAAAAAGTATCCCAGGAGAAACAAAAACTCGTGGTCTTTGGTTCTACACCTCTGTTTATTAATACACTATTAATAAACATGTAAAACGTGTGGGCAAGCAACGTGTACAGGACACTTTCAGATTCAGATGTACTGCAAATGGAAAAACCATCACAGACATGATCTCCATTCAGTGTCAATATTAAATAATATTCAGCTATTCCTATGATTACTTTACACCGGTGCGGTTCAAAGCATGTCTGTAAAGGAGTACGGTGCTCACCCAATAATCTTCTGGGCTGCTAACATCAGCGGCGTCTGTCCGTTGCAGTCGGGCCCATCAACTTCCTGAAAAACAAATACAAAAAACAAATGAGGCAAATAAGGATTATCAGCCAGGAAGAAATATAAACAAACCAACTGAAACAACTCTGTCATGAGGAGCTGACCTGTCCTTTAGCCATCAGATAAGCTGCTATGGCCATATGCTGGAAGAGGATGGCCAGGTGGAGAGCACGGTAACCTTCTCCGTCAGCGACGGAGGGATCCGCTCCATATCTCATCAGCTGGATCACCATGGGGAGGTGGCCCTGCCTGTTGTGAAGAAAGCAGCGAAATCACTGAGTCCAAGTATCATCCCCACGGAAATGAAAGCTCTTTGACTAGTCAGCTGAAGAACTGAAACAAATTTCAATTTCTAAAGGCAAAGCTTGTATCCACTGTGTTTCTATCTACATGTATTTACAAAATGATGGATTAACAATCATATAGGGTTACATTTTCCCATTTAAACCAAATATAATGACAAAATACTTAATCATTTAATGATTGACTTGATGATTGTTGAAAGCAACCTTAATCTGTTGAAGATAAAGTGTTTCCTTTTGTTTTTCAGAGTTTATTAATAAAAACATGAATCTAAATTTGAATTAATCAAATTTAATTAAACTCCATCCTAGCTACCAGTCCCTTTGTCGTCATACAGTCACCTTATGGCCCAGTGAAGAGGAGTAGAGTTCAGGTCTCCTCCGAGCTGGTCGACTATCGCCCCTTTAGAAATAAAATACCTATAAAATACAGCAGAGACAGAGAGCGAATCAGTGTTAAAACAAAAATCTCTGTCAACAGTTCACATTTCACGTGGGAGCTTCTTCTATTTCAGTTCAGTTGTCCTCTATTTCTTTACTGGATGTTTTTGTGGAGCTGTTCATTATTGCTTAAAGGTGGTTCATGGTTCAGCTCAGATTTTCTTGACAGTGAAAAATAAAACACTTGAATTCCCTGAGGAAGGACTGACTTTGTTTTTAACTTCGTTCAACTGACAACAGCAACACCAAACCACTTATGGTACAATGTTTTAGCTAATTTCACTTAAATCAAGCAAACAAAACCCAAGAATGATCTACAAATATGACTGAAACTTCATGGGCCTCTGAATGAGTCTCCTGAATTTACACCTGAACTCCTAACAAAGCTCTCATTAATATTTACAAGTACAACCTTGTTTTTAACATAGTGCCATGTTTTTATATTTAAATAACAGGTTTATCATGTCTCTCTGGGGTGTCAGCTGTACTGAGACAGACATGATATTTGGACGTCTTACTTCACCAGCTCTGAGCGGTTGTTGATGGCCGCCCAGTGCAGCAAGGTCACGTTCTCTTTGTCTGGCTGCCTGACGTCATATCCGGCTTCCACCAGCTCTTTACAGCGCTCCAGGATACCAAACCTGAGAGGATCACACAGAGGAAAACATTTTATAAAACACACCAATAATAATAGATACCAGATTAATACTTTAAGTTGCACTGTGCTCCAAAATAATAATTACAGAACCTTGACTAAAATGAAGAGACCTACTGGAAAAAAAGAACGTAAGCTGTCAGCTGTGCATTTAAGTATAAAAGCAGATTCATTGAACATTGTTTCAGACTGTGTGAGAAAAACTGCAGCGCATGTACACACAGTTACCTCAATACTGACAAACAGTAAGATGAATAGATGGACAGGAGTGACTCTGCAGATCTTTTCAAGAGGAGTGACCTTTGTTCTGCTACACCTCAACTCACTGATCAGTTAGTGAGCAGCCTGCACTTCAGTTAGCTGCACTATGAGCTAAATTATATTTGCAGGTTTGTGAAGCTTTTATTTCTTTGAACTGTGTCATCACCTTCTGACTGCCACTTAGACACAGAGCTCTGAAAGCCTTTGTGCATTCCTTCAGTTTCTTTGTACAACTCTTGCACAAATACATTAGTCAAACACCTGTCAGTGCCAGAAACAACGAGGTGTGTTGTTACTTCTGTGAAACACAGTTTTATCATATTTGAATTTTTTTTTTTTTGAAGGCACAGACTCAACTCTACTCGTTTTTGGTACCAGATAATTCTTTTTCCACTGCAGATACAAGCCCTTCAATGCAGTGTTGTTACTACAGCATCGACACACAAAGCTATTGAGGCGTCATCTTCAACGCGACACACGTTAACAATGGAGGCTACCAAACAGAGAAACCTATCCTCAATTGACCACAGTGTGGTTTTGCAGGTGGCCATAATAAAAGTTTACATCCTGTCTCACACAACGATGGTGCAGCAGTGACGATTCAATCAGGAGTCTGCAGCGTTTTCACCTTTTGGTATCGCAACAGCGGACGTGATTCCAAAAAAAATTACCAGGTACTAAAACAACTTTAACCTGATGGAAAACCAGAAAAAGTCTGAAAGAAATCTGAGGTTATGAGTTGGTAAAATTCTACATTCTACATGTTTTTAATCTCCCAGTGACTGGTTGAAGAGCTGCAGCACAGACAATGAGGGTAAGTGAGAATAGTTTCTTGTGTGGTTGCGGTGGTGAGACCAACCCAGGAAACGTTTTAGTATGCTACATCTAAAATATTTAAAAAAGTGTCTACATTTTCAGGAAATGAACAATTTGATCCTGAATGCTGACATAAAATATAATCTTTTATCATATTATCTTCTCTCTTAAGCGAGAAAATGTGTATTTGACACAGCAGCTGCAAAAACTCACTATTATTGGACAATATGTATTAATGCTATTAATCTGTTTTGTTAAAAAACATATAAATTATTAAAAGATCATTACTCATCAGTCATTAAAGGAATTTGAAAAGGAACCCTCGCTCAGTAATAATAAAGTTGTACTCACTAAGTGAATTTCTATGATTTGGGACCATGTTTTCCTGTGAAATGAGGGATTATTATTGACATTTCAGGTGTGAAACATGCTTTAGATAATTTGGCTAAACTCTTGGATTGTTTATAACCCGTCTGATTATCTCACTGTTGTGCTTTGTGCCACATCAGACCCAGTCGTAGTGATGTTACAATTTAGATGTTGATAGTAATAATGACAAAAAACACAAAAATAAGACTCATGTTGCAACAGGAATCCTCATGTGCACACATTAAATGCCCATATCTGACAGAGATTTAATATTCCTCTGCTTACTGTGTTGCCTTCACTATGTCCCAGCTGCTGCTGTCGTCCATGTGCGACCGTTTCTTTGGCTGCTGGGTTTGCTCCACGATTTTGCCGAACTGTCCGTGAAAAGCTGGCATGAAGGGATGCCCCGTCCCGCCAAATGCAGCCGCTCTGGGCCCATGACTGTGACCATGACCTGCATGTCCGTGGTGACAGCTGTCATGGCCGTGATCCTGCCACACAAACACAAGGGAAATACACAGAGTTGGTTCTAAAATGATCCACATGGAAATTTCAAACTGGCAGAGCATTGTGACATTACTGATTTAGGTCAGTCACAGTGTGTTCACACTTCTGGAGCCTTTAAGTGATGAAAGCTGGTTCACTGATTAGAGGAGAAAGGTGATTTTTTTTAAAGGAAGGAGGTGTCACTTTGAAAAATGGGTGATAATGAGGTAAATAATGAGCATTCAGCTATAAAGATTTGACATGAGCTGTATTTGGCTGTATGAAAATGTGAGATGTGATCTGTGAGATGATACAAATTAGTTAACCCTCAAACCCCTCATACCATGATAGTTTTTACTTTATTTTCTCTGTGCTTCAATTTTGATTCATTTATTAAGCAAGAATCCCAACTACCATCTGGTTTCAGCATCAAACGTAAAGAATACCTACTTTTAGGCTGCTGGTTCGATGCATGTTTGTCTGACATTTTTATAGACTTAATACATAATGAAAAAAAATAGATTAACTGATAATGAAAATAATCGGCCCTAACAAGATTTAATTTACTATGACAGAGAATTTTATCCATTTCACCCACTCCAAATGAGCTGATTAAATGACTGATAAACATTCAATATTGTTTTTGTAGATAGAAACAGAAATCTGTAGTATTTGGAGAAGGCTCAGGTGAGACTACAATAAGTAAATTACTGTGTTTGGTGCTTCCACAACCTTCATTTCAGTTTGTTTTTTTCTGCCATAGATGTGGGTAAATGAGTTTTGTATTCTGGAGTGAATTACACCGTCACTAGAGCACCACCAGCTATTCTTGTCAGTCCAGATGTTGATGTTGATGGTACACACATAACAGGCTGCTGCCATAATCCAGACAGATGGCTAACTTAACATATGGCTAAAGCTAAGCTGTCTGGTTGTAATATGTATAAACAAGTGGATTTTGATGAACATGCAGCAGTGGTGAAAAGTAGTATATTTACTGAAGCAGGTGCAAGTACAACATTGAGGTAGTTGTACTTTATTTAAGTATTTCATTTTTCTTTGTATTGTATATTTCACCATATTTCTTAAACCCCATGTTACTAGTGACTTCACATACTCAGATTTTACATTAAAGACAATATATTATAAACAGTTTGAGAGATGTGATGCTCTGCGTCTTGAGTAAGTTTAGTCCTTAACTGAAAATTATAAGTTCATAAGCGTTATTAAGTTATAAAAAAGTGATTTTTGCAGTACTCAATCATATGTATGAAATAAACAACTCAATATGCTTTATTCTACTTAACTGATTTAAAAACTTCATGTAAAATAAAATACCAACAAATACATAATTTCTTTGCATAATAATTACCTTTACTTTTGACACCTTATCTTACCTTTACATTTTTCTCTGTACTTGTAGAACTTGGAAATGAGGACTACAGTTTTGTATTAATAGATAGGTTAACAATTTTTCAAGATTGTTTTTAAACAACAGTCAGCTGCTCAACAATTACTGAGGTGCTGCTTACTGTAATCATTCCTCCTGTTCACACTGGCTAGTAAAAGATCAGTTCCTAATATGCTTCCAATGTAAGTGATGCAGGGCAAAATCCTGTTCTTTTTCCAAAGCAAAAATGTATTTAAAATTGATCTGATCAATATGAGTCGTCAGCTATCCAAATTAGATAAAGTTGTGCAACCCTGCTTTGCACAACTGTGAGATTTAACCAATAGCAGGTCATTCCTTTCATCTGCAGATCTACAGAAGGTCAGCCACGCTTTTATCTCCTCCAGACTGGACTATGGCAACACTCTTCAATGTGGTGTCAGCAGGCAAAACATCCAAATACTAGAGCTGATACAAAATGCTGCTGCCAGGCTTGTTCTAACAAAACCACATCACATCAATCCTTGCTTCCCTTCACTGAATACCTGAGGGGTTGTAGAATTGATTTTAAGATTTTACAAGACTTGAATGGTCCCACCCATATCTGTGATTTGCTAACCCACTATGAGACCACTGCATGCAGCTCAACAGGGAAACACTGGTGAGCTACAAAGAAGAAACTGTACAACAAAAGGATTTCCATTTGATTTGACTATCTCAGCATAAGCTTCAGATAAGTTTTTGAATACAATATTTTACCGGGCTGTATGACCAGGAAGAATAATTATAGACAAGCAAAACCTGTTTCTATTTTCATATGAGTACCTGACTATTGATTTAAGAGAGACAAAAAATGAATTTTTATTAAGGTCTCCTTAAATAGGCAAAGATGAAGGCAGCAATGCAATGAAATAGTTAAATACGCATCATCATCATCATTATGTCAATCAGACGAATCTTTCCGTAGCGTGGACGTCAATGGCTTTATACGAAGAAAATTAGCCAGTTAAATCTTCCTGAGGAATTATTTAGCTCGCACTGGTTAACGTCAGGTAACTAGCAGCTTGTTAACAACACCCACCTTCAGCTAACAGACAGTTGGTGTGTCTCGATGTGTATCAGTCAGAACAGGTTATTCCGCGTTACAGCAACTTACCGCCGAAAAATATACGGTAAGCTAGCTCGTTAATGCTAACAACCTGCGGAGACAGTAGAATTAGGGTAAAATACATGAGCCAGGTCTCCACCAGATGAACCAGCAGCACCAACAAGCCGGGCAACAGCAGCAGATAATGGATATAAACCGACTTACATTGCCGTCCCCAGTCCAGTCCATCTTGTTGTGAAGGAACGAAGGGAAAGTTCCTGTCGCCGGACGGGCCAGAATCAACGTATGACTTCCGTTCTTTGTTTTTCAAAATAAAAGTAAAAAAAAAAATGTTTATTTAGCCCGGATACAGATACTGCTGCCTGGAGGAAAAACCTGCCGGCAACTAACATCATACATCTGCAGCAAGTGTGGCCAACCCAAAAGGATTGACACTGACCCCACTCACATTGCAGGTGTGTCACACTGACTGTTGGTGGAAAGACTGTGGAGGAGTGGAGGGAAGAGATGAAGAGAAGACAGGAGGATAACTTTTTCTATCTTCATTTATAACTTTTAATTAACATTATGTATTATTATTATATTTTATTTGTTGCATTTGGAGTGGTGTTTGTGTCTCATGATGATCTCAGTCCAGCTCTGTGTTTGGTCTCCACCAGCTCCTGAGGGAAATCTGTCTCTTTACCTTCTTGATGCTCCACTATGTTCACCAGCTGCTCTTGGACCATGTCTGTCTGCTGTTTGCTGCTGAGGAGGTAGTGGACAGTGGCTACAGCTGAAAAAGTATATATATTCAAAGATGTTTTGCATTATTTTACTGCAGTCTTTTTTTTCTTTTTTAAATTATCTTCTTAAATTGCATTCACAAAGGTCTTAAAAACTCTTCAATTTCAGCTGTTGAAACCTCTACAACACCAAGATGGCAAGTTAAAATGAGCACAGTGCAAAGACTGGACATTGACTGTTTCCCTGGTAAAAATGTTGTAAATAATTTCCATTGGGCACAACGCTGTTACTGTATGTAAGAATTAATTTACTAATTTGTGCTTTCTTTTATTCTTGCAGCTTACATCATGTGCTGTGGTGCAGTGGATGGATGGGTGAGAAGCCCTGGAGAGAGATCATCAGTTTCAGCTTGATTTTTAGTTTTAATTCATATATATGTATTAGGTGAACGTGGATGAAACTAATGCAGTAAAAAAAGGAACAGGCCTGCAGTAAATCCTCCTTCACGAGGATTATAATGTTCAGTATTTACTGAATCTGTTTAAGTGTACTGGGGTATATACTGATACATGTCTTGCTGTGGTTGTGGGGACAAATTTGGGGTTGAAACCATCAGTGTGAGGTTATTTTGGCCAGTTATAACAGCTTCAAAAGGCTTTTTGAGGGACACCTGCAGTGACTGAGGTCAGTGTCAGGCTAAGTCTCTACGACATGAATGAAACTGAAAGCAACGTCCTTTATGCAGATTGAAACGTGAGGAGTGAAGTACACGCACCAAGCAGCAGGAACATTCAAAATTTCTCCAGGAATTTTCAAGTTTTCTTTGCTCTTCTTCCTTTTGAAATGCAATGGTGATTGCCATTGGGCTTTTGTTTTACTCCCACCTACAGGCCTCTTCCTGCTCCTGCCTGAATTATTCAACAGTGAAAATTAATTTTTTAAAGCATCATTGTAGAAAAACAACAAGCGTCCCCATGGAAATGAACAGAAAATCAAGGTTTGCTTTGGGTGGAAAAAACAAACAAACAATACATTCGTATTCAATAAAGAAAATGGGCCGTCTCATGCTTATGATAAATTCATCAGAGACATATTGGATTTTTAAACTGTCTTAAAACAAACAAGTCTGTGAATAAAGGCTTCTTCAAAATAAATGGTTACTGGGAAAAGCTGCTTTGGTATCATAAGTGAAAATCATTTGTAGTTTCTGTTTGGAAAATCACAACTCTCTAATATTTTTATATTTACAGAGGACATCCTGTCCACTGATAGCTCAGTCTGTGTGTCGAATTTGAAACTCAGCTTAGTGAACTCATCGGTGCAGTGTTTTTATTGTATGACACAGAGGGAGAATGAAACGGACTTGGACCACAGCTGAGATCTATACTCAGACTCAGGGGATTGCTCAGAGGCAATAAACTACTGATGTTACTTAAGCAGACATTAAATTAAAACCTCTACCAAACACAAGTTATGTGACCACAGTAAGATGAGCCTGAAACATGAAGATGGATAAAAACATGAAGGTTGGCTTCACGATCAAAAGCTGAAAACCTGAAAAAGTATTCAGTAGGGAAATATGTCTATATTTGAGTTTGATGAAAAATAAACAGAATAAGTTATAAGGGTTTATTTTAATATACTCACTCCTGGTGTATGGTTGATATTCAGCGACTGGTCACAGAGACCTTGGTGTTTTTTTGCTTCTTTTTTAAATTTCAAATCAGAATCTTTGTGTAATATTTGACTATATTTTATATTTGATTTACTCATTTAGCAGACACTTTTATCCAAAGCAACTTTCAAATGAGGGGCAACACTAAAGCCTCAGTGCAGTAGGAGAGCTTGGTGTAAGTACAACGTCTATTCAAAGCAGTGCAAGAAGATCAAGTGGAGAAGTGAACTGATAGTAGGTGCATGATATTCACTAACTGCTCTAAGAAACCTTGTTTTTATCTATCTTTCTTCCTATTTAAATTTCTGATCAGAATCCTTGTGTAATATTTGACTCGGATTTCAAGATGGAATAATGTGAAAAAAACACGAAAAGCACGTGGAAAGATCCTTTATCCTGAATGATCTGTAATCAAAAAACAAAACAAATGTACCACCTCTAAGGTATTAAGGACCGACAAAGATGTTACCAAAGGTTACCACTATGTGAGGCTGAATTTCAGTGAAATGCTGGTTAGGTGATGCACAAAACAATCGTGAATTTCCAATTCAAAGCAACAGTGCGGTCGGAATAACACATCATCATCAACTGTAACCTAGTATAGAATCACATTACTCCCATTACTTTTAGTGGCAAACTAAACTTCACTTGTTTTCTGTGAGAACCTCCGTGAGACTTCACAGAATCTGTTTCTCTTCTACATATTTATCTCTGCAGCAGCTCTGCTTCCTCGTGCTGAAATCACAACGTGTGTCACAGAGATGGAGAGGAGGCTTTTACCTTCACCTCGATAAGTGTTGTGAAGCTAAACATGGAGCACAGCCTCAGAAATAATGCAGGTTAAGTGACTGTCACCGTGGAGCTGTTAGTACAGAGACTGTGACCTGTGGATGAACTCAAACACAAACATGGAAGCATGAAGTGGAGAGCATCTGCTTTTTACTAAACACAACTGGACATTTCCAAATAACAGTTTATAACTTCTCATTTATATCAGATAATCAAAGTAAGTAGCTATATCAACTCAAATAGTCTGTTCAGCCAGATTTGTTTCTTTATTTAGAGTTTTTTAAGTTGGTCAGGCAGCGCTGCAAAGGCTTTCTAAAACCCCCAGTGTCCCAAAAATATAAAATAATAAAATTCACTTCCCCACGTCTTCATGCAGAAACAATACAGTTATGTGGGTATTGTAAGATGTGAGGAGACAGAGCTGAAGTTAAATGAATTTGTTGTTTTTATTTAGATTTTTAATCCAGGAATTCAAAAGGTAAGGACACTGTCGCAGTCATTCTTAGTCACTGTGTTACATGCTGAACAGTCTACTGTGTGAGGTTCAGATAAATGGTGATAAACTGAAGAACTTCTCATTGAAACCTTGCGCTTCCAGGTGAAAAGCAGTAGATGGCGCCACTGTTCAATTCATGATCAGAAGGATCTCTGTCTGCCAGGCTGCAAGTATGTTCATCAGCTGTGTTGTCAATATATACAGGTGTTTTTGGACTGACTCCACACAGACATGATTGTGTACAAGTGAATTTAGTTATTATTTTGTAATAAAACAATAATGTCTGTCCCAGTTTTAAGTCTCCAAAACCATGTCTCCATATCATACTTCACACACTTACCTAATAGGAAAAAACATGTCGAATACTTTAATAAACTTTGTAGTAAAACATGCAAAAACAATAATATTTTCAAAAGGTGAAACATGTGAGTTCTTATTGTTGCAGCATCTTTGAGAGAACAGCAAGTCTTTAAAGAGATTTAATCTTATCACGATTGCACCAGTTAAATTAACACAAAATAAACATATTATATATACTGTATTAAGATTCAACCTGTAACTTTCTGTGCCTACAGTATGTCACCATCCATTTGTGTATCGTCAGCCGTCTTAGTGGATGATCCTTCCCTCAGTTGGACTGCATGTTTGTTTATCGCTGGAGGGTTTTCTGAACATGAACCAGAAGAAAAGAAAATCAGAAACGAGATCTTAAATGTGTTTCATTTATTTCTATTACACAACTATGAAATCTGAAAGAAAACAAAATGAGACTATGGCTTATTTCTCCTATCTGTCAGGGTTTTTTTTCCAGGAGAAAAAGACTCACAAAATCCCAAATTACCATCCTTTTAAGTTTCAAATAAAATCTCATCAAGCTGTGAAATAATTCTCAAATTTTCTCACCTTTTCTGCCTATTTTTTTTTTTTTTTTTTAATTTCAGGCAGAGAAATCAGAGAGCTCTCTATATGAACTCAATCTATTCTCATCCCAGCCTTTAGTTTCACAAATTCATACATCTCATACTAAGCTCAGACAGAGCAAACAGAGAGCTCTCTGCAAGCACTCACTGAATTCTCATTCAGACTAAATGTTTTAATCTCAACCCCTCATGTACAGTTGGAGTCAGAAGTTTACATAAACCTTAAAACTCATTTTTTAACCACTCCACAGATTTCATGTTATCTTTTGTTTTGGCACATCTGTGAGGGCATCTATTTTGTGCATGACACAAGTAATTTTTCCAATAATTGTTTGTTTGAGGGACTAGTGTACTTCACAAAATAGATAGATAATAAGCATCATGAGGAAGGAAAATGATGTGGAATAATTGAAGCAACATCTAAAAACATCAAAATTATATGTTCTTACTAAGTGTTCAGTTTTGTTCTATTGACCACGTCTTAGTTTATAAGAGTTTATTGCAGATTTAGTTGTCATGTATTATTTTGACATTGTGACATAAAAAAAATGCTTTTTGTGAATTATTGTTCCACTGAATGAAAACGTGCAATTTAATTCAGCGCACCAAAGCGTCAGTTTGTTCCATTATCCAACCTGTACAATGAAAATTGAACAAGGAAGTCGAGAGCCGGAAACAGAGACAGCTCGTCTTCAAAGTAAAGGCTGCACGTTTTTAAACTATGGTTTTGAACAAACGTGCTGGCTGCAGCGGTCAATTTAAGGAGAGCTACGCTTAATAATAAACAAACTGTTTGACTAATGAACATAACTCATAACTGTTATAGGTTTTTCCGCTAGTCCACAACTGATTGTGGGAATACATTTGACAATTTAACAATTGACATTTCTTATTGCTGTGCCCCAGAACAGATTGGTGAATATCTGTGAACATGCTTCATGCTCCTCTAAAGTTGGAAACCAAAGGGAGAACCTTAAAATGTGCAATGTCATCCCGGTTTGCTCTATAACGATGAATGGGGCTCTGATGCTGTGAGGCCCTAAAATGTTTGTCTAATTTCTCACAGTAAGATTAGTGTTTTATATCTTGAACCTTAGGTCCAATTTAAAATCTGGATGAGACCTGTCACTACACAGCTACTGTAGATTATGGGTTAGTGAGGTAACACATTTCTCACGGTGGTTCAAAGTAATTTCAGCTATGAAAACAAGCCTTTGGCTTTTTTAACATATGAAATTTGCAAGTTTATATTTCCAGAGTAGGTTTTTCTATTGTATTAGTTCATCATTTGCACTCATTAGTTCTTAATGTGGGGGTTCAATTAAAAAGTGCATTCGACATTTTCATTTGTCACTTATGCCGTTAAATAGATGTTTTAATGGAATACGCAACTGTTGAAACAAAACAAAGTCAGTGTCCTTGTGTTGTCTATGGAGGATTTGGGGATTACGTCCGGTTACCTTCAGTGCCTGCAGGCCGGTCTGTAAAACCCCTAAACGATGGTCAAAATTATTTTCAAGGAGTCAATCCACAACTTGCCGAAGACAACAATGGCTGATGTCAACAGAATCAGAAATCTTTTTTATTAACTTCAAGTTCTAAACTTGAGAAAGGCTAAAAGTTCTTTATCTAAAACTACTCATTCGACTATCAAGGCAAGTCCCCTGATGCTAGGCTAACGCTAGGCTAACACTGTACCTCAAATTCTATTAGTAAGTTATAAGTTCATCGTGCTACAGTGACTCACTATCGCCTCTTGAGGAACAAAGTGGTATTACAAGATGAGACGACCTGTTCAGGGCATCCAGCACTAGTTACACACTGAACCTTTTTAAGGCAATCTGCAGTCACTAATTTCTGCCCCATTAACCCCGTCACCATTCTGTTCAAAGGAATGCATTTTAAGCGTTGCTGTATATTGGGTAAACTTTTAATAAAGGGCTGATTTTGTTTTAGTATTTGTAAGTGTGCTTGATTTTTAGTTTTAATTCATATATATGTATCAGATGAACCTGGGTGAAGCTATTGCAGTATAATGGAACAGGCCTGCAGTAAATCCTCCTTCATGAGTATAATGTTCAGTATTTACTGAATCTGTTTGAGAAGTGTTGGTTTATTTTAATGATCATTGTGGAGGCTGTGATTGTAATTGTGGTAATGTTTAATTGTACTGGGATGTACTGAGAAGTGTTCCTAATATTTTGTCAAATCTAAATCCTATTAATGAGATGGACAAAATATTAGGAACACCTCTCAGTTTGGGTTAGTTCATTTACAGTGGTGTCCGAAAGTCTCAGACCACTTTCCCATGAAGCCTCACATGTTGCTCCATAGCAGCTCTAGTGTCGCTCAATTTCATTTACAAAGGAGAATCAAAGGAGCCATTAAAAACACTGAATGGAGTACAGCAGGGTATCTCCTTAAGTCTCAGGTGTCTCACTTATTTCTCTTAGTGAATTTTGGGAGAAAAATATGAGAAACAGCATTTCAGACAAAATAAAGTCTCAAGTATGACTCCTGCTGCTAACTGTCGTGTCTCACCTATTTGTCCTAGTCAATTTTAGGAGAAAACACATAAGAAACATATCGGACAAAATAGAAACTAAAGTGAGTCTGAAATGAGTCACAGTTTTGCCTCCTGAGCTGCAGAAGAGCCCCGACTCACTCTCACAGTTGCATCCATTCAAACCTGGGAGCTGAAGTATAACTGTAACTTGCTTTTGTTTGCTTTTTAGCTTATTAACTGATTAAAGTTTTGGTTAGAGATCGAGTCTCCTGAGATCTTGATAAAGATACTTAGCTTTTAATTACATCACACACTGATGCCAAAATTTTTTTTTGTTTTTGCATTTGTTGTCACTTGCCAAACATTTTCCTGTTGATCTGAGCCACTCTGATTATTTAAATGTGGACCTTTATTTGAGTATTTAAAAGAAAGGGTTTCATTTCGATTAATTTAACATGCAGCTTAGATACATGAGACCAGCATGAGTGCATGTGCCAAATCAGTGTTTCCGTGTGTGTGTGTGTGTGTGTGTGTGTGTGTGTGTGTGTGTGTTTGTAGGCAAACCCCCAGCAGAAGTAATTGAGCTGTCAGGAGGAAGTCATAACAGTGAAGAGGACTAAAGGTCAAGATTGCTATGGTTTGCATGAGACGTGAGAGTAGTGAAATAAAAAAGGGAATTACAGTATTTTCACGAAAGGAAAAGGAGGATTGTGAATTGCTGTCAATAAATTTCAGGCCTTTAACTTTGGTTTGAGTCCACACTCCTAACCCAGAAGACACTGGGGTCATTTAAAACAGGTGATTAAGGAAGCAGGGCCATCCAATGAAAACATGTAGAGGATGTGTGTTTCACTGCTGATAGAGGGGAGCTGTGTGAACGGACTTTGCTTTCATTAAAGCCTTTGTGGAATTTAACAATGCTGATGTGTGAAAATGTCACAACTACAATCTGGGGCTATTTGTGCTGTTTTTGGTCGGTTATCAACAACATGTTGGCCTTTGGAAACTCTCCCTGACTGTTCAGGAACAGATTTGTTTTTAAGATAAGAACTAATGTTTTCTGTGCTTTTATAGATGCACATTTGAATGGAAATGATCATTTACCTTTTCTTTATGTAAATATCTTAAAAACTGTATATATTGATATTCTGGCCACTGAGGGGGCAGCAAGTAGGAAAAAGGTTCACACACCCAAAACAACGATTGTTCCTTTCATTCAGGTTCAATGTGAGAATTCAGCATGGAGGAAAAATGCAAATGTTTTGGCTTTGCCTTCTTGAGAGTGCTAGAGTTTAATGTGAGTCCTTTTAGCTTTTCACTAACAATGAGCATCAATCAGCTTCTTACCAACAGGTGCACCATGTGGCTCCCTGTAGTCAGTGGCGTCTCCAGACCTGCCTCCCTAAAAAAAACCCCACACACAGGAACTCTTGCCAGCATTAAACCCCATAACTATATCGGCTTTACCTTTACTCATATACATGGATTATACAAGAAAATAGATATTAACATACATTAATATAAGATGTACATATATTCTAACCATCATGAGATTTTGTAGTTTAAGACAAATCACAATATTAGAAAATGTCCTACAAATTCTCTCGGGAAAACAGGTTTAGTTCATTTAAATTGGCAGAAGTCAGGGCTTTTAATGTGAAAAAGACAGAGGAGAAATAAGGTGAGACACAGCTGTTTGCCTATTTACAGAGCAAACACGGAGGAACATTAACATCCTGTTGCAGTGGTGTTTCTGTCCACCTGATGAATGTAAGTAATATTCACTTTCCTTTTAGCGCCGGTTTGATCGCAACTGACTCCTGAGGTAGTTTACGTTACAGTGAGTCTGGTCTCTGAAAACATCTGCCTGCTACAGCTGCAAATGAGGTTGAGAGAGTGAGAGATGGTGATGATTACATGTGAGTTTGCCAATGCAGTGACACCGCTCACATTACATGTAGTGATTTGATTTATTGTTAACATATAAGTATTGAGTAGTGCAGCTTTAAGAAGTCAAATCTCACTGTTGTTTCCCCCGGTGAGATTAAAACTGAAGGGATTTGTAAGTTTTTCAAGAAGCATCACAATCACTTGGAAACACGTGAACCTGACACCAGAGTGTTTTATCATAATGAGAATGAATAAGTCAGTAATATGCTGAGCAACCTGCTGTGTTCACAGCCAGCTTTGCTCAGACTCTCCAGAGATACTGGCAGATATGAAAGTGAGAAGACCCCAGCTGATGGAAGTTAATTATGGTAATAAATTATGCGGTGGCCGGTGGGACTGAACGTTGCAGATCTGTCTGTTGTGACTGTTGGACTCTCCGCCGGTTGCTTCGTTAATCAAAGGAGGAATAAGTGTGTTAATGCGAGCCAGTTATTTTGCTGTTTAATTAGGAGAATATGAGATGGTGGGAGATCGAACGTCAGAAAAATCTTCTAAACTACTGAACCAGAAATATGCACTTCAGTTTCCCCGGGACGAGTCACTGAGGTTTATCCTGTCTTATCTCGTCTTAAATGGAAAATCCACTTTGCAATAGCTGCTAAAACTTTTGGTTGTAAATGAATTGAGAATTTTGAAACAGCCATAATGGAGCTGTGTACCAGAAAACATCATCGCCCTCATGTTTCTCTGCAGCACACTGTGCAACACCCAGCGCTACTCTGTGCCACCATAGATCAACTAATTAATTTCCAATGCCAAATTATCCTAAATTATACTGACAGACTCACATTGCCTAATAAGCACGATTATGTAATCAGGGAACTTGAATTCAGACAAATCCAATAAGATCAAGGAGACTTTCTAAAAGAAGGGAGTCCTGAGGTTATAGAGAAAGATCCTGGTCTCGGTGAAAGGTTGATAAATCATAAAGTCAAGTCAGTCTCATTCATATAGACCCAAATCACAAATTTGCCTCCGAGGGCTTTACAATTTGCAAAGCATATAACATCCTCTATCCTTCGACGCCTGACTTGTTTCAGGAAAAACTTAAACAAAGTAAATAAATAAACCACATAGGAAAAGATGGAAGAAATCTCAGGAGGAGAAACGGAGGAGTGATCCCTCTTCCAGGACGGACTGACGTGCAGTATTACGGACAATCAAGAAAATACAATATTATTGATTGTAAATGTTAATGAAGAATATGATCCCGGAGGATGTAAACTATCTTCCAGGTGCCACCAACAGATGGGACCTCCTCTCCACCATGAGGACCTGGAAAGAGGACAGACCACACAAACTTACAGGACGCAAAACCAAGCACATCATTCACATGTGTAGGAGAAAGAAACAAACATAGAGGGAGAGAAAGAGAGACGAGGAGGAGGCTGGGACTCCTGGAGGAGGAAAATCTGATAATTGTGTGTGAAGAAAAGACTGAAATAAATAATAAAAATACTAGATGAAAAATAGATTGTCAAAAGAAGACCTCTTCCTGTTCCCATCATGCACCTTAATTTACTTTACTTTAGCTGTTACCGGAGACCTCAGCCTGTGTTGATGACTCAGTTCACAAAATAAAATGCAAAAATAAAACTATAGCAGACTCTTACTATTGCCTCGTCCCTTGATAACTTGTGACATCATTACACAGATTGCACAGGGTCAACCGCTCATTGCATGCAGCAAAATTTTAGAGGAAAAAAAGACAATTCTAAAAAGTTTTTTCCAATGTGCCAAAAATGTCTTTGGAACAGAAACATAAGCATTGAACTGCACTAGTGTCTCATACATAAATTCTGACTTTGAAATGCCTCCAGACAGCAGGATAGTCTTGTGATACGCTTCCTCCGCCATAAATCTACATCTCTTTGGTCTCCCTGGTATCCTGTCAAATACACTAAATATTCCACACATCTCCTAATTAAACACAGAATTAGGACACAATTCCAAACATTATAAATACTAATTCCCTTCAGACTAATATGACACAGCCAGTCTGACTCTTCCGGTGCAAAAATGAGAAGCAACAGAAGCAGTGGGTACATGTACTGTAGTCTGCTCCCCTCACTGTCACCCCCCCCCGCTTTGGGAGTTCAACGGCAGGGTCACGGTCTGCATCTGAACCAGAGGACCAGGGGATATTCAGGGTTAAAGGTCGGCCCCCGAACACCGCCGCCTTTAACAGCGAGGGTCACAAACTAAAACCCTGCTTGACCTCTTTAGCACTCTGCATGGTAATACTGAGAGAGGGCCGCTGGGGGTGGGGGGTGGGGGGGGTGTAATGTTTGAAATTAGTCTGTTTTAAAAGACGGTTACGGACACATGCAGAAGTAAATCAGTGTGAATATGGACAGTTATGTCTGTGTGGAGAGGAAAATTTACAAGGCAAGAGAATGAAGATGATGAATGAAGCTAGAAAATCAAGACACTTAAGACTGACACCGGGTGTCGGTCAGAGTTCAGGGTAGACACGAGCTTTGTTTTGCTGTTTTGCTCTCTGAGTTCAGGGGCAGAGTCAAGCAGCAACATTAAATGATGAGTACAGTGAGACAGGACGGGTCAGGGAGCGACACTCAATACAAGGCTCCAGGCAACATTCAAACAAAGGATATTGCAGTTAAATCACAGTCATGCCCGCAGATTTGCAGAGGTTAATGTGATCCAACGAATAAAAGAAAAAGTACATTATGTAATCCATTTTCCATTTTAACAGGCCGCTGATTCCCTCTTTGGTCTGTGTTACAAATATACACATCACAGCTAACGTGAGCCATGTTCCTATGAACGACGAATCTTTATCAGTGAATTTTCAGATTACATTGAATCACAATTGCCAATGAATAAATCAGCGGCTGTTAGCTGGTGACTGGAAGTGTTGTTTTCAGCTGAACTTTGATACACAGTGGGCTGCATCACCTCCTCGTTAAAAGTTATAATAATTTGATAACAGACTACTGAGCTATTAACCTTTTATATAAAGACTGGTTTTGTATGGAACTGAACGTGACACTTTGAACTAACAACAGACTGAACTGCAGGCGGTGTGATTCAGCACTGAACATCATACTTTTAAAGCACATTTAAACAGTGATGCGACTGCTACAGTTTAGTGAACAGACCACAGTCACTTTGATTAGTTGTCATGAAATTGTACCAGCTCAAATTTCAGTTTTCTTCCTGAGCATTTTAAAGAAGCAAATTTTTTAAGTTTTCTCTTCCGCCAAATGTGGTTTCTTGCCGGGAGTGGGTTGTGCTGATTGTTGCTTGACAAGAGCTTCAGCCATTGTTGTCTTTATAATACAAAAGGTTATAATAGGCCCTCTGAGCAGCGCTAGGTCGTCAGGGCAGATTGGAGGCTACAGTGAGTCGCTATTGGAAAGCGACGAGATTGAGCCAGGATTAGCTGATTAGCATGCTAACTTCAGTAGAAGAAGAGAAATGACAGAAACAGAAGCAAAACGAGAGAGTTGTTCACTGCAGACAGCTCCAAAGGAATTAAGTTTGATGAACGTTTTCTCTAAACTTTAGGATGCAAACAAATGTTAGCTGTTAATGCTAACGTTGGCTAGGTAGCGATTAAAAAATCTTATAAATAGGTCCTTTAAAAAGCACTTTTCTACTTTTTAGTTTCAGCTTTCGGACATGTTACCATTGTTGGCTTAAAACCTGTGTCATGCAAAGTTTTCTTGAAAACGGCAGGTTCTTAAAATGCTGCTGGTGATGAAGTTCATGTGGAATGTTTCAAAGCCCCAGAACAGCTACTAAATGGACCTTGTGGTTACATTGTTTTTCTCAACCTGCACCTACAATAAAAGTTACACCTTACCTTCAGTTTCTTGTCTTTCCATTCAACCAATAGTTATTTTTATACCTGTTTAATCGTTTTGTCTCTGTAGCAGCAGGATACCTCCAACATCAAAACCTTTTAGGAAATCTGGTGGGAAATCTGCCCCCTGCCAACACATGTCTGCCATGATTATAAAAGTGACATGACAGAAGCTGCAGATTTCAGCAACCAATTTAATCTTAAAAAATAAAATAAAAAGTGATAGGACCGGTGTGTCTGGGTTCTGATATATATTCTGCTAGTGTAAAAAGAAATATTGTTGCTTTCAGATGTAAATTTTATGTTTTCAAACTTCTGACTTTTAGGGAACCAGGAAAAATCTACTTTGAAAACCGGAAAATCATCCATACGGAAACATACAGACTCAATATCTCAACTCAGAGCTTAAAATATCTTCTTTGAATATCTCACCTCTGTGATTACATTTTTTGATTTAATGAGATAAATCAGTGAACGATAATGGCTTTAATCTGGGTTCACCTCATCGTATGTCGTTCATTAAAAACAGACATTACCCCCGTTATTTGCTACAGTCGATGTGTGTCTTTGTCTGTTTGGTTTAATTCGCGTGAGAGTGTGTTTGCATGTGGCTGTGAAAGTGGGCTACTGAGGGGAGGTTTTGCAGCTTGCCACTGCCTCTCTGTTGCAGTGCCAGAGCTGGACAGGCGGGTGAGGAGTTGAGGGAGGAAGGGGCTGCCGGAGGAGGGGAGGGGTGAGTTGGTGAGGGACGGACATCAGAACAACAAAGGGCAGCGGGGGTGATAATCCCACCTAATGCCCCCTGTCTGCCCCATGTCTGCGGTGGCTCTCTGGTGAGTGGCAGATTGAGTGCACTCATGCAAAAGGTTACTTGGGTGATCAAGTGCTCTTCTCAGGGGTGGGGGTGGGGGTGGGGGGGCAGTACAGGCTGCCTATCTTCAGCAGCCGCTGTGGGGCCTCGTTCGCTCACTGCACCAGTGGCGGCATTTTCTGCAGCTGATTCAGCAGGGCTCGGCCCGCTGTGTCGTCAGTGGTCATGTATTATGTAACAGGCCCTGTGCAGTCTGGACAGTAAACACTTGCACACTGGGACACTCTCAGACACGACACAGGGGTCAGGCCGGGACGACGCTGCGGTGGGAGTGTAGTCCAGTTTGCAGAATTATTGATCCATGCTCTCCTCCTTTTATCTCCAGCCATCCTACAGTATACCCTCAGTACATACTGCAAATGCTTTTACCCTTTAACACTTTTCAGACACTGTTTGATCACCTGTATACTTCGGCAAACAACAGCCCATGTAATATAAAACATTAGTTATTTGGTCATTTCCTTATTTATTTGGACAGCAGCTGCAGTCAGCTTCGATTCACAGCAGTTATATTGGATTCCAATGGCAGACTTAAACTTAAAGAGAAACTTCTCTTGCTGAAACATCCAGTTCTCCGCTGCTGATCTGTGTGTGTGTGTGTTTCAAACTAGGCTGATAATCAAATTGGCTCCACAGCGCCTTATTTTCTTTCTTTAATTCACAATTCACAGCTCTACTTCTGGTTTCTAAAAAAGGTTAATGAAAATATAGTTTTAGCATGATTTAACGTATTGAACTGAAAGGCAAAAATATTATAATATAACTACAGTGTTGTAAAATTTTGCATGAGACTGTGTTTCCTGTGAAAGTACCTCTGAGGACACACTGGGAAATGTAGGACATCACCAGGGTAGAGTGAATTTGGTATCAAATCAAACAGCAGCATGGCTCTGAGAACATGTACCGGACCCAACACACATCACAGACCGACAAATAAAACCATATTCGAAAAGTAAATTTAACCTTTTGCAACAGTCTGACAATTGTCACATTTACCTATGTGTTGATAAACCGCTCGTATTGAGCCTGGAGGACATGACCTCCCTCTGCACAGTAATGATTTCCATTAGCACATGAAGCAGCCAGAGATGAACTTCACAGGTAACCTTTTTCTCGAAGCACTTGGCCACATGAAATTGTTGTCATATTGCTG
Organism: Seriola dumerili; assembly: GCF_002260705.1. Taxonomy (NCBI): domain Eukaryota; kingdom Metazoa; phylum Chordata; class Actinopteri; order Carangiformes; family Carangidae; genus Seriola; species Seriola dumerili. The sequence goes on from NW_019174266.1 coordinate 2,815,218, forward strand.
GCTCATTGTCACGACTGCTTTAATAAAGAGCGTCTTTGAGCGGATATGTAAATTCTCTGTAGCACAGCCGACTCTGCGAGCCGGCGTATGAGGTGAGCTTAACTCCAGGGTTTTAAACGCCTACTGTGAGATAAAGGAATTTTTAGCTGAGGGATCTGAGCGAAGGGTTGGCAACTGTCTTCACTGGACGGCATTCAAGTTTGTGTTTAATCTGCTCGTGTGAACTCTGTCGCTGCGGCCATCTGCTCACAGCCACAAAAGCAGTGCACCAATGCAGTGCGGTGAATTATTCAGATTTCTCACATGAAAACCAGTCATTTCACAAGTGGCTGTTTTCTGTCTTTGCGGGATTCCCTCGCCCACACAAACATGGACGCCCTGTTTTTGCAACTTCAGGAGAACTTGGCCAAGATTTTTCATTTTAACTTAACATGAGTTGAAATGCAGAGAAACACAATTATAACGCCCTTCACATTTCTTCATAGTCAATATATATTTGATATAATTTAGATCCTTTTTTTAGAGTGGAACTAACAGTGAATTACTTTTGAACATGTCAGTTTAAGGGTGGAACTTTAAAGCAGATGGATGCTGCCTCTGACAATCTGATTTCATCTCATACTCAAAAGCAAAGCTGTGTACCAACGGGATAATGAAGCACAGTGGAAGTGTGTTTTTTGAACCGTTAATTAAGATATCTTATATTTTTTATTTTAGTATTTTATTTAACTGACAAACAGAAACAGGGCAAACTTAGCTGATGTTACTTCTCTTACTACTCTGCTAATGGTGATGTTACTCTCCACCAGTGAGGCTTTGTATTTTTACATTAATGAGATGACATGCTAAAAATAAGCAGCCTAGTCCTGTTTATGTTTTAACAAATAAAAGCAAATTATTATGTTTTTAAACCGTAACTTGAAATATTACACTTGTCATCCATCCATCCATTTTCTGCTGCTTATCTGAGGTCGGGTCGTGGTGGCAGCAGGTCAAGCAAAGTAAATCAGACGTCCAGCTCCTCCTTGGGGGCCCTGAGGCCTCCTATCAGTTGGACGTACCTGGAAGACCTCCAATGGAAGGCACCCAAGAGGCATCCTAACCAGAACCACGTCAACCGGCCCTGAAGGAGCAGCGGCCCTCCTCCATCCTCCCTCCGGATGTCAGAGCTCCTTCCCCCATCTCTAAGGGTGAGCCATGACACCCTGTCGAGGAAACTCAAATCAGCAGCTTGTTTCCGTGATCTCATTGTTATTAAACTTCAAGTTGTTCTGTGCATTTTTTTTTCTCAATTTTGAGTTCTCCAGTACAGTTCCTGCCTCTGGGGATTCTTGTGTTGTCCGGTGGAGGGTTGCAGACAGATACGGTCTCTCTCCATGACATTTGACATTCACCAGCTGCTACTTCTCACTGGAAAAGCTAGAAAGGGAGGACATAACATGTTGGAGGTTCATGCTTTTTCTCCAAGTTAGACTCCAACAGCCCAACCAGTAGGAGTCGCCGGTGCAGTGGCAAGGAGGTGAAACCCTCACTGGCTGCTCACGCGTGTACGTGGCCAGTTGTGTATGTTGCGATAATGGATGCAAAAAATATAGAGGGTAGGTATACCGGATGTTTGGCACAGAGATAGATGCTGGCATGCTCTGTATCTGCTGCCATATTCATGCAGGAGCCTTTGTACTCTGAGTAAAGGAGTGTGATACTTCAGCGGCTGGTATCTGACTGCTCCACACAGCGCCTCAACACATCATCTCTCATATGCAGGCAGTTTTTCTTGAGAGGAGTGAGCGAGTGACCTTGTGCGATGAAGTGAGGTTCTGTGGAGTCGGGGGAGCTGTACATTCTCAGCCCGGCCACGACTCTGTGAGTTTGGGTCGTAACTCCAGGAATGAGAGCGGCGAGAACATTGCGGCCGTGTCCTTGATCGGTGGCTCGCCCGGCACGCCACGCGGGCTGACACGCTGTGGCACTTTATGGCGGATCGAAGCTGCTCAAGTTTAATGTGTTTGCAGCTGTCGCAGCTCTGATAGAGGGTGCAATACATAACACAGGAGTAATAGAGGAGGACAAGCCAATCAATAGCCAGAGAGGCCGTTTGACCCGCGCTTTAAAATGACAAATTTCCAGTCTTGCATCACTGAGAGTGTCTGTCTGCTTTCAGCTGCGGCCAACGGCGGCCCGGAGGGACGGTGTGCAAAAATAACCTGAGTGGACACGATGTGTGTCAGGTGGAAGAGTCTCACTTTCACTGGCGTGCCTTACAGCTGACTTCAATGTATATGTATGTGTGCGCTAGGTCGTCAGGGTGTGTGTGTCAGTGTGTGTGTGTGTCAGTGTGTGTGTGTAATCTCCGTTTCAGGTTCAATCTCAAAAAGGCCAAACTGGCAGTAAGAGTCTTGTAAGTAAAGACTGAGGCTTCACCTGTGAAAAGAGGCTTTTGTAGACGCGGTCTCCTGTTTCCTGGCAGATAAAGCACATCTGCTTTACCGGGAGATAACACCATGCATACACTCACACAGCCCCTCTCACTCACACTCATACGTTCACCTTTTCTTTACCTTCCCCTGCCTCCCCACCTCTCCTCCTCATTCACATCTATTTCTGTAATTCCCTCTTGCTAAAGCGCTTCCCTCCATCCGCCGCACATTCCTCTGCAGTGTTTGCTCTCGTTTTCTCTTTTCTCTGCTCCCTTCATTTCTTCTCATACTCATCTTCAGTCTTTTCCCAGCCTGCTTGAGCACCAGCTGCTCCACATGGACGCGGTCCACTTTGTCATAATGTGTGTGTTGTCCTGAAGCGGCCTGTCCTGGAGATTACCCTGCCCTCTATCAGGGTGCGGCCTCAGGGATTAGACTGGTAACCCCATGGTTCATGTGTGTGTGTGCGTGTTTTTGCTTGAGGGCATCTGGATAAATGCCTCAGAGGGAGCTACCTGCTGTTGTTCGACCTGCTGAATGAACCATGATTATTCCTAGTCAGCTAATAATGAATCTATTGGCCTTTTATTCTCTTGAGTCAAACTGTCTTCTTGTGCTTTTTCTTTTTGCCATCAACAACCGACCAAAAATAATTTGCATTTAACAAACTTTGCAAGTTAAAGCACGCCTCCAATCTGTTGAGAAAGAAAAAATTAAAAGCTCTTCGCAGACATTTTACGCTTGCAGGGAGGAGAGTTTGATCACTGCACAACTTAGATAATTTGATCTGATTCCTCCCTGCATCCTCATCTTTACTCTTTTTGCATCAATAAACAAAATAACAAAAGAACATGTAAGCCATAATAAATCCTCCCAAGCTGCACAATCTCTCAAGAAATGTCAAGTGTCATGGACTTCCAACTGATCTTAAGCAGCAGCTCCCTTTTTGGCACAATTATGCACATTTCTGAGGGGAGATCAATAAGCTCTTACCTGGATTCACCTCATGCTGCGCCATCCTGTGTTTTAAAGAGCAGATTCTCAGCATTTCATTTTGGACTTTGGAAATGTTCAAACCTGAGCATTTCAACTCAGATGGTTTAGGAAAGAACAAACAACATGTAATAATAATAACTTCAGTTTGACACAAATAACATATGGACACCGCAGTATATCTGCTTCGACCTCGCAGACAGTGTTTCTATTTCAAATTTCATAATTGTGTGGAATGCAGGCTGACCTTTTCTGCTAATAATGTAATACCAGCATTTTCTATGTGTTTCATATTTTGCTATTGCTATCCAACAGTATGAATATTTTTCACCATAAATTACAGTTTTAAAACACGTTGGCCACTTTTCTCCCCTGACTGCCGGCGTGAAAGTGTGCTGAAGTCTGGAGGCATCTCAGGGAATTCATTCACATACTAGATACATATTTTTTTTATCTTATTTTTTTTTTTGCAGAGAATCATTTATGCTTTATGCTTTTCAGTATTGCCAGAATAATTTCATGATCCAACATTTTTCTACCCATTTTTCTAAAATGGCTGTTTTTAATGTCAGCACGCTCAGAGAACGTGAAAATATTGAAATTCACAAACGTTTTCTCTTTGCTTTGTCTGAGGAGAAAAGTACAGCAGGAGACACAGAGGGAGACAGGGGACATTTCAGATAAAATAAAAGCAGCATCACAGCATAACATTGATTTGACAAACAAGACAGAGCCAGAGCCATTGATTAGAAAATCCACTATTAATGACTTTGCTCAGCACAGCACACAGTGTTATTGCCGCAGAATCAGAGGAGGAATCAAATCAGACAAAGGCAAACACAGTTTGGTTTGAGTGACTTTCAATATCTATGAATTCATTCAAATATATACAAAAAATATATAAAATATCAGACCAACAGTTTGGTCGCAGCAGCAGTGACATGTTTGTAAATGAAATCGCAGCACAGAATTACAGGTGCGACACTTCCGACCGAGCTCTGTATGTAAATATGTTTTAGTGTAAATGCGGATACTGCCGCTTTCCTGGTGTGTGATGGGGGATGGAGAGGGGAGGGGGGGGTGGTGGTGACGGTGGTAATCCGCGGGTTGGGGGCTGGGCGGAGGGGGGGGGGGCTGGTTCGCGCAGGAAGCTCATTCATCAAGTCATTACGGGAGGTGGCTCCTGTGGTATTTCAGCCTGTCCATCAGCGGAGGAGAAGGAGGATGGGGAGAGATTCCCACAGGAGGACCGGGGCTTGGCCGTCCTTCCTCCATCTTTCTTCCTCTCTCGCTCTCTCTCTCTCTCCCCCACCCACCCCTCTTCGCTCCCATCGCTTCCTCCCCCTTGGATGTCCCTGCCCTTCTTCTCCTCTGACAGCTCACCTTCTGACTGCTATTACTCCCCCTTCTTCCTCTCCTCCATCACACTGTCTTCCACTTTATCTGCCCCCTCTATTACAGCTTCCATCTCTCGCCAATTCACCATCTCTCTCTCTCTCTCTCCCCCTCTCTCACTCACACACACCATCCTCCCTCCACATTCTCAGTACTTCCCTCACTCTCTTCCTTTTTACATTTCTCCCGGGAGGCAGCCCTTGACTCTCAGATGTCCCTTGCATGCCAAAAATTACTATTGACATTTCAATTTAGTGGGGTTTTTTCTCTGACTGCTCTCTGCTGATGCCTTATAGCAGGAGGACATTTACATGTCAATGGGCCAGACAAAAGAGAGGCAGAGTGTGCCCGCTCCCGTGTCCTTAAGACAGTGGCTGTAACACTGAATTTGTGGAAATCTGTGGTGACAAAGAGGCTTTGTGTGCTGGATCTCTGGTTAAGTAAATGGATTCTTAATATATAAAGAGCTAAACTACAGTGCCACTACACCTTACCACAGATACACTATGAATAGCATTGCAATATGTTATAATGCCAGTTAGAAACAATTAACAAAAAAAAAAAGGAAAAGCTAAAGCACAGCATGGCGAGAACAGTATGGAAATGACAACAATTAGACCAACACCATATTTGAGTCACAGTTTGCACCACCATAGTGTTGCATGTGGTGCGTAAATGTGGTTGGGAAGCTGCTGAGGCGTCACATCTTTGTTGACAGAAGGAGTCTTGTTTTGAAGAGAGGTTGTGCGAGGAGATGCGGCGCCACCCACAATTATATGATTCTTCTCTGAAACAATACAAAGCTCCAAATGGCGTTGACCTCCTGGCCCTATTCTTCTGTTCTCCTTAAGGTCTCTTTTTGCCTTGCTCTTGTTCTCTTCTTATAATAATTGATTTTTATAACAATAGGCAAACAATGTTGTGGTGGGAAATGCCAGACTGACACGGACCCTCAGTTGTGGTATGAATGGAACCTCGTGAGCGTTGGCACAAACGGGTAAAAGTGCGTCTGTGCCTTCATATGGAGGGATTAAGCTGTTAGTATACTCTCGTGTCAACATGCGCCTCCCAGTGAAGCTGATCTGAACAGCTGTTAACACTTTTAACACAAACTGTTACAACACAACCCCACTCCCAGGATCTGGGAAGATAGTGTTGACCCCCCCCCCCCACACACACACACACACACACACACACACACACGTCCCAGTGAAGCTCATTGCTGGAAGGTGAAAGGAAGCAGCTGGAGTCACAGAGGTAGCACATGTCTGTCAGCAGTCCCCCAGAAGACACCAGTGGAGTTAGCAGTGACACAGACGAGAGGAGAACCAGGCAGCTAACATTATCAAGTGTGATTCCAAACAGCGGCGAAGATCTGCACAATAAAAGAAAAAAGACCAAGGTGACAACACAGCTTTCAAGGGGAAAGGAAAGAAACATGAACCCAAGTTTGGTCAAGTAAAGGTGTTTGTCGCAATGACTGTTTTTCTGGAAACCTGAGTTTTAGAAAAAAAAAACCCAAAGAGAACTCTGGACGTTTTTAAAAAGATGTCATCTATCTGTCTCTATCTGAACTACCCTGCACTTACCTGTCCAAACCAAACACATCTAAACCACTGCTACTGGCGGGTCTGTGCTAAACGTTTCTGAACGTGGTGTAAACTGGACCTGACCCGGTCTCCAGGTCGCTTGTTAAGTGAGTGTGTCAAACCAACACAACACAACTCTAGTCTATTCAGAGGATTAATTCTTATCTAATAGAGAGTACTGAGGACACTGTGGCGAGCAGCTCACATCAAATCACACCCACTTGGCTCCGTATGTAACACGTCGAGGACAAAATTGCTGAGAAATTCACTTGTTTGAGCCCTGTCTGCTAAATTCTGCTCCACCGATACACTTTATGTTGGGATGACGTGACAGACATACGAGAAGCTTTTCTAGGCTCTGGGGAGATTTTACAAATATAAAACCTTCATGATGTAAAAATCCAGTGAGTGGCTCATGTTTTGTTATAACATTAATGATGTCTATTGGTTGGTCAGGGCATCGTCTGGCAGGTGAAAAAGCAGCACTCCGTAAGACAACACGGCATCACAGTGTGGAGCAAATATGACAAATTAGGTGGAAGAAAAAGTCAAAAACAGTTACATACAGGGGATGTATCCAAAATTAAAGTAAAATCAACCTTGCGTGGGGCAACACATCTGTTCTGAGGGGCAAGATTGGGATTAAAGGTATTGATTGTTGGTTGAAGATGAGTGGGGGATGGCGAGCTGTTGTCAGAGGCCTACAAATTCTAGCTGTGTCCCTGCACATTAAACATGAGAGCGGTTGTTATCCTTCTGGATTCATGATGTGTCACTTCCGCTGTCTTTACCATAGAAAGAGCTTGAAATGGGCTGCATTCATGCATGAAAGAGTGTGTGTTTGCATGTTTCTGAGTGTGTGCGCCGCCTGAGTATTTTTCCCCTCACAAGATGGTTTTTCATACATGCATCTTCATTTCTAAAGCCCTGTAAGGTATCACCACCTGACTGGTCCCGAGGCGCCGGGGCTCCTGCCTTGCTGTGATTATCTTAAAGGAGATGCATTGCATATGTAAATGTCCTGTTTTGGAGAGAGCTGGCTGCAGCTCAAGTGAGGGAAAAAAGCCCCTCAGCATTGATCTGCCCCTCTGCATTTAGTCTGGGTTAAGTGTTCAGCTTCCATTAGGACCAAATTCATGCAGGGGTTTGTATAATTATGCCAGAGTCAATCCCCATTACTCCTTAGCACTATCGAGCAGCTGCTTACTTTAATAAAAACACATGTCAAATTCAGGGAGAGGAGCGGCTGTGTGTATCTGCGTGTGTCTGTGTTTGCCAGCGTGCACGCATATTCCTGTGTTTGCACATAATTTGAATCAATACACACAGGAAGCAGGCATTAAAGAAACTAACCGGTTGCGGGCAGCGGAAGTAGCAACGAAAACCTTGTGCACCGAATGTTCTGTCAACTCCACAATCCTTTCAATCAGTGCAACAAACAACTCTTTCAACATTTGGCTCTTTCTCCCCTAGGACATGATTCCTCTTCTCTGCCTGCTTACTGGAGACCATCAATCTGGAGCTTCTCCCTTTTGCCCTTCTTTCATCATTCCAGATTTTTTTTTCTCCCTCCAATGAGAGCTTTCAAGCCCGACCTCTGTGCCCTCAGAAAGGACCGCTGCGGGTAACAAAGACTACCAACCAATCATGAAGCGGTCTGAGTGGCCTTGGGCGTGTGAGCCTCATGCTTAATGACACAGGAAAGCCTGAAATGGTTTTTAGGATAGTGGGTTATAACTCCTCACGTGCTCACATGCAAGCACATGCGCAAATATCCCTCATAACTCTTAGTTTGAGGCCGAAATCCATTTTATTTTGTAAGTAATAGACCACGTCATCTTCACCTTCTAGTGAACGTTGAGACTGACATACTTATGTTTGGATTTGCTCTCTCTTAGCTTGCTATTTAAAGTATAGTATGGCAGGACGTGGAAAGGTTTCCACCATTTTTGTAATGTCATCCATTAAAGTCACCAGCAAAACAAGAGGAGAGGATTGAAGTAATAGTGTGACATCTAGGAAAATGTCACTATATTCCTAATTGAGAGAGTCAGATGACAAGATTGATACCATTCTCACATCTAGACAGCAACAGATTTTGTTGCCATTGGAATGAGCAAGGCTAGGTGCTTCCCCGTTTCCAGTCATTGTGCTAAGCTATGCTAAGTGATCGTAGATTCATATTTACCATACAGACATGAGACTGGTATCAGGGTGCATCCACACTAATACATTTTCATTTTAAAACAAAATTGTCTCCATCCAGACGATCGTTTTAGCTCCGTATCAGAAAAAATCTCCGTCCATATTAATGCACCTAATGTCCCTACCAATATATTGGAAAGACGGAACTGTCCCGACCAAAATTTGAGTGAACTCATTCTATGTTTGGAGTGAAGTAATATTAGATCATTTCAATGTGGCCTCCAAGAGGCTACGTCTCCAAGACAAACGATTTAGGCATGCTAGCATTTGATTGACTGAGAGGGCGGTGGCTATCTGAAGGCTTACGTCACATGAAAATATCACAGTGGTACCTGACGTCAATTGATGTTATTTAACCATGTGAGCTAGCGTTAACACGTAAGCTAACCCTGGCTTCTGTCTTCTGTGGGCTAGCAGTCAGGTTGCCCAGCAGGAGTGAACTTAAAATGGTGCATTACCATATTATGAGTCTTTTATGCCTTACTATACAATGACTTTATGTCTTACTAGACTACAAATTTTTTTATGACTTACTATACTATAACTATGATGTTTCTATGACATTTTATGCTGTATTATACTATAACGTTTTAATGACATTTTTTGCCTTATCATACTATGGCATCTTTATCAGATTTTATGCCTTGCAATAGTATGAAGTTTTTATGCCTTACCGTACTATACATTTTTTACTATACTAAGTAATTTTATTTATTTTTTTGCATTTTATGCCTTACTATGAGATTTCATGCCTTTGTGTACTGACATTTGTATGCCATAATATACTATGATGTTTTTGATGTTGTTATGCCTTACCATACTATGACACTTTTATGACACACTGTACAATGTCGTTTTTATGCACTGTGGTCAACCCAGGTTGATTTAAAAGTGCTTTGTAAATAAACTTGATTTGATACTATACTGTCTTTTATGTCTCACTATACTATGACGTTTTTATGACATTTTATTACTACTATACTAAGACTTTTTATTACTTCTACACTATGACTTATTATGGCTTACTATAGTATGACATTTTATGCCTTACTATACTGTGACGTTTATGTCTTACTATATATAGTGTGATGTTTTTATGACATTTGATTTCTAATGATAGCATTAACCTGTCAGACTGTTGCACTATCCTCACTTAGTTATTAGGTATTATTTTTACATTTCTACTACAAGTTCTATTTGTTACTAAATAAGATTTATCCACCTCTTTATTATGCAAACATGTCTTGTGACAGTGAAGTTCACCTGTACCTTCATTCATAACTGTTATATTTTTAATTTGTCAGTTAGTTGATTGTAAATTGCACACATTTAAATCATTCATTCATTACATTCTTTGGTACACGTCTCCAGTGATGTAAGTTGTTGAAATTAATGTAGTTTTAATGTGAAATAAAGTTTTTTATGAAGCGTTGCTTTGTTGATGGTTTTTATGGAGCATGTCTGGTATGAATTTTAACAGTAGCAGCACATTATAGAAATCACAACACATTGAAGTTTTTTTCTGAATCTGTAATTACTCAAAGACCTTCTATGTTGGCTTTTATCAACAACAAAAATGACAGAAATGTTTAAATGTGGCCATTCTTCAACAGTGACAATACAGGAGCTAGAGATAGATACTAGAGTTTGTTCTTTTCTAATTTGTCTTATGTACTTACCAATTTTATTAACAATGAAATTCACCAACGTGACCTGTTATATTCATCATGAGGCATATGGTAAATATGAGAAAAACATACTCAGTACAATTTAGAATCTGGCTAGCACCTGGAACACACAAACACAGACTGTTATAGGATTTTCAGCTTTCATTAAAAGATAAATCACAGTACAGATTACAACACACCAACACAGCTTTATGACAAACTCTTACCACTGAGTCCTGAATTCAAAGAGCTGGATGTTGGTCTGAGCCATCAACCTCGGGCTAATGGCCACATAATCCTTGAGAATGAATGACCACCGAGTCCTCACTGTCGCTCTGGACCACGTGGCCACCGGGTGAAGACAGCAGAGTTGGTTTCAAATGGCCTCCACCAGGAGTTCAGTCCAAGAAGACAGCTGAAAGATAATCAGAGAGCAGTGTGTCTTAATAAAGATCTGATATTCACTAGAGGAAACAGTGATATTTGAAGTGAATCTCACCTCTGGTGATTCTCCTTCCCAGGACAGGAGGTGTTCTTCTCCGTCGCTGCCTTGAACTGTCACCTGGGCTGCCACTCCTGGTCTCTGGGAGGGAGACAACTTGCTATTCCTCCTGCTCTGTCTGGCAGGTGTTGCCAGGAGCTTGAAAGTACTTGGCAATGGCTGAGGAAAAAGGTTTTGGATCAAAAATGAATTTTATGTTTGCAGGAAATGATAATACACAATATACTTAATCANTGAGCCATCAACCTCGGGCTAATGGCCACATAATCCTTGAGAATGAATGACCACCGAGTCCTCACTGTCGCTCTGGACCACGTGGCCACCGGGTGAAGACAGCAGAGTTGGTTTCAAATGGCCTCCACCAGGAGTTCAGTCCAAGAAGACAGCTGAAAGATAATCAGAGAGCAGTGTGTCTTAATAAAGATCTGATATTCACTAGAGGAAACAGTGATATTTGAAGTGAATCTCACCTCTGGTGACTCTCCTTCCCAGGACAGGAGGTGTTCTTCTCCGTCGCTGCCTTGAACTGTCACCTGGGCTGCCACTCCTGGTCTCTGGGAGGGAGACAACTTGCTATTCCTCCTGCTCTGTCTGGCAGGTGTTGCCAGGAGCTTGAAAGTACTTGGCAATGGCTGAGGAAAAAGGTTTTGGATCAAAAATGAATTTTATGTTTGCAGGAAATGATAATACACAATATACTTAATCACAAGCTATGAGACACACGCATGTACCTGGGATGAAGTGGATAAAGTGGAAGCCGGAAGGCTGACCCCGCCCTTTGTCGGTCTACAAGTCTCTGTGTACAGCTGCACATCTGGTGGGTCCTGAATGCAGCTGAGGTGGCGCCTCTGTGTCTCCATATGACCTGGATGCAGAGAGAATCCAGCAATGAGACGTCCAGAGTGATGTGGAGATCCTGGATGAGGAGGGCTGTCTCCTCAGCCTCATATGTCCTCCTCCAACAGTGGAGCCTCCATTCCTCCCAGGAGATCCTCTGGATCACCTTGGCAAAAGTCAGGCCAAGCATCCTGTGCTTCCCCTCCAGCTCGGACAGCTATGCCTCAACGTGACAACAGGAACCTCCGGGGTCCACCTCGAAGATGTGGCGTCATCAATCCTGTCGCCATCCTGGAAAGCCAACACACCAACATTGGTAACCCAGGCAGCCGTTTCAGAAGCAGCACCAGCGAACTTCTTTGTCACCTGGAGAGAGAAAGAGAGATAGAGAAAGGTTTCACATATTAATGTTAATATTTGTGTATGAATTTGTGTGTGAATACACACACAGCAGTGGTGTGAAAGCTGCTGTAAGAACATAAACTCTGCCTGAATTACACCTCATCCTAGAGAAACTCCCTGGTGGGAAGCACCTGTTGGGAAAGAATACTAGAGATGGCTGTTGGACAGATCAATCAGTTAGACATACAGTGCATTTAGAAAGTTCTCACTTTTTTACATTGTATTATTTTGAATAATCTTATAAATCGTTAAATTCATTCATCAATGAACAATGCCAGCAAGGTAGCTGCTAATGGTAACGCTAATGAAATTCAGGGGCAGCTCTATGTACTGTACATGCCATTATCATCATTTATTGCAATATATCGTTAGCATTATAATTGTTATTTTTACAATTATAACTATTTTAATTATTATATACAATCACAATTTATATCACTTTATATACACTTTCTCCATTGTCTAGCGTGCTTCATGGTTAAAATATCTTCTGCGTCACCTTCACCGTCCGTTTGCTAGCTATCCCACCACTTTTTATTTTGCAAATTGTTAAATTCATTCATCAATGAACAATGCCAGCAAGCTACCCCCCCCACTGTGTCACCTTTTGTTTGTCTGTTTTTTTTTCACCAATAAAAAAAAAAAAAAAAGCTAATGTTAATGATAGCAAGCTAGCACCCCCATTTGTCATTTTGCAATCTTATCATGAAATTGTTAAATTCGTTCATCAATGAAAAATGCCAGCAAGCCAGCTGCTAATGCTAGAGCTAATGAAAATGGGGGCAGTTCTATATACTGTACACGCACACGTACCTTTCTGCCATTATCATCATTTATTTTTTGTACATCATTGTTAGTATTATAATTGTAGAAAAGAAGCTAATGCTGAGGATCAGTACAACTCACAGCTAGCCCACAATTTTCTATTTGCAATGTATTGGCAGCTGCTAATGCTAGCAAGCTAGCCCCCCCACCCCCTCTGTTTTATTTGTCCCTTTTTTTCACCAAGATTTAAAAAAAAAAAATGCTAATGCTAGCTGCTCATGCTAGCTAGCTAGCCCCCCACCCCCTCTGTTCTGTTTGTCCCTGTTTTTACCAAGATTATTAAAAAAAAAAAAAAATAAAAGCTAATTGCTAGCTTGCTTATAATCTGCAATCTACCCCGCAAACGTGATCTGTTTGTCCATGTTTTTTACACCAATAACCAAAGAACGGAAAAAAGAATTGCTAATGCAATAGCTAGCTTGCTAATGCTAACAAGCCTACCCCCCCACCCCCTCTGTTCTGTTTATGTCACGTAATTAAAGTAGAAAAAAAAAAAATGCTAATGCTAGCTGCTAATGCTAGCAAGCTACCCCCCGTGATCTGTTTGTCCATGTTTTTTACACCAATAACCAAAGAAGGAAAAAAGAATTGCTAATGCTAATGCTAGCTGCTAATGCTAACAAGCTACCCCCACCCCCTCTGTTCTGTTTGTCACTGTTTTTCACCAATAAAGATTTAAAAAAAAAAAAAAAAAAAAGAGGCTAATGCTAACGAGAACGGCGGCTAGCTCGCGACCCCCCCAGTGCCGGCCTTGCGCCGAGCAGACGGAGCTAGCCGCCCGGCGGCTAGCTCGCGACCCCCCCAGTGCCGGCTTTGCGCCCAGCAGACGGAGCTTCAGGTCACCTTCCTCTTCCTGTAGGCTCTGGTCCTGGGTACAGGTAGTCCAGGCAGAGGAGGTGGATGAACAGAAGAGGGGAGTGGTGCTGGAGCGAGGGGAGAACCAACAGCACTGGATGAGGGGCCATGCTGTTCATTGTCTGGAGGAGGAGGAGGAGGCAGACCCCTGCTGGAGGGCCCAGGCTGCTCCTCCGGGACATTGAAGTCAAAGGGCTGTCCTTGTCCCACCTGTACCAATGATAGACCCTTTGCTGGGGAGAGTCTGGCCAGCACCTGGAACACACAGACAAACACAGACTGTTTTAGGATTTTCAGCTTTCATTAAAACATAAATCACAGAACAGATTCCAACACACCAACACAACTTTATAACAAACTCTTACCACTGAGTCCTCAATTCAATTCAAAGAGCTGGATGTTGGTCTGAGCCATCAACCTGGGGCCAGCCAGCACTGCCTCTCTGATGCCACATAATCCTTGGGAATGAATGACCACCGAGTCCTCACAGTCCCTCTGGACCACGTGGCCACCAGGTGAAGACGCAGAGCTGGTTGCAAACGGCCTCCACCAGGCGGCTAACACTGGCCCAGTTTGCAGGGCCCAAGTCCAGTCCAAGAAGACAGCTGAAAGATAATCGGAGAGCAGTGTGTGTTAATATAGATCTGATATTCATTAGCGGAAACAGTGACATCTGAAGTGAATCTCACCATTTATTTATGGTATATCCTTGTTAGCATATCATTATTGAAGAAAAGAAGCTAACCCTGATGATCAGTGCTAATGCAAATGCTAGCAAACTACTCCCCTCACCCCATTGGTTTTGTTTGTCCATTTTTTCACCCATAACAAAGAAAAAAAGAAAAGCTAATGCTAAGTGCTAATGCTAGCATGCTAGCCCCCCCACCCCCTCTATTCTGTTTGTCTGTTTTTTCACCAATAAAGATTTTTTAAAAATGCTAATCTAATGCTAGCTCTATGCTAACGCATGGCTAGCCCCCCGCCACACCCCTTTTCTGTTTGTCTGGTTTGTTTTCAACGCAATAAAGATAAAAAACGCAAAAAATGCTAATGCTAGATATAGCTGCTAATGCTAGATGCTAGCCCCCCCGAGCTCGCCCCTCAGTTCTGGTTGTCTGTGTTTCATCCCAATGTAGATACATTTTATTAAAAATTATGCTGAATGCTAATGCTAACGGGCTAAAAGTAGTAGTGCTAATGCTAAGCTCAACGCCTAAAAAGTTAGTGCATGCTATAAGTACGCTAAGTTATGCTATGCAATGCCTAACGCTAAAATGCTAGGTGTAAGCTAATGCTAGTGCTAGTGCTAATGCTAACAAAAACGGCGGCTAGCCCGCGCCCCCCAGCACAGGCATTGCGCCCAGCAAGCAGGGCTAGCCGCCCGGCGGCTAGCCGCGCCCCCCCAGCACAGGCATTGCGCCAGCAAGCAGGGCTAGCCGCCCGCGGCTAGCCGCGCCCCCCAGCACAGGCATTGCGCCAGCAAGCAGCTAGCCGCCGGCGGCTAGCCCGCGCCCCCCAGCACAGCAGCGCCAGCAAGCAGGCTAGCGTCCGGGGCTAGCCGCGCCCCCCAGCACAGGCATGCGCCAGCAAGCAGGGCTAGCCGCCCGGCGGCTAGCCCGCGCCCCCCCAGCACAGGCATTGCGCCAGCAAGCAGGGCTAGCCGCCCGCGGCTAGCCCGCGCCCCCACCAGCACAGGCATTGCGCCCAGCAAGCAGGGCTAGCCGCCCGGCGGCTAGCCCGCGCCCCCCCCAGCACAGGCATGCGCCCAGCAAGCAGGGCTAGCCGCCCGCGGCTAGCCCCGCCGCCCCCCGCACAGGCATTGCGCCAGGCAAGCAGGCTAGCCCCCGGCGGCTAGCCCGCGCCCCCCCAGCACAGCATTGCGCCAGCAAGCAGGGCTAGCCCCGGCGGCTAGCCCGCGCCCCCCAGCACAGCATGCCGAAGCAAGGCTAGCGCCCGGCGGCTAGCCCGCGCCCCCCAGCACAGGCATGCTTGAATGGCGACTTAGCCCCCGACTTAGCCCCGACTTAGGCCCCGACTTAGCCCCGACTTAGCCCCCGACTTAGCCCCGACTTAGCCCCCGACTTAAGCCCCCGACTTAGCCCCCGACTTAGCCCACCGACTTAGCCCCACCGACTTAGCCCCCGACTTAGCCCCCGACTTAGACCCCGACTTAGCCCCCCTGACTTAGCCCCTAGCCCCCGACTTAGCCCCGACTTAGCCCCCGACTTTTAGCCCCCGACTTAGCCCCCGACTTAGCCCCCAGTTCAAATTAGGCTCAAAAATGATTTGAGCTTATGAAGTAATGTTTACAAATAATTCCACTATTTGTAGTTGGAAATCAAACTTTGTAAACCTGGAAAATAAATCTGCATGAAAAATTCAAGTTTCTGCATGTGAATACAAATTGTGCTTGTGGTAAAGAGATTTGTATTTGTTAAGACAGTGTGAATCAAAACTGAACAAGTGGTGAGGTTCAAAGACACAGGGAAAGAAGAAATGCTTTTGTGGACATCTGTGTACAGAGATATAGAGCCGAAAACTGTAAGACTCAGTGTGCAATATTCCCAGTGTGTGACACTGACAAGTATGAATTTTGATCCTTGTCACTTCAGTGTCACACATTGAGGGAACTTGACCAGAGTTTTACAGTTTTCTGCTCTGTATCTCGATACAGATGTTGACAAATCCATTTCCTCTTTTAGTGTCTTTGTTCAACCTCACTGAACATTTGTTGAGTTTTGATTCAGACTTTCAACAAATACAAATCTCTTTGACACAAGCGCAATTGTTTCACATACACAAACTTGAATTTCTTGTGCAGATTTATTTTCCAGGTTTACAAAGGTTGATTTACAACTACAAACAATGGAATTATTTGCAAACATCACTTTACAAGCTCAAAATCATTTTGACCCTAATTTGAGCCTGGATACACATAGCTACAGCCAGCAACAGTTAACTAACTAATACACATCTCTCAACATAAAGCAGGCTATGTAAAACATTACATGGTTGTGGTTTAACTTGTAGTTTTACTATTTGTTTAGCTTTGGAAGTGATAAACAGTTGTTACTCATTACATCATCACTATAAGGTCCACAACAAATCAGACACAGCAAGTTTCCAAACAAGTATTTTAATTGTATTCAAGTCAAATATTAATCATCACAGCCAGATTGTTTTCTGATGCATTCGATATGACGACAACTTAAATGTAATAAACAGAATATTATTTTAACTCGTCTTAAACGTTAGACTATGATCTGTGTGGCAATGCAATTACACAAGATACAAACTGCTTTTAACAGAAATTAATCGTTTTAACTCATTTTGTAGTTTAATTCAACCTTTTTAAACCTGTGAAATTAATCTGCATGAAATTCAAGTTTGTGCATGTAGGGAAACAAATTAAATTGTGTTTGGCAACAAGATTTCTATTTGTTCAAGAAGAATATGAATCAAAACAAATGCTCAGTGGTGAGGTTAAACAAAGACGGATAGAAGTAATGCTTTTGTGGATGTCTATGTGCAGACACAGCAGAAAAGTGTAAAAGTTAACGTTCCCAGTGTGTCATGCCGACAACTGCAAATTTTGACCCTTGTAACGTCAGAGTGTGGGAACAGCACTTTACAATTCTCTTCTCTGTATCAGGACACAGATGACAAAACCATTCCTTTCCGTTACATGTTTTTGTTTAACTTCACCACTGATCATTTGTTCAAAGTTTACATTCAGACTTGAACAAATACACTTGAATTTGTCATGCAGATTTATTTTACAGGTTAACAAATGTTGAACTACAAACATTGGAATTATTTATTAAGGTCACTTTACAAGCTAAGAATCATTTTGAGCCTATATGTATGGGTTGAGTCATGCGCATGACTTACCATTTCTTGCTGGGCAAGGTGTGGTTCTGGCCCGAGGTGGATTCTACTGTCCCTGTGAAAACACAAAAGGAAAAATAAGGACATGTCAAGCAGCTCCTCTTTTGACTATGAAATGTTTGAGGCAGTCTAAGGACTTCAGAACATAAAAGATGTATCAATCATCCACTTAAACCTTATTTAGCATATATTGTAATAAAAACAAGACTTAATGGATAAATCTGAACAAATGATATATGTACATGTGAAAAATTTGTAGAAGAGATTCCTTCCTAAAAACACATTAGTGGTGAGGCAACACAAAGACACTGAAAGAGGAAGAGCTTCTGTCAACATCTGTGTACATATGCAAAGCACAAAACTGTAAAACCTGGTGCTCAAAATTCCTGCAAGTCTGTAACACTGAGGTTACAAGTAGAATTTAAATTCAGGTGTGAAACTAGGATCTGAATTCTACTTGTAACCTCAGTGTCATAAACTTGCTGATTTATGAGGGCAAGGGCATACTGCAGGACACATGGGTGGTCCTTGGCAGGATATAGCGGCATGAGGAAGGGATGACGACCATGACATCACAAAGGCGGACACAGAAAATAAGGTTTAATGCCAGGTAGGTTTTCACTTACAAGATATTTGTCTTGGTGTAGTATTCAATTAACGTATTTATAGGAAATTAAAAAAGGTAAATACTGCAGCACTCAAATATAAATGTATAAAACAATGAAGACGGAACTACACAACTATGTACAAAAGTGTTTCAGAATGACAAAACTCCTGCTGGGCAAGATGTGCAAAAGGTATTGATTAGGGGATGTGCAAAAGATCACAGTATAGACAATATATGTTATGTGCAGGGACAATACCTCAAGGTGTTGATGTAATGTGGTTGTTGATTGATGAGGCCAGATGCAGAAGAAAAGGCTGGTACATCTTTGGTGATTAGACTGGAATTCTGGTCCTGACACAGACAAACATGTGATAAGACAGTTCCTTTAGATCATACAAGTTCTTTATATTCAAACATGTTATGTCAGTTGTGTGTGTATAATAAATTGTGAGGATAGATATGAATATGCAAAAATAAATACAGTATGAATATTATGAAATGTAAATGCAAGGAAATGAAGGGTAAACAACTAGAGGTATGGTAATTCAATGTACACACATACACACAATATAACCAACAAATTCAGTAGTACAAATACGGATATACTGTAAAATACATAACAACTTTTAGCTAAAGAGCCAACATCGATGCTACTCACCAAGCTAACAGGAAAGTTGCGAGCTCGGCATCAAACCGCATGTCTTTACTCTCAGGAGCCGTCTCCAGCGGTGGAAGGCCACGTCGAGATTTACTCGTGTTGTTTATTTTCTTTGCTATTGAAGGTGGTTTTTGTCGAGACCGGTCCTTCGGGATGCAGATGAATATCGCCTTTTGGTCGGGTCAGCCATTCCTGTGTTTCTGTGATGCTAACTTCGAGCGCTGCCGGAAGTTGTTCTTCTTCATGGGACTGAGGGCAGACTTGACGCATGGTATTACAACACAGGACAGGTCGGGGCTGGCTGGTGAGCATGAGCATTTCAGGAGATAACTGAAATAGAACACATGGTGGTCTTAATCATGACATCACTGTGGCTGCTTCACACACTGTTGATAGTCTTAATTCATTTTTTTTTTTTTTTTAACATTTTAAACTAAAGTTCTGGCCACATCTTATATTGCACCTTTACAGCACAACCACCAAAGCTGACATTTAAAAGTGAAGCTACATGTTCTTTGCCCACATTGCAAACTAACTTACAGTTTTGACACTTAAGTTAAAACAAAGACACTGAGCTTAACTTGACTGATATTGACACATTTGATGCATACAAAACATTTTTATTTGCTTTTACAGTATATAAATCTATGCTTGGATTATAAAATACAATCATGCTTTCCCTTATACTTACATTCAATTTGTGATGTACAAACATTTGTATTTACCCATTTTGCATTCAGGCCAGTAGATGTTGCACTGTTCACATGAAGCATGAAGATATAAACCCTTTGTAGAACCACTTTGCTGAGAAAGTAAAACCTCCAACACTGTGTGACATACTTCCAGTACCAGGCAGTTGATTTCTGCAAACAAAGAAGATACAACAGCACGGGAAATTTTACTCACCGAGTATTTCACTTACTGACCATGGACTTCTCACAGAGCCAGGTTTCAGTTCACCGCAGCCATGTTGGTTTTTCTTGTGTCTGTATACGGAGGTCATGGCACTGTGCTCCCAGTCACTGTATGTTGGCAGTCTTGTCTTTATGTTACGACCCAGCTAGGGGAAAAAGGGAAGCAACATAAAACCAGGTGTTATTGGTAAATCAAATTTACTGATTTAATTTACTGCGTAACAAGGAGGGTAAATAAGTAAACAAAAATACAAACAAGGCAAGAAGAAAACTGAGGTAGGGCAACAGGAGCCAACAAAGAGCCTAACTATGTGATTTTAACCAACCCAAAAACACAAGAAGCAGCACCCCTGTTCCTAATGTGTTCAACAGTCTTTTTCTGAGGGTGTGATGCACAATCAGAATTTTAAACCTAGCCCAGTCCCCAACAATCACTACCAGCATCTCAAACCAAATCACAAATTACACACAAATGCTCATAAAGGAGATACAGAGGCGAGCTGCCTATCATGTCAGCCGCCACTAATGATGTACAGGCCAGGCTCTTAAACTTTCTTCCTCTGAATGATTAAACGGATGCAGCTGTGTTGAGGGCTCGCAGGATCATTGCTGCACCAATAGGAGAAGCCGTAGAGTCGAGGCTCCTCCTCTCTGCTCCGACAGGGACAAGCAATCCATCAGTTAGTGTTAAGATGCCCGAGCTTTGTGCAGCAACAGACTGTAATAACAAGAAAAACGGATCTGTCTTTTCTTTACCAAAGGATGCAGAGAGTTAAGTCTAGACAGGTATAGACTACTACTACTTTCACATTTCATGCCAGTTGCCTTCAATTGAGGGAGGGGTTGAGGGACAACATCCACTTAGGAGACCGGAACTGTTTCCCATTTCATACCATTGGCGCTGCCTGTAGTGCGGCATCTTCTCTATAGAGGATCTTTGATATGCACGGCCGCCTACACCGGCTACCTGACCACAGCAGGCTCCTGGATACGCGGTACGAAGTCACTGCTAACACAGTTAGCATTCATAATTCGAGGTCAACCTTATATCTTAGTGTTAAAATAATCTTAGTAGCTAATCGCATACATGTCCACATTTGGTAAATATCACATATATGAGGAGAAACCTTGTAATATTAGCTGAAGTTACTGTGTGTAAGCTAACTGTGTGGTGTAACCGCTTGTATTAAAACCATAGACCGAGGGAAAACATGTTATAACGTGTTTTACAATTAGTTCTGCAAAGCGAAGGTGACGTCACCGACCTTAGTGTTAACAGAGACAGCGGGTTGTCAATGTCGGTAAGTCACGGTCACTAAACGATCCCGTTATTACAGTGAACTGTCGTGTCTGGACGTGCTGTTAAAGAGCAGAGCAGCGGACGTGTGTGTCGTGTTTGTTCGTAATGTTTGGTTCAGTGTTAGTCGGTTAGTTTTCAGCTCTAGTTCATTTCATTATTGATGACAGGAGTCAAAACATCTGTTGGAATGATTCTGTCTCTGTCAGAATAAAGAACATCACTGAGAGCTGAGAACCATCATGACATGTGCACCTGCACAATGACACCAAACTGAGTATTAGTTTCTATTCTATTGTTATTTCATGTAAAACGGTTCAGCAGACTGTTTATTACAACTAAGCTGAGGGAATAATGTATTTTCAGATATCTGTGATCATCTAATCAGAGTGCTGTTTCTTTTGTCTTTTTCTCTGTACTCTACAATATGATATTGATATGATTTCTCTCTATTATAATGTTTTTTTCCATCCAGCCAAGGTCTGGATCTTTGGGGACACCTACAACCTCTTGCAGCAATGATGGAGGCCCTGCACCACCTCCACCTGCAGTGTCCACACATGAAGATCTTCTCTTCCCAAACATACACACAGTGTCTTATATGATAATATAGTATTTTTTAATGTAACACTTGTGGCCATAACATTGTTCAGTCTGATCAGCTGTGCTCTTCCTTGTTCCCTACACCCTCACTGTCGTATTACACTCTCTGCCCCATGTCAGACATACAATCACATGACTTTTGGACTCCACTGTAGCTGTAACAAACTGTCAATAGTTTAAAACATTAGAGTTCATATTTCATAGTCCTCAGCCATTATAGTTAATATCAGTGTGCTGTTCCAACAGCATCACTTATGTAGAGGGAGATTGTTACTGGAGCAAATAAATATTAACTGTCTCACAC
The DNA here is from genome assembly GCF_002260705.1 of Seriola dumerili. Lineage (NCBI taxonomy): Eukaryota > Metazoa > Chordata > Actinopteri > Carangiformes > Carangidae > Seriola > Seriola dumerili. The sequence continues at coordinate 2,837,176 of NW_019174266.1, forward strand.
ATTAGGACTATGAACTATGATGAATAATGATTATACTTGTTTCTAAAAATTCTGTTCTGTTGATTCAACTACTACTTTTTATAAAGCAAACTTACATATTACAGTGAAATTCAGCTTTAACTTCATCCACAATATTTTTTGATTTTAAATAGTTAGCTGATTGTAAATTGTACACTATAGTATTTAATTAATCCTTTCCTATTCTTTTATACATGTTTCCAGTGCTGTAAATTATTTAAATTAGTGTAGTTTATAATGTCCAATAAAGTTATTTATGAAGCTCTTGCTTTAACTTTGTTGATGGTTTTTATAGAACACATATGGTATGAAATTTCACAATAGTAACAACATAAATAGTAGAAATATTTAAATGTTGTCCGACAACACTGACAATGAAGGATCAAAAAACTTGCTGATGTCAATTGGTAAATACATTTACCTGTGGAGGTGGTGACAGTGCTAGAGATGATCTATCACTTAATCACAGTTTAATATTTATAAATTCTGTTCTTAAAAGTGTTGCTACCATCACCTGTCAACAACAGCAGAAATAAGGTTGCAGGTAAGAAACTGAACCTGTGAATACTGAAGACGGAGAATAATAAACAAACTCATCAACAGTTAGTTTGTCATTTCATCAGAGGAAGCTGAACTGGGAGTGGTTTTCTACTATCATCATCACAGCACATTAGAGAACTAAGGATGTCCATACAGTCTCCCTTCTCCACAACCACATGAATGGAAACAAATGGGCTGCTCTGTCCATGAGGTCCTCCTTCTGTTGGCACAGATCACTCAGTTTTCACAGTGTGGAAACCTTTCAAATGACAATAAAAGACAAACACTTGAGTTAAAATGTGGTCAGTTAACCACAAATATCTATCAGCTGTCAGGATAGGTGCATGAATGTCTGCTTCAGTTGAGGGCTGGTTTGATTATTAAATGAACAATCTTCCATATAACAAATATTTGTCTACACATTTTGCATACGTCACGTTATCTTAACTTGAACTATCACGACGTCTTGATGGACACTATTAACTAACATTAACGCTGCGCATTACACCAACGCAGATCACTTAAACTGGGTCACATGTGAGAGAAACACAAACCAAACTTCGTTAGATTAACGTCGATTAAATGTACCTTTTCATCGGGTTTTGACTGAACACCTCCACGGGCTAACCCAGGTTGACACAGGTTATCAGTCCAGCGGGGCCAGGTACCGTTAGCATAGCAATCGCTAAATTATCAGCTAACGCTAGCACTAGCTGGCTAGCTTGGTTAGCAAGGTGCATCTTCACCTGAACTGTGATATTAACAGGGATAATAAATTTGGCTAGAAAAGAAATAGGCTTAAAACAAAATGTACTTAACGGAAAAAATTGAACCGCTGACTCCTCCGAGTGTCTTTTAGAACAACTGAACGCCGAACAAGACATTTTCAGGCAGACATGTCGGAGCTAACTTTGATGAACTGAAAACACGACAACAAGTCAAATGTCCGACACATCGCTCTGACCTCATATCCGGATTAACAGGCAGGCCCCCCTGTGTGTGAATCACGCGGTAGCCCCGCCCTAAAGCCACTCTGCTTTAACGTCTATTTTCTTTTAAATAGGACCATAATTGATCAAACAAAACAAAATGATCATGTTGTATTGAAGAAAATTCAGACTAGCGATTCAGAGCATAAACACATAACGAAAACGTTTACTGAGGCAACAAATCAAGTGACAAGTTTTCTCCGTGTTCAGCTGAATGAAGTTTCATGTCATCGAGTGATACATTTTTCAATTCAAGTGTCTTTGCTAGTTTCGGACTGATGCAGTTGTCATTTTTACCATCCAGTGCACACATTGTTTAAATAGCCAGTTGTTTAAATTGACCAACAAAAACCTGCTCTTAAGTAAATGGCACAATATTTCGCCATTATTTTAAGGGGTATAAATGACATAACATAACAAAATAGGCGTTATAAATAAATTTGACTTTATTTGATATTTTATACTGTGTTGTTATCATTGCTTATTATACTATGACTCTTTATATGTTTTGCCTAATTTCATATGACATTTTCATCACATTTCATGTCTTACTAAACTATGATCTTTTTATGATATTTTTTGCCTTACTATACTATGATGTTTTTTTATAACATTTTATTGCTTACTATACTGTGACTTTAATGCTTTACTGTACTATGATGTTTTTATGATATTTTTAGCCTTGCAATATACTATGTCGTTTTTGAGACATATTTATGCTTTACTATCCTATGTCATTTCTATGTCATTTTTATGCCTTACTATTGCCTTACTGTGTCGTTTTCTATGCCGTTTTTATGAACTTTGGTCAACCCTGGTTGTTTTAAATGTGCTTCATAAATAAATTTGACTTGATTTGATATTATACTGTTGTTTTTATGTCTTATTTTTATACCCTACCGTACTATGACATTTTCATGCCTTACTATCCTATGATGTTATTGTCACATTATATGCATTACTGTAGTATGACATATTACGCCATACTATACTATCATATTGTCATGCCTTACTTTACTATGTTATGCTATATACTACTATCCTGGAGAGGAGTTGGGAAGCGTGTTTTAATTGTGCCGGTCTCACACTCATCTGCACGTTGCTGTTTGTGTTTTCTCACAATAACAAAGGCCAACACCATGAATGCCTTCAAGACAGAGTTTATGAAAGTGTCTTGCATCTCTCTACGATAGCAAGCTTTTCAAAGTGTGGCCATTTAAAAAATAAATAAACGCCCTTTCCTTTGGATGTGGTTGAATGACAACAAACTCACTTGCTTTAAGGTAACCACCACCATTACTAATGGCTTTGCTTTATCTGTCAACAAATGTTATGCGGGATCACTGAGCAGAAGCTGTGTTTCTATAATTGTGGAATTTATGACTTTTTTGAATAAAAAGATATTTCTGGTACCATCAGTAATAATGACAATACATTTTTTACATTCGACAGAGGCAAGTTTTCAAGCAGTTACATAAAATTAGTTCATCTTGAAGGTGAAAGAGATGGTGATTACATCTAATGATGTATCTAAAATAATAATTTGTCATTTTCATATATCATGTGTGACTGATTTAACACATGCATAACTGTGTTTTGCTAGCCTTCAGTTGTCTTTGTGGTGTGTACAACTTTTACATAGAACTTCTTTTACTTTAAAGTTGAACACGTGAATGGGGTAAAATACATTTTTGATGATCCTCCAAAAGGATTATTAAGTCCGGATACACCCTCTGGGTTTATGGGTCGATGTATAAAGCCGAGGAGTTCTGACGAGGGATGGGATTTAATGTGCGTACATATTTAGGAGATTCTCCAGTGCAATATACGAGGCTATCTGTGTGAGTGTCTTTGCAATTATACTGATCCAGTAGAACAGAGCGGAAACACTGCTGCTGATGAGGGGGAGAGGCTGGATGTTTTAGAGATGGAAACAGGCCAGGGTTTGTGCAGAGAAGCTGCTGGTTGCAGTAAAAAAAAGAAAACGTGTAGGTGGAGTTCAGTGAAGTATCCACGTGTCAGACAGATCTTTGAGGGCCTGCTTTCTGTCTCTGTCTGCCACCGGAGACAAGACTGCAACCAATCGCGTTGAAGGTAATATGCAGAGCTGCCCGACTCATCTGCTTGTCCCAGGTTTTCATCCTTCTACTCCTCCCCTGATCTCCCTCTATGCTTTCATTCACTAGAGGTTTGATGTTGCTGTCGGCCTCTGCTGATGATGACTTTTGTTTCCTTTGACGATCCAAAGAGGTTTAACAGCAGATTATTTGTAAAATGAAGGTAAATACAGCCCATGTCTTATAGATGAACAGTGTTTATCATTATAAAGTCGATGTAATAAATCAATGTCATCTGTCATTTCCTGGTCAGGAGCGTTTACTGTCACCAGAAACAGCAAATTATTGTTTGTACACATCAATATGAGGATGTATAATTACTTTCAAAGTCTGAATCTGTCAATCTAGTATGTTATGATGCAGTCAGTAGACCAAATAGAGAAATCTGAGGGAGTTCCATCTATAATGTATAAGTGTATATGTATAAATCACTGTGTAAAATGAAGAGAGCAGCAAACTTTAATGGTCCCATATTGCATAAAATGAGATGTCCATGTCTTCTTTCATTATAAAGCACATCTGGGTTCTATATAAATACTGTGAAAGTATCAAGAGAAACAGAGAAATGCACACAGCCTGTATTCAGAAACTGAGCCTTAAAACGAGCTGTCTGGACTTCTGTAACTTTGTGACATCACAACAAAGCAGTCACCGCTCTCAGAGAGGCTAAGAGCCTCCTCTCTTCTGATTGGCTCACCGACCTGTTATTACAAGCGCTCCAGAGAGAAGCCTGAGAGAGGAGATGCAAAACTACATTGAGATGGTTTTTGGTTCTTCAAACCACAAATATATCTTCAGATGGATCAACACTTCAAATGAAACACAGGAAAAGTCTTAAATATGGGACCTTTAATAACCTTTTTTTCATATTCTGTAGGTTTTGTTTGGCATCAAAACAATTGGTATAAAAAATATTAGAAGCGCTGACTCCAAACAGATTCACCATGAAAGTCAGCACAACGATCAAAAGCAGGGTTGAGCTCAGAGAAATGATAACCCAGACTTTTATCTGAAGCTCTGGAAAAATAAAACATAAAAAAACAAACAAATCATGCATTTGTGGTAAAATCACATTTTTACATGAAAAATCCAAACAATCACCTCAGGCTTGTTCTTTGGGAAGCTCCTCTACTTCAGGAACAAGAAGAGCCAACACTTTACTTCCTCTTATCTATTTTTATTTTTAACAAACCCGATCCCCTTTGTTTCTTCAGGTGAGTTAGCTAAGGCTAATTAGTGAGTCGCATAGCAACAAGAACAATGATGAACACTCCTTCAACCCTTTGAGCTCGTGCTCTCTCTGTTGCTGGTGAACCTCAGAGCCGAGCATTGTGAATGAACTGCAAATAACCCTCTGATCAAATCATGATGGTCATAACGGTCTCCCCCATAACCCTGTGGCTCTATAAATATGTGATGAACGTTGCCTGCATTCATAAAGATCTATACCGCCTCTAAATCTTTCTTCATCTGTTCTTTTTTCCCTGCAGCGATATAATTACTGTAGATTTAGTTAGTCAGAGAACAAAGGCAACTTGACCTTCACTGCAGGTGCAGGTTAGTTGTGTACGTCACACAGACAATAAGCAGGCTTCATACTGTATCTTCCACCAGTTTGTGCTTTCCCTCTAATAAACTAACTAGCTCTATAATTCTTGACCAAACGCACAGATTGGATATATACAAACTCACATTTAGTGAGTTATTTAGCATGTTTACACAGGGAAAAATGTGTTCTGTGTTTCTGAGCATCACAGGTTCTGCTCACCTTTTGCTGAGTTTCACAGGAGAGAGGGGGATATTCTTGTATTCTTGCTATCTCCCCTGCGCTCACAAAGACAGTAATTACACAGAAGGTCATTCAATTAAAGGAGGCCATGCACCTACATGGCTTGTCACAAAAAAAGAAAAAAAGAATCATGGCTAATTAAATGATTCAACCGTGGACTCGAGGCCACAGCACTGAGACGCAGTTGTACACAGAGTGGAGGAGGAGGGGTGAGAGTTAACCTACTGGTGAATACTGAGAGACACAAACACACAAATAACAGCAATTAATTGACTTTTTTAGGCTTGTTAGACTCAGAAAAACAGCACTGTAAGTTTGATGTAGCACCAACATCAGGTTACATCCTCAAACAGCCTGCCAAGTCCTGCGGGTAAGGTTTGGTTAAGTTTAGGATACTAAAACTGCTCGGTTAAACCTCATTATATGATTTTATTGGCCACAACACTGATATATTATCACCTTTTAAATTGATACAAGGAGCTTGTTAACTAACAGTTGCCTATTTACACATCCAGTAGATACAGAGCAAGACTAGCCTTCATTTGGAGTCAAGTTTATTGGCCACCTCGTCCTGGATTACATTAATTATTAGCATGAGGAAATGTTAATGTTAACATCTTTTGTTTGATTTGATACCAAGTGATGCATTATCACTGACATAACACACACATGAACACACTATATCCTTACAGGTCTGTATATGATGGTTAAATTCCAGGTTTGTTAAATTATACTTTGCACTTTGACGGCTGGTAGACCAGAGCAACAAATTATAAAGATTAGATAAGAACATTTTATTCATTATGTCGCTTCTTTTCTGAGACAATTGAGAAAAATGTGTGTATGACTCATTTCTGTAAAGACTGACACACTCTTTACCTTAGGCATTTGTTTTTAACGAAGCCAAAATTTTGCTTTGAAAACATATGCATCCTTCAAGTCCTGGTCTGTGTGTTGTGCAGAGTTTCCCACTGTAGCATAAAGACCTACTCAATAAAAGACTACCTCATTCACCTAATGGATACTTTCACATTCTCCGGTCAAACATATTGAAATTCAGTGTGCGCTGGTGGAGAAAAGAGAGCGGCTGGATAAACAACTGTGACACCGAGGTTATCATACTCAATTAAGCCGCCATCGCCGAGATAGAAACAGATCTTTTGTCATGTGAAGGCAGAGGGGCCGAGGGCGAGGCGGCATCTCATGTCGAGTGGCTGCTGTTAACTCTCAGGGCAAACACAATTGACACTGTGTGCCAACTACAACAGCTGTAGTGCGTCTGAGTGAGCCTGAGTGTATATATGTGTGCATGTGTGCATGTGTGTGTATGTGTGTGTGTGTGTGTGTGTGTGCCAGGGGTTTGTGTCATCGGGGTAAAAAGAAGAAACGCTGGCGCCAACGGACTGTTTCACAGGACAGAAGGAGAAATTCCTCAGGCTTAAAGAAAAAAATCCCTCTCAGATACTCTTACGCTGTCAGACCTCTGTGATTTCTGATTTTTGTTTGCTGTACTTTTTCTGTGAAGAAAAGATGAGTTGAAAATTAGGTGTTCGTGTGCGATTGAACTGCTGCTCCAGACTGCATGAATGGATCTTTTTCTGATTGTTCCAAGATTACTGGTTATCTTGTTAAAATGTCTTGGAAGTCCTTGGGAGTTAGTCACCTTTGTTGTGTATTTCTTTCTTTCTCGACAAGGCCCTGAAATTCATAAAAAAAAATTAACAACAAAGAGAAGTCTTAAAATGTTCTAACTTGAACTTGCCATATTGAAACCAAAACCTCACAAATTCCATTCTTAAAGCTTTTTTTGGTGCCGTCATTTGCAGTCACTTTAACCCTTTTTACTTCTAGTGGTTCACTACATTCTCCATGGCAAGTAAAAGTCTTACTCATAATCTTACATAAGTAATAGGACAGAGGTATTATCAGCTAAATGTACTTAAAGTATCAAGTCCAGTGTTTCCCAACCTACAGGGGCCGGGCCCCTCTGAAGGGTTATGAGATAAATCAGTGAAATTCATGTGAAATCATTTTGAGTTTATTTTTCCTTGTTGGGTTTCAAACGGTCATTTAAATGAAACCATGTGAGAAGTTTAGAGGGCGATGCTTTTCAGTGAGGGGCCACAAACCAAAAGGTTTAGGAACTGCTGGTTTAATCTTTGACAATGAATTATATTTTTAAAGAATTTTTTAGTATTAGATGTGAAATTTGAATGAAAAACAACAACAAACAAATATATATAAATATATAAACTATATAAACATTAAAGCCCTTTCCGGCACCGGGAAGTTTCACAGTTTATTTAATGACTGAATAAATTTCGAACAGACAAGTTTTTTTTTCAATATATCAATGTGATATGATGCCAAAACATATCGTGAGCAGAGCCATAACCACAAGTTGTCATTCAAAAAAGACTGAATGTGCCTCAGGCTCCACAGTTTATTCAGCGCGAGTTGTTAGCATCCTGTTCTGGGACTCGGCTGTTAGGCCAGTTCATGATGCATGCTGGGAAACACTTTTTTTTTTCTTTTTTTTTAGATCCAGTTCTTGCCAAACCTCCTGCATCTCCCAGCGTGCCCTCGTGACCCTCCCAGTGCTGCGGTTGGCTTCCTTAGCGCTGGCTGCACCCTCCCAGCCAACACAGCCATAATGCTCCCCCATATGGCAGACAGCATCTCCTGCTGAGGGACTCCTTCACTTCTATTAATACACACAGTGTAATAAACGGCTCAATTGAATTAATCAGCTTGAAGACATTAATCAGACATTAATGAAGTATTGACCTCTGCACTGCACTGCTGTTCACTGTGTCTGTCTGCCTGTTTATGTCTAGAGTCACATCGACCTGCCACCCTGTTTCTTCAAGGGTTTTCCCTTGATGTTAAAGATCTGATTTTCGATATAGATTATACTGACATGAAAACTGATGCTGCTGCAGAGTTTTCTGCACGACAAGCCAACAGCAACAGCTGACTGGAAACAAAGGCAATCAAAAAAAATAAATAAATAAAAATAAAAATAAGATATTTTTGGTGCAGATATATCAACATTTATTGGAGTCACTGTGAAATGTGGTCGATCTGATGAGCATGAACGCTCAATCGCATGTTCCTGGTTCTGTGCAGCATCCTACAGTCACCAGCCAAAACAACGTGTTTTGTGATATACTTTACACTTTTTCCAGTGGGTTTCAAAACGTGAGCTGAGAATTTTCTTAACTACTAGGGGAGCATTAACCTGCCAATTAAAAATAAAGAAATTGCCAAAACCATATGCCAAAACACATGTCATTATTATTATTGTTATTATTAATTCTTTTTATCTATTACTGTCATATTTTTATTGTCAATGAATTAACTTAACGCATCTTTCCCTCAGAACATCAACTTCAGCGCCTCATGTTATTTTCATTCTGGGGATGTACTGCACATATAATTGTAATTTTATCCCTTTTAATTCACAGTCTTACCAATCCATAAACATTGCTCTGAAAATGCATATCATTCGATGTTCAATTATTAGCTGCTGATGCTTGTCGACTGGAATCAATATCAGTATTGCAGACTGTGCAGCATGGAGGGGAAGTCTGGAGATGTGGAGGCTTGACCGTCTCTCCCAGTAACTTTCTAGGAATTTCTGCGGCGCACGCACTCACATTTTTTTTTTCTGCTGTGATCTTCTCATTACTGTTAGGGTTTAGCTGCAGTAATTCATATTTTGACCACTAAGAAAGACTAGAACTGTGATGTCAAAATGCATACAGGTCTGCAGGTCGGAACAAAAGCAGCACTGCCCCCCCCCACACAGCTTTTCTTCAGTCTGCCTTCAAATTCAGATCTCAGAGAAGAAGCTTGTCAAAGATGTTTTCTGCCTCCAATCTGTGTTATTGGGGGGGGGGGGGGGGGGGGGGGGGGGGGGGGGTTAATGTGGTCTTTAATGTGGTCTTTTCCTTCTGCAGTCTACACCTGCAAGAGAAACACGACATCGGTGAAACGATTCTGGACCAGAGACTGAAAGAACAGTGGAGGCAGTCAGTCAGCATAGACAGTGTCAGAGAGATCAAGGGCCTGATTTTTAATTGAAATGTTTCTATAGAATCTGGAACAATACCTAGTTCCTGGCTTTTAAAAAACCCCCATGTTTACATCTAATCTGCTGCCCTAATGTCAAAACTAATTACCTTATTGGTGAGTCCCAGTACTTTACAATTTGTTGATGAGGAAAAGCTACACTGATGCTTTCAGTTGTCAAGGATTTTGATTGTCCGTTGGGAAATGCTCTTGATTAGTGAATAATGAGACAATGCTGCCCAATAACTATTATTAGGGTAATTTTCTAAACTCCACACAACTAATTAAGGAGGCGCTTTCAAAATGGTGGCAAAAAAAAAAAAAATAGAGTGAGCAGAGCGAAAAAGCAGGAAGGAGGTAAATTATATACCATTAGGCAAATGTAGCTTTTGTCTCTGTGGTGACGTAAAGAAACAGCGGAGGTACCAATCATCTCCCGTCGTTCGGCCGATCCACTTGTGATAATCATGTATTGTTGCCGAGGTTGGAGGGTCAATTCTCTTCCAGTTCAATCAGCTCTCGGAGATTCCTTTAAAAACTCAGGATGTAAGGAGAAATGGCAGCATCAATCTTCTCTACAAGGGAAATAATTAAGTTGAAAAATAATTAGGAGAGCTCTATCATTAGCCAACGAACTTTCAATTTAATTTAATCAAGTTTTACATTTGGAACTGACTAAATTAAAACTGAAGCCATTGTCTGTTTGATTTACATATGGCTGTACATGGCATATTCTGTAAGTACAGTACAGTCACATCTCTGTCGGACAATATGAAATTCCAGTGTGTCAGTTTTGGTTTTATAAAAGCTTTCAAGAGTCTTTTTTTTTTTTTTTAAATCTCAATTTGCAAATCTTTTGCACAAATAAACCCCAAATAATGTAAACTGTAGTAATGAAATATTTAGTCTGAAAAGACGTTAACTATGACCACATGGGAAAGATGAGCGCATGGAAAACATGAGCCTGCATGACTCTGATTTAGAGAATTATTTCATAGTAACTCCACTTGTGCCAAATGAGCTCCAGATTATAATAATACCCCTGGCGGGCAATTAAGTCCATATAAACACTGCATGCAGAGTGCTGGCACCAGAGTAAGCTACACACACACACACACACACACACACACACACACACACAGGTTGATATGGGTGCTTAGACTCTGTGAGCCTTCACCGTGTCTTGCCCCGTATCCATCAGCAGCAGACGAAGGCTAACCTGACAAACACCCAATATCACCAGCAGCTGCCTGGGCAAGGATAATTAATACAGCCAGCAATTTGGCAGAGCTATAAACGTCCTGACACTGAGACATGAAGGGGTGACTGGTGGAGAAACTGTGACAAAAACAGATTGGCCGGGAGAGAGAGAGAGAGAAAAGAAGAAACAAAAGATAGAGAGGAGCACTGATAAATCAGGAAACATGTCAAAGGAAAAATAAAGACACATTTAAAGCGGAAAGAGACAATTTTTCTGACAACAAGGTTTTTTATTCTTGCCAGGTAGTGGAGTTTCCACAGGTACTGTGGTTGTTCCATCATATACTATTTCCACCAACTGGGGAAAGTAACCAATAGCACTACTTTCCTCTTCCTGTTTTGGTTGTTCAATGGCCGACGCAGTTCCTTTGTTCTGTAAATCGAGCCTTCATTTTCCCCAGAGATTTCGTACCTGGTGGCAGAAAGAATTGTATAATTAAAGCGAGGCTTGTAGGGAACCAATCTAAACGCCAGTGGTGTCATTATTCTACAGCCATTACACTGTGCAATCAATTATCCAGAAGCCTCCAGTGTTTTTATATTGAGGAACACTGAAGATACCAACAATGTGCTACGTTGTTATGTTACAACGTTTGACACTTGGGGCCGATATTCAAGGTGTTGACAGATGTTTAATGTATATATATATATATATACATAACATGTATATATAGTACCATGTTATGTGTTCAGTATAAGGTTGTAAACATTTAGTATTTATTGTTTAACTTGTAGCATTAATATTTAAACTGTTAGCGTTCCAGTGTGTTATGGTTAGTTTAGGTAAGTTCAAATCAACATGCTAATATCAACCAGTGTTAGGTAAGCTTCATAAAAACTGTGATCAGTTACTCTCTAGCCAACATATTATAATATATATTAAAAAAGTAACTATTATGTTAATTACTCAGCAGCAATAATTCAAAATATAATTAGCTAAATTACTTTACTTTTGGCAGTCAAAGTTGCCTTCAAAAGAGCTATTTGTTTTGCTATTGTTAGCTACATAGCCAGTGTTAGCATTAGCAGCTGTTTATTTACAAGGAAACGTTGCAAGTTCAGCATCAAACTTCATTCATTTACTCTCCCAGCGCTGTCTACAGGGATGGAAAACAAAGCCAATGGTATCTTTTGTCTCTATCGCGTCTTTTCTTCTACTGTAATTAATTTCCCACAGTCCAACGTGATGTCTTCAGATGTCTTTGTTTTGTTTGACCAGCAGTCCAGAACAATCAGTCATGTGCAACAAAGAAAAGCATCAAATCTTCACATTTGGGAAGCTGGAGCCAGTAAATATTTGTCATTTTTCAAAGGACTAAAAATGATTATTCAATTAGCTAAACAGCTGATTGATAATTGCTCGACTAATCGTTGCAGTTCTAGTATGCTAACAGGAGGATGTTTTAACATTTAGTGCGTTGGGAGTCTATGGCTACATTAAAGGATTAAGCAACACAGTACATTACAGTACTGCACAGTGCCGAGACACAACATGCAGCATTAAAGTGCCCGTATGCATTCACACCCACACTAAGAGGCTGTACGAACACTGCAGAGCCAGAGCAGCCGTGTCTCCTCCTGCTCATCTGTGGCCTATGTTAATATGATTAGACTGGATTATGGTAATGTGCAGGGGGATCTGGTGGGTGTGGGGCGATGCTTTGCTGCTCTCGTTTCGGGGAATAGTTAATTGGCTGGGCTGCTTTGATGTTGTGGTGATGAGAGAAGGGGGTTGGTGGGAAAGACTGGCAAAGGCGCCCTACAACTCAAGCCCATTTTATTTTTGGCCTACGAGGGATCTGTGCTGGCAAGTGGTGAAAAGGAATGAAACCTGATGAAACCAATTAGAAATGATGCCGATCTGGAGCTGAAACGCTGCGAATACTGAGACAACAAGTACGAGAGAAACACAAGCCATATTTATATACTCTCCTGCTGAGTGTGGCTTGTTGAGTCAACTGTTGATCTCTGATCTTAATGAGTTTGATTTGTGATGTGTTTAAAGTTCTTTACGTCTAGAACCTGTAATGTTTTCGATTTAGCAATTCATAGGTGTATTTTCTGTTGTTTTGAAAATGTAAAAAAATCAGCTTGTACGTTGGCAGAGCCAGAGCAATGGAAAATATCAGTTTCTTATCGTATCATAACAACATACAAACACCCAGCACTGGACAGTAAACGTCACTAGCTGAGTTTCGTGAAGATTTAAAGTGGTTTAATACAAATAAACAAGCAGCCTTCCACAACTCTAGCTGTGGCTCTAACTTCATTTCAAACAGCTACAGTCAACAAGGTGCAAAATGTTTTACAATTCAGCTTTGATTGCTTTTATCTACAGAGATGCAGCGGGGGGAAAAAAACTGCCTTTATATTCATCTGCACAGGATGGAGAATATTTTAAACATGTTACTCCTCTGGCCTCGCCACAATCAGGGCCAGCACGTGTCCTGCCTGTAGAGGAAAAACACCTGCTGTGATGTCGGCCTGTACAGATAAGTATACATTTGTAATTTACAAATAAATAATATACACCTGGCTCTCGTAAGTAGGCCAGACTTATTTGCAGCTGTGTCCACTACTTGGCCCGCAACATGAACATCAATATTTACATTACATGCTTATACAAAATTTACATGTTTTAGTTAACTGAAGTTAAATGAGTAATTTATTCAACTATTTGTTGCAGCAGCAGCTCAAAGGTGTGAATCTAATGATAAATTAAAAAAAAAATACTTGCAACTTGATATTAAATTTAAGACTCTGGCATCATGTGGAATGAATTGAGATGAAAAACATACTATTAAAACATCATGCAGTGAGTGAGCCGACTCACCGACTGACACACTATGAATAAATCTGACATCAGCCAATCACATCATGCGAGTGGGAGGGAAAGGTGTGTGTGTGTGTGTGTGACAACAGATGACAGCGCATGTGATCACATGCGGATGTAAGGACTCAAAAAACTAAACACGTAGGTCAGAAATTACAAAGGACTGAAATTTGGTCACGGGAGTAAAGCGTTCCTGCAGCGTGATCTTAATGAGTTTAAACACTGTTTTGAAATGGCAATAGATTTTGTGAAGGACACAATGACTTGTGTAGGACATGGATCGGACTTGTTGGTCTTGACTGCGTTGACCCTGATGTGCAAAAACAAAGCATTCCAGAAAAGAGTTTTATGTTCTGGGGATTTCTTTCATGCCGTTTTGTACCTCGTGGGCCACCGTAGACAATATAAGAGCCTTCATGAAATTTGAGATTCTTACAACGCTCAGTTTTCCGTGATTAAAATGGAGTTAGTGTGAATTTGCTCTGAAGGACTGAGGACTTGAGGCTCGACTCTGACATGACCACGGCGACTCAAAGTTGGATTAAAACATTCAGGACGAATCCTGGTCTCGAACACTGGTCACGCTGAAAAGATTAAAAATGAAGACGGAGCTTGATAAGTAAAAATCTTGCAATTTTATTTGCATATAAAGGCAGCTAAATATATCACAATGAACTGAAAGAGAGAACTAACATTTCCATGAAGAGGGATACAATCAGAGCAAGAGCGAGAGAGGAACAGAGCACGAAAAGAGCATTTACAGCGGCAAAGTTGAGACAACTATTGGCAACATTTTTTTTTTTTTTGTGCTAGCAAGATTGCATTTACACACAGTGCAAAATTAGAAAAAAAAAAAAAAAAAAAAAAGCAATTAAACACAAATACTATCAGATTTACACTTTAAAGGACAACTGAACAATGTTTAGGCAGGTGTGTTGTTGGGAACAACCGGCACCTGTTGGATTGTGACTCTGACAAATTTTCCTCTCTCATCCAAAATGAATGTCTACCCTACTGGGAGAGTCGATACAAAAAACATTTAAGAAAACTCTGAAGAGCATCTGATGGGAGCATTAAAGAAACATGTCAATCATACAGGTGCATACAGAAAAAAAAAAAAAAACGCACCAGATTTTCTTTTTTCGTCAAACACAACTTTTAGTACAGATGTTTTACAACATGAATATATAATATATATATATTTTATACATACATTTTCCAAATTAGATCAGAAATCCATAATGGGATGTTACAAAGTTAATTTTTTGGGCTGAAATTTGATAGCTTTCTGTCCCTGCGTTAGTCAGGTGTTGTTTTGCGGGGATGATGGGTAATAAATAAAAGACTTTTCTCTGAGCTCGCAGAGAGTGGGGCTCTAGCTGAGAACATTAAAGCTAGTTTAAGGCAGCGTCCCTGTCAGCCAATAAGAAAAGAGGAACTGACGAGAAAACAAACAAAGAAAAAAGAAAACCTAATCGCAAAATATCAGATGATACAACATAAAACAATGGCATCCATTGTCCGGCCAATGCAAACCAAACATAAAGAAATTGTACAAATTCACAAAGCATCATTTATCTTACAGATCTGACCAATATTTATCAAGAGCAAGATTGTTTAACCACAAAATCCCTCTGAAAAGGAGAATACCGGTGTCATTTTAACATTCCCTCAAAATTCATTTTGCATTGCATGCTGTAGCTACTGAGATTTTAACACTTATTTTTTGTTGTTTTTTTTTTGTTTTTTTTAAATACAAACTTTCTAAATGAACCGCTAACAAAAAAAAAAAACCCCCAACAAAACAAACAAAACAAAAACTCCTAACAAAGACAGGCAGATGTGAAGGTAATAAAGTAGGGAAGGCCAGAGAGGACAAGTGTGAAAATATTCCCCTTGTTTTCCTCTGATCATTAAATAGTCATTTGTTACCACAAAAAAATCAATTTGCGATCACACAATAGTATTTTCCTTTAGTCAAAAAAATTACCGTTTTGTGATTTGAAGAATATTAAATTATTATGATGAAAATAATTTTCACAATCTCTTTTTTTTTTTTTTTTTTTAAGGGATTATTTCCTGGATGAGGTTGAGGTTTCCATTTCTTCCTGTGGCTGTCAGGTGATTGACAGGAAGTGGAGTGTGACATGAGGGAGTGCTGATGAAAAGAAAAGAAAGAAAAGAAAAGCTCAACTCTGCTCGATGAAATCAGGACTAAAACACAAAGTTTCTTCAGGGTTTTTCTCACTTTGTGGGAGTTTTTCAAAAACATTCTTGTTCTTCTGGAGGAAAACAAGCCCTGACATCTGCAGCTGCACTGACTGCATGCAGACAGACAGAAATCTGAGAGGGAAACCAGCATTGTTGGCACAACTTAAAAACAACAAACAAAACAAAACAAAACAAAACACCGATATTCTCCTTTAACCCTCCCAGACAAACTCCCCACACCGCCCCTCTCAAAATCTTCTCAATCTCAACAACAGCTTAGAGAAGACCAAAAGTTTGCAAAGAAACACTTAGAATTTTTTTTTTTTACTTGACATATTTATAGAAAAAAAGTAGTTTATCCTGCCCCCCACCCCCAACCCCCAACCCCCACCCCCCTCGTCTTCTGGTCTCAGGAGCTGGAGGGGTTGGGCAGGTCGAACACGATGGGGGGGTTGGTGGGCTGGAAGCTGACAGTGCAGGTCGACGCGTTGATGAACGTCGTGTAGCCGTCTGTCATGATCCCGTAGCCTGAGGACGGAGGATACAGGCGTCAGCGACAAGCACCGAACTCTCAGTCAAACAGTCAAAAACCACAGTCGCAGGGGAAGGTAGTTACTCATTTGAGCTCAATATACTTGTGTTTGTTCAGTTCAGTGATTCCTACCGTTGACTTTCCATGAATAAATGGCGTTCATTTCATAACCTTCGTTCCATTTTTCTCGTCTCAGCGCTAACTGGTCTGAACAGCCTCGGTTTATTAAAGTTCAAATTTGATTCGGAGCTGAAATACGTGCATATCGTTTAGGTTTCCGACTTCCAAACACAACGTTGTGTCACCTTTGACATCGCTTTAAAGTTTTTATGGACAGGGGAATGTTTAAATGTAAAGACTGTAATGATATTTCATCCACAGACATCCAGTTAATTAAAAGTCAGTTTCAAGGTTATGGAGCTCTTAATAGCTAAAATGTGGATGCAAATTAATTTGACGTAATATATGAAGTGATTTGAAGGTTTGAATGAAAATAAGTTTATTGAGAACATGAATAAGTCATTTGTGGGAATTATCGGTTATTTCTGGAAGGGATTTTCTTATCTGAGAAAACCATTAATCTAAACCTTCATCCCTGAAACAACACAACAACATATTTCCACTTATTCCTTCACTGGTCAAACATCCTTTTTCTACATTTACAGACGAATTAGATGAAGAATGGGGTCCAACTATTAGAAAATCGATTGTGTATATACTCAGATATGTTGGTTGGAAAACAAATTAGATAAACAAGTGACCCTGGATTATACTCTCAGTACCTTCATGTATGCCTCCGAAGGCGTGAAGTTTGGGTCGCACCCTCTTCTGGACCGTGTTGAGCAGCTCCACGCAGCCGACCCGCTGCAGCTCTTTAGGAACCCAGTCTCGGAAACCTACACAGACAGACACGTTAGATGTTTTTAAATTCTCAGTTTCCCAGACTGTCCTGGTTTGGTTCATCAGTTTTATGCCTGACCCATCATGAGCTGGATGTGTAAGAAAATAAATGCTGCTTATGTATGAAGAACAAAATTCTGACCATGTTTTACTTCCTGTAACGAGGCACAATAAAGTTACGCAACTGCAATGAGATCTCTTCGTTATATTTTTACATGCACAATGTCCATATCCTTTTATAGCCGCTTATGTTTTAATGACCGAGTCAAATCTGCTTATTCAGTCTGCTTGTTATGAATTTCTGGCTCCGATTCTTGTCAAATGATTAAAGAAAATAAACAGTTGTTATTGAAAGAAAATATGATCTTTATTTTTTTTTTAAAGCAGATTCTGTCATTTGCAGTTATTTGCCATAAATACAAATAAAATTAATTTCTGATTCTTCACCTGCGTCAGCACACGCTCAGTCAGCTTGGACTTCCTCCTCTGCATGAAACTACCTGTGTGTCATGATTATATTTTGCTGCGTCACTACTGACTCTGGTGAAGCTTGTGTGAACTCCTGAGCTCTTACTGTGGCACAGTTTGGTGCAGCACAGAAGAAACATCAATAAAGCTTTATTTTCTCAACCTAAAATTCCTGGTTCTTATATATGTATGTAAATATTATATATATATATATATGCAGCTGTGTTGAGTTCAGAACCAGCTCTTGATACTTGACCCTGTAAATAAGTGAAAACCTCACAACAGTAAACTAAACACACTGTGGCAGATGAAACCCGTTCTTATATTTCTTCCACAGTTGTGCAGCACTGATTTCTTTCCATTTTGTGTCTTCCAGTTTTACTGCCCGCCCCCCTCCCCCAGCGCTGTTCTCCTTTCCCATGGTCTCTCTCCAGTCGTTTGCAGCGTCTGTCACTCTGCTGCAAAATCGAGTTTCCATGCAATCAAACGGCCACAGTGGCTGCCGCAGCAGCAACAGCAGCAGCAACTCTCCGTAGGCGAGAGGGAAGGAAATCACTCAATAAAGCCAGATGGAGAGCGGAAAGAAAGAAAGAAAAAAAAACCCCAAAAAACAAAATGGGAAAAAACAACCGGAGCCCAAACAGCTAGAAGTAAAACTGAATCAGTCTGTACTGGGGAAAAAACTGAAACCAAACAATATGTATTATCTTTTTCATAAAGTCAAACACAAATATTCACCCATGGACTGTGTTCAGGGTGTTGCAGAGTTGACACACACACACACACACACACACACACACACACACACACACACACACACACACGGCCTGCTGCGACGCCTCCAGTGACTTCATACAGATTTTGAATAATGAGGCACAACCTCATTAGATATGGTGATGGGGGGGAGACTGTGATTGGTTAATTGGACTCACCGAGCGGAGGTCCGTGGGTCATCAGGATGTCGATGCCTTCAGGGACGAGGTTCCATTTATCCAGCAGAGACTGACCCCGAGGCAGGTTGAACCCCCAGCCGTTAAACCACGGAGTCCTGCAGAGACAGAGGGAGAGAGATCACATTAACATCGCTCAGGAGAACAACTCCACCGTGATTATGGCATGAAACATAATTGGTATCAGGAAGCAATGCATATTACTTTTCTTCAGCAAAACGTGCAGCGACACGATAGTCTTGTTTTAATGCTATTCACTTAACATATTTACATTATACATTCATAGCTTCATCCATAATCTATATTTTAAGCCAAATAACCCTGAACAAAAACAAAGTGTTCACGTAACAGACAGTGATGCATGTTTAGGAACTAACAGGGTTTTATAAGCTTTGTAAAATATTAAATTAAAAAGCTGTGCAAACACAAAGCGCTGCGAGCCATCGTAAAGCAGGTTCACACAACGTTAACAATGCAGACTGAACGCTTGCACACAGATCTATGTGGAGAAATTAAAGTGTGATCACGTGTTCAGGGTTTTAAAGCCGCATTAAGTGATTTATTTGGCCACTTGGGGGAAACACAACCAGCTGTAAACACAAGCTTTATATATTTTCACCTTATAAAAGTCGCTTTAGTCGCCTATTTACACAAACAACAGATACGTAGCAACATTAGCATTCATTTATCAAAGCTTTTTAGCTTAAATCAGCGAGACTGCTGGGTGATAAACATAGCTAATATTCAAATATTGATTGTGGCAGCTCTGAGGCTGTGAAGGCCCCGGTGTGGTGGAAAAGCAAAAGCAAAATAATTCACAGGGAAAAACAATCACAATGTGCAAATTAATTGTCCCCACATGGTAAAAAAAATGATAATCACAAATATTTTATTCTGTTGCAGTGGAAATTGAGCAAAACATAGAAACTTAATTCAAATGCACAAAGCTTTTTTTTTTTTTTTTATCTTTTTGAGCTTAATAAACATGAAACCTGGAGTAATGACGATGACACAACAGGACGCAGAAAAATTTGAATACAAGTGAAGTATACAGTATAATATTACACGTGCAGGTTACCAACTGTATGTAGTGAAAATGCACGAGACGGTTTACACTTGGACGGACGGGTGAGACTGTTCACTCGTAAACAGGGAGCGCTTGGTTTGATGCACCAGAGCAGGTGTCGTAAATTTAAAGAGTCACAATCAAGTTGGAGTCATTTTACAAGAAAAAAAACTATACGACTGACTGAGGGGTTTCTACTAGAAATGAGAAAGAAAAAAAAAAAAAAAAAAAAAAAAAAGTGAATTTCTAAAGAGCAGGGAGCCACATCATGCGTCAACCCCCCCCCAACCCCTCTGCTACCCAGTTACAGATTGATTGACAGCAGCCGGGCCACCTCCAGCAGCCTGGATGGGAGTCTGCAGCTCCAGGGTGACAGGCAGCATCTCAGCCTCCCCCAGCAGACACAAAGAAAGCCTCGATCTGGCTGAGTGGGAATGAGGGATGGATGGATGGGTGGATGCAGGGGGGGTGAAACCAGATGAAGAAATAAAGCGAACTGTGCAGAGGTTAGATGTAGGAGTGTGGGCGGGGAAAGAGAGGGGAGAAAAAGAAATCGAGCAGAGGCTGGTTGATAAATTGAGCCTTCATTTATCACAATAGTGGTAATGGCAGAAGAAGGCTGACAACAGAGGAAAGGAAGATAGATTATCATCACATAATACCTCAGTATATAAGCTGACCTACTGCTACACCCCCAGAAAAAAAACCTTTTCATTTTATTTCGAGGTTTGCAGCACAGAAGCAGCAGGGAGTCGCTGATGAAAAGATGGTTCTGGCTCCGTTATTCCCAGGTTACTTTGGGACCGGCCGCCGAGTTCAGAGCCGCTCACAGTCACTTAGCGATGGAGCTGCGTATGGTATTTGACCGAGGGGAAATCAGGGCTCCACAAACATCAATAGGCTTTGTTACAGTGAAGGATGGACGCTCCGGCACTAATCAATACTTACTGTTCCAGAGGAGGGCCAAGTGGGGCTAACCAGACTCAAGATGTGTAAAACATGAGATCACAATCCCTCCTGGTTCATTTTAAAAACACAACCGAGCTGCTAAAGTCTCTCTGCTGAAAATAAGACACACACACACACACACAAAAAAAAAACCTCATTAATTCAGCGTGGCAAGAGAAAAGAGCATTATAATGCAGCCTAAGCACCGGCTCAGCCCGTTTGGGTCTGGTGGTTGAAGAGTATCGAGTGTTTGTGCCCTCGGATAAAAAGGCGGCGGCGGCGGCGGACCTGGAGCTCGCTCTTTGATTTGCTCGGTCAGTCGTCGCCTCGTTCTCTCGCTCGGTGGAGAGCTGAGAAATGAGGTTAAAAATGAAATGTGAGGCGCGCGCAGGGGAGTGAAGGCCACAGACTGAACTGATTAATTAGAACTAATCACACAAATCGAAGCTAATGGAAGTCTAATGGATTACTGGGAAGACTCGCCACTTCTCAGATGGAAATAGCGCCACTGCTGCTGCGGCTGTGGAGAAACTTAGAAAGCAGTGAATCAGAGCTGAGCTGGCCGGGTCGGCCGGCTGCACACACAGAGAGCACCGGCAGGGTATTTGTCTGGCTCTGGTTTTGACTAATAGCGACAAGGCCAAACTTTGAAAAATGGCCGAACACATTTACCCCCCCCCCCCATTCAGAAAATAAATCGTGGTTTCTTGCAGCAAAAATAAATAAACAGCTGCAACGCTGATTTTGCTCCGTGTTTCACATGTTTTCACACACATAAACACATTCATCTGGGAGATGAAACATAACCCCTGACATGAGCTGTGGATCCGGAGCCAAGCAAAAGGTCCTGACTGAATGCGGAGCGAGGCGCTGCAGCTCGACGCCACAATGGCCCCATTGTCGGCCGTCTGCCTATGAAATATACCTTCCATGCAAGTGCATTTGTAAACCTCCGCCAAGATTAATGACATCCCGGTCACATAAAGGAGAGATTGTTTCCTGTGTGGCTGTGACACAGGTTTTATTATACTGTACTGCTGAGTGTGTGTGTGTGTGTGTGTGTGTGTGTGTGTGTGTGTGTGTGTGTGTGTGAGTGTGTCAGGTTCACCAGCTTCTGAGTAGGATGTGAGTATTGAACAGAATGTACGCTGCGCCAGTGTCTCGGTCTGTTCTCAGAGTGTATGTATATGTGGACCAGTGTGTGTGTGTGTGTTTGTGTATGTGTGTGTGTGTTTGTGTTTGTGCGTGTGGGTGTGT